>NW_020954596.1:51931891-52010568 GCF_900497805.2 Vombatus ursinus
AGAGAGAGAGAGAGAGAGAGAGAGAGAGAGAGAGAGAGAGAGAGAGAAAGAGAGAGACACCACACGAGAAACATTTTTGTTAGGCCATAAGTGAAAAGAATAAAGGCAGAATAAAACTTTAAGCAGGGGTCATGATTTCTGTATTTTTGTTTATTTTTGCAGAAGAAGTAATCTTCAGATATGATAAGTTTTCTTTCTGGGTCTATGCCCTTGGGAGTACATATTTCTGGAGTCCATTTTGCAAGTCTTACACCTTGTGAACTCTAGGGTAGGAATGCCTCCTAAGTTGCATTTTCTTTCCTGGACAATGATTTTTACAAGCTGAATACTTCTAGGTTCTCTCTTCATCCTCTCTCTTTTTCTGAACCACTACAACATGGCTCAGGTTTTCTCTTGCATCTAGTTTCTAAGAGGCCCAGAGATACCTTTCTGGAAAGCTATCATTCAATTCAATTTCATCTTTGCTTGCTCTATGGATGAATGACTAGTATTTTTATAGTAGTGCTAAATTATCACCCTACAAAAATTATTTGTAAAACAGCAGATTTATTTTTAAGTTGACGTTTCCCCCAAAGTCATCAGTGTGTATAGAATATTCTGAGTTCTGTAAATACTCACCCTAATTTTCAAGAAAAAAATATGCATCTGTCTAATTTATTGGAGTGTAATTCATCAAACTATGTGAGACTCAACTTTTATAAGATCTTTAAATTTAAATAGTACTGCTAAAAAAAATTGGAGTGGTTTCAGTTACAACACTTATAGAGAATTTATGGCAAATGTCTTGTAACAGGTCCTTAACCTGTAAACTTTGGACTTGATTTAAAATATATTTTCATAATATTGTATTTTGATATAATTGATTTCCTGTATAATCATGTGTTTTGTTTTATTAATTTAAAAACACTATTCCTAGTGCATTCATTTGCATATTCCTGTGCATTTGTAGATTTCTTTGGACTACTCAAGGATGATGTGACCCATCCCACCCCCCACCAAAAAGGGCAAGAACCCCCATCTTAAAAGACTAAATGTTGTTTTGGTGAATAACCACCTGTTGGGCCCAAGTTTCCTCTGTTATCAGAATATTATATATTATTATTCCTTACATTCATAGAATTGCAGAATCTCTGAGTTGAAAGGGACATCAGAGGGCATCTAGATACACCCAAACCTGACAATGAAACTCCTCTACAACATGCCAGGAAGCTTAGTTAATTATTAGTTAATTAGCTAATAATCAGTTAATTATTTTTATGAAGCAATTTAAAAAGAAGAAGCTAGTTTTGGTAATAGTAGCAGTAAATATATATTTTACCTGGCTTTCTGTGTTGTGTCCTTCAGTAACAATGGACTACTTGTAGCAGGATTGAACCTCTTTATAACAGGGTATCCTGTAGATCATTAGAGTGCTGAGGTTGAGGTGGAAGGAAGGAAGAGAGGGGAGGGGAAATAAGTCAGTAGGAGAATTTAAGAAGGTTGATGAAAATTTAGGCATGTTGGTAGGTTTTTAAAATCTATCTTCAAATCTGAATGGAAAATAATGACCTATAAAGTTCTTGGAATCCTTCTCTTCCTGTCTCTCTCCTCCATTCCACCCCCCCCCCGGCAGTAAAAACAGATATATTCCCTTCAGTTGAACCTAAATCCTTAAGCCATGGTTAAAGAATACAAATGAAGGTTCAACAAACTAGGCTGCATAAGTGGTGCTTGGATGAAATAAGAAATGCAACCATATCTTCAAAGAATGGTAGGAAATCTCTGTTGCTCATTTAGATTAAAGGCTACCCATCCTGGAGTATTTCCCTAGGAGTGTCCTCTTCCTTCAAAAAGTGAACACTCATTGCCAGGAAACTTAGTAGCAATCCTGAAGACCAGTCTTCAGTTAGTCAACCTGAGTACAATGTGATGGAGGAGCAGTTGGGGTAGGATCATAGATTCATAATATAGAATTGAAAGGAACCTAAGAGATCTTTTCTGACTGCCCTCTTCATTTGACAAATGAACTGAAGCCCACCATCATGTAGGTAGAAAGGACTGAAGATTCAACTTCAAGAAAACCATTAGTATTCAGTAGATTTGTTCTTTATGTCATGGGTTATCTGATCTGAACAGAAGAGATTTTGTGATTTCATCACTTAGAAGGATCTACTTTGGTCAGAATATTCCAGCTTGTGTGTATGTGGGTGTGTGTGTGTAAGTTTAGACTAGTTGGCAGAAGGTTTAAGCTTACATGACTAGAGATTTCCTTTGCTGCATTTTAAAAATAATCTGCTTCAGAGCCCAAACATGCAGACAATCAAAATAAAACTCTGAATAAGTAAACTTTACTCTTTAAGTTCGAAATATGTTGCCATGTTTTATGCCCCCTGAGGACAGAAGCACATTGACCCAATTTTTCTTATGGAGCCATGCTGATCTAGCAAATATTTAGAGGAATCAACACACACCTATGTAACTTGAGTCTTACTTTCATTTGATTACAAAGATTGTAATGGCTCTTCTATGGCACCATTTGCTTTTCTACTATTCATTTGGATTTCACAGTTATCAAATGTCACTTTATGTTATAGCTGACATTTGTGTATTAACTTATGATATATGTGATGTGAATGAATGCTATTTGTGTACTTAACTTGTGATATGTGATATGAATGCATATTTGTGTACTTATCTCTGCAACAAGACAGTGAGAACAGAATTCCTTAAAAATAGGATTTCTTTCTTTTTCTTGGCTTCTACTATAATACTTTTGCACAAGGCTAAGCAAATAGACATTCTATATTTATTATTATTATTATTGCTCTTTAAGGTCACCATTTCATTGTTTTTCCTATTTGTTCATACCCTTTTACGCCCTGTCATAGACTTGAATTTTTTAATAGCAGAAATAAGAGGGTAAAAATGACACTGAGCCAGAAGTGGGGAAAGAATTACAAGGGTCATTCAAAACTCTCCTTAGGCCTGTTTGGGCTATAGCTTAGAGAACACTGGCCTTGAGGATAGGGATAACTCATACAAACAATATTGAGATTTATCAAATTGTGACCAACATGACATCTTTGTTCTTTTGTACTTTGTTCCTCAGTTTGGGTTTTCTGCCAATATCTATTTCCTTCCCAGAGAGATGCTCCATTTGACATTGTACCTAGGACAGTGGCAAATGATAAAATGAAATTAATCCTAGGGAGAAGAAGGAAAGAAAAACAACAACATATCTTTGACTTTACAGTTACCTGATCTGGACACCCTCAGTCACGATTCTATTTTTGCCTCACTAGTAAAGGTCATTCTTCTACCTTGTAAAGTATTACTAGAATATGGCTGAATGCCATGAGACTGAAGAAGCTTCCAGGCATAATGTTGGAACTTGTCTTGTAGAGAAGGTCCAGTGTAAATTAACCCAGGAAGGTGATAGAAACTTTTAAAGAGTTACAGAGAAACTGAGCTTTACTTTGCTGCAGGACAGGATTGGGGCAAAACTTGGAAGTTAACAGGTGATCTTTGCTCTAACATGGGCCCACATCTTTTGACTTCTTTTTTCATACCTCCTCTTGTATTTCTCCTGATTGACTTGGTGCTTTTATGCTTCAGCTGAACTACTCTAGGCTTTTTGCTGCCATGACCCTCTCCTCATTCCTCAGTTCCCCATCATCCTCTATTTCACCATCTCAGGGCCAGGCTTTTCCATCCAAGATGGATAATCTGATAGTTATATCTGTGATATTATGCTAATAGGAGAATCTGAAGAAGACTGTTATGTACTCAAAGCATTTTAACAGTAGCCTTCTGGAGGCCTTTGTTGTCTAAACCATTAATCTCTGTACTTCCCAGTTTGGTCTGTGGACTTTTTGTTGTACTTCCAGGGACACAGATTGAAATTAATTCTTGCTTGCCCAACCAATGCTACTTTTGTTCATGTTGTACCATAAAATTGCCGTGATGGAACTACCTTCATTCATAATGCTGGTGGATTTTTCTTTCATCCTTTTGGCAGCAGATGGGTGCTAATGAAATGCATGGACTCCATAGATCCCTGCTCTCACTAGATTACTAGCTAGCTGTTTTATCCTAGCATACATTTCTGTGATGAGTTATAGTTCTGATGAGAAGGAAATTCAGACATAATGAATGAGGAAAAGTGGAATTATGACCGGATGGTAGAGGAGATATTTTTTGGGAAGGCAGGCTTCAAATTATAGAGTGCATGGCCAGCTCTCATGTCCAAATGCTGAGGTTGCCCTGATGGTGAGGCACAAGAACAGGGGAATGGTTCTGCACTCGGTTCTCCAGATGAAGCCCCTAAAACTCTTTAGTTCTTTATATATGTTAAGTGAAAAGAGCTAAAAATCTGGAAGAAGAAAAGTAAAAATTATAAAAATAAATTGTCTTGAAGAAAATCACTTTATTTTGACTTTGCCAGTCTTTAGCTTCCTTTCACAATTTATGCTGACTGCTTGTTAAATAAAGCTTATGATTGATTCATTTAATAGGATTATGTTTTCACCTGGTTTAAGTATCAGGCTATAGCATCTTGACACTTTTGTTTTGATTGATTGACACAGTCAATTCCTCCCCATCCCCTACCCCCTTTAGCCTATATTTACTTATTCGGGAACATACAGTATTGCCCCTTGTGGAATGTAAGCTCCTTGAAAGCTGGGAATGTTTTACTTCTGTATTTGCATACTCAGCACCTCACTTGGTGTCTGGCACATGTTAACCAAGTACTGAACACATACTTGCTGAATTAATAATTGATTCATGGTATCCTCAAATCATACGCTTGATACCTTCATGCTTCACTGCTCTGATAGCCTTTTTTACAAATCAAAAAATTTTTTTTCTATGTAATATATGAACTCTTGAAAGGTAGGGACCATGTCTTATAGAATCATATAATATTTCATCTGGGAAGAAACACGGAGATCATCTAGTTCTAACTCCCTATTTTGCAAATAAGAAAACCAAAAATCAGAAAAGTGAATTGGCTTGTTGAAGGTGACACAGTTCTTTCAAGGCAGGCCTGGTATTGGAACTCGGATCTCCTAAATATCCAATTCTCTTTCCACTACACCACAATACTAGACAATCTCTAGAATATTTGATTAATTTAGGACTTTAAAAGCCAGTGAAGGAATGGGGGGGGTGACATTGCACAGGAAGCATATTTGGATTGGTTGAAGAATAGAAAAAGGAGCTAGCCAAGCCATTGAGAAAGAATCACTTAGGGGGAGGAGAGAGGCAAGCACTTTCACCTTGTTTCCTTCCCTTCTGTCTTGACCTTAGATGGATTTTGTAACCTTGGGAGGGTGGAAGGATTCCTATTTTTCATTAGTGTCCAAGCAACATCTCCTTAGGACAGTAGTGGCTGGCAGCAATGTCTGCACTGGGAGAGGAAAATAAACTAGACACATTGGGGAAAGGCAGCTCTGTGACTCTACAAGGAGCCCCTAGAAAAGCTACACTGTGCCTAAGGAGGAGTTCATGAATACCCCACAAAGGGAGGAAATGACTTGCAGTATCCAGGAGCTCATGTACTTCGAGATTCAGCCTAATTTTTCTTGGAACTTTGTATGTAATTATGGGAGAATTCATCACAGATTGATGTTTTGAATCAACTTTTTTTTTTTACTTACTATACCACCTTTTTAAATACCCCTTTACATAACTTGATTAAATCTGACTGATTGATATCTACTGGTGATTATGGGGTAGAAACACACCAGAGAGGGCTTGTTAGCTGCAACACTAGCAAGATATCCACTATCATCTCGGGGTTACCTCCTACTACCTCAGACAATCTAGCTCTGGGAACACAATCTGTCAATAAGAGTGTGATTTGGGAGAGGGTCCAGATCATGTGCTGTAATTTGGATATTTTCCAAATTAACACACACTGATTTTTCAGACCACTAACAATTGGGGGAATTGGGAAAGGCCTTTTAAAAGAGGAGGGACATGAGCTGCATTTTGAAGAGAGCTAGGGGTTCCAAGAAATAGCATCAAGGAGGGAGAGAAGTCCAGACATATGCAAAGGCAAAGGGTGGTGAGAAAGGGAGAATGTTCAGCACGGAGAACGGCAAATAAACTAATTCTGTTGTAAAGAAGAAGGCATAAAAAGGAAGTAAAGCATAATTAGCCTGGAAAGATATGGTAGGGCCATATTGTGAAAGATTTTCAATTCTAAATAGAGGAGTTTGTGCTTTATCCCAAAGACAGCGGAGAACCACCGAAGCTTATCAGCTGGACAAATGACATGGTCAGGCCTGAGTTTTAGGAGTATCAGTTTGGCAGTTGTGTGAAGGATTGAAAGTTGGGAGAGACTGAATTCAAGGAAGCTAGTTATGAAGTTTTTACAATCATCAGAAGTGATGTGTGACAGATTTAATGAAAATGTTTGTTCCCATAAATTTGTAGCAAACAGCTAGAAAAGTAACTAAGTAAAACAGGATACAGTCGGTCTCGTGTTTTGCTAGTAGAAATTAATCAGAACAAAAGATTCCATAAAATTGAAACAACTGCTAAAAGTAACTAGGAAAAATAGGATAAAGCTGGTCTTACCTTGTTTTGCTGATAGAAGTTAGTAAGTAGGACAAAGGTTAAGCTTTGCTTAGAGTACGCATTCTTAATAGACTTACAAATATTAGTTTCTCTACCTCCAGAAGACACCATTTTCTGAACATGGGATGTATGAAGAAGGAGGAGTGACATGTCAAGGAGTAATGTGTAATAGGCATACCAGAAAGTTGTACACTCTGGAGTACTTGGCCAACGAGGAAAAAGAGGAGGGACTTTGCAGCCAGGATTAGAGATAAATAGTGAACTCCTGCTTTGGTGCAATGTGTCCTAATCCAAAGGACACCCTCTGTTGCAACTGCGTAATGTATTGGGCTTTTAACTTCATCCCTCCTGAGTCTGAATGAGTTATTTCTCACAATGTGGTCCTGAACTAGGGTGATTGGAATATGAGTAGAGAGAAAGGGGAGGACATTCGTGGGTTCTGAGAGCTAGAGCTGGAACAGAATTTCATTAAAAAAATTTTGGACATTTTTTGTTTTTATATCACCTAAATTTCCCCCTGTATCTTTCCTCTAGCTCCCAGAAAGTCATTTTATATACCAAAGAATATTTTTAACTAGAAAAAAAAGAGGAAAAAAAATTAGTAAAATCTACCAACACATGAAAAATGTTTGAAAATGTGTGCAGTGGTTCCATACATGTGTACCTTGCTCTGCAAAGGAGTAAGGGAAGATTTTTTTTGTTTTCTCATATCTTTTTTGGGATCTTTTTTTTTGTAATTTTGCAACATTTATTTTTAGTTGTTTTATGTTCTTTCTATTTACCATATAGTCTTTGCAACCACCTAATTTAACAGAGGAAAAAAAATGAGGCCCAGAGAGGTTAGTGACTTGCCCAGGAAATAAGCATCAAAGTTGTGATTTGAACCCAGGTCCTATGACTCAGGAACCTGTACTCTTTCCATTATATTATGTTGCCTATTTGGCAGCTTATTGTATAATGAGGGAGGGGGTAAAGGGGAAGGAGAAATAGAGGATGACTTCAAGGTTTCAAACCTGAGTGACTGAAAGAATCATTTCTCTATCACCGAAACATTCATCACACTGGCTTATCACCCTTCCTGATAATCTATCGCTATAGATTGATTACTTTGGGTTAATAAGTGCCCTTTTTAAAAATGAATGTATTCTTGAGAAAGTCAATGCTTTAAACCAAAATAGCTAATCATCTGTCCCTTACTGATAGTTACATCATATTTCTTTACAATAGTTTTGTTGTTGTTATTGTTTTGAGGTAATTAGGGGTTAAGTGACTTGCCCAGGGTCACACAGTTGTAAGTGTCTGAGGCCAGATTTGAATTTAGGTCCTTCTGACTCCAGGGCTGGTGTTCTATCCACTGTGTCACCTAGCAACCCTTTACAATAGTTTTTGATGTGTTTGTGGAAAGATTGGGAGTTTTGATCTAGGAAAGCGGAATTTTGGAGTCTAGATATGATACCTCTCAATGAAAATGTATGGTGTCTTAGGAACATCATGATGACTCTTGGTATCTGTAGACAAAAGATAGGATTCCCAGGCTTAGGCTACAAAAAGGGGAGGGGAGAGGTACCAGAGATAAGTAGGACATTTTATAATTGTGCCCAGATTCTTTCCTTCATTGTACTTTTCATTTTTATCTGTCTATAAAGACCTAGAAATAACCTTCATGATGGATAACTGTGCATAGTGGATTCTAATTCACAATTTGCCTGGATTGTGCAGTGTCTAGGTTTGCCTGCCAGGACTTTTCCATAACAATCATAGAGGTGAGTACTTACAAGGACAGTCCAGCTGTATTGGTTTTGGAATGTATTTCAAGAGACATTTTTGGAAATACCACGAGGCCCTGCTGGAACTGAAGAAAGGTGCTGGATGGAAGAAATCTGCTATGGATGTGTTTTCTCTTTCTCTTTATGAAGCAATAGGAGAAGCCTTCATTCTGAGACTCATTGGATCTATTTATGTGTAAACTGCAAAAACAGCTTATTAACTCATTTGTGTCCTCTGTCAAAGGTCATGTGAAATGTTTTTTCTCCCTCCAGTAGTATACTTAGAATTAGACTCGTGAAATCTAAGTAAGAGTTGGAAGGAGAGACGTTCACTTGAACAAGAATTCCCTCTCTAACATACCTAAAGGGTGGTCATGCTGTCTTTAATACCTCTAATGAGGGAGAATCTACTTTCTTATAATACATTCTACTTCAGAATAGCTCCAGTTGGGGCAGCTAGGTGGCACAGAGGATAGAGCCCCGGCCCTGAAATCAGGAGGACCTGAGTTCAAATCCGGCCTCAGACCAAACACTTGACACTTACTAGCTGTGTGACCCTCGGCAAGTCACTTAACCCCAATTGCCTAAGAAAAAAGAAAAAAAAGAAAATGTACAAAAGAATAGCTCCAGTTAGAGCAATCCCATTTCCTTTTTAAAGCTCCTCAAATATTTGTGCTATTATGTCTTTATTAAGTCTTCTTTTCTCTAGACTGAATACTCCCACTTCCTTCAATTAATCCTCTTATGGAATGTTACCAAGTCCTCTATACATTTTGGTTGTCCTCTGGATGTTCTCTATCTTGTTGAGGTTTTTCCAAAAGTATGGTATCCCAGGCTATACACAGTGTAACACATTTGGTTTGACCAGAATACAATACAATGGAACTATCCTTTCCTCATTATGAATCATATGCCTTTTTTTTTAGTCAAGAATAATCGTAATTTTTTTGAGTACTGTGTAATACTGTTCACTTAAGTTGAATTTCTAGTCCACCTAAGTGAGGTTAAGAACACTGTAAACTAACAGCAAAGTAGGATAATTCCTAATCCCTAACCCACCTTCTTCCCCACTGCCCTTCACACCATGACAGCTGTACAAGCTGACCAATTAGTGTGCAACAGAACTTTACTCTTTTCCCTCCCACTTCACAGCGCTGGGGAAAACTGAAAGTCTGTAGCGTGTCCTGTCAGATAGCAGTGTGACAGTGCTATGTGCTGTAACGGAGCTCAGCCAGAGAATTGAGGAATGGAAGGCTCTGGCGCAGGACACATGTGTAGCTGTGTGACACTCCACTAAGCCTGAGGGAAAGAATCCAGCAACCAGATGGGGCCATTTCTGTTCCTCTAACAATCATTTGCCATAAAGAAGTGCCTAGACTAGGAGGAGGCTGAGATGACTTTGATGTCCAGCCCCAGGGAAACCACCATCAAAGGTGAAGGAATAAGAAATTGAGCAATAGGGAAAAAATAAAAGTGTGTGTGTGTGTGTGTGTGTGTGTGTGTGTGTGTGTAAGACTGAAATTACAAAAGACTTCAGTTAATTACAAAAATACTCAGTTAAGGAACTTGAGCATAAGCAGAACTTTCGGTCCACTGAAATTTTACCTCTTTTTTTGACAAGAATCGCTATCTGCTCATACCTGCATTAACTATCATATGTTTGTGGAATTAATATTTTTAATTCAAATATGGAACTTTACATTTGTCCCTTGTTAGTTTCATCTTACTGAATTAATCACATTGATTTGACTTGCTGAGATATTTTTTTTTGATCCTGTCTCTATCACTCCATGTTAGCCATACATCTAAGCTTCATTTAATCTAAACATTTGACATTAAACCCCACATGTACTGCTCCAATATTTGTCCTAGTAGAAGCAGTATGTTGTAGAAAGAGAATTTATGGGGGAGGAGGAAAAGGAGGAGGAGAAAATTTAAAACTCAATCTTATGGAAATGAGTGTTGAAAACTAGAAATTAATTAATTAAAAAAATTCCCCATTCTACTGGAAGCCTTTCTTGATCTCTATTAATGACAATGCCTTTCCTCTGTTGATTTTCTCCTGTTTCTTCTGTATATATCTTGTACATAATTATTTGCATGTTGTCTCCCTCATGGCACTGAGATCCTCAAGAGTAGGAACAATCTTTTGCCTTTCTTTGTATCCCTAGCATTTAGCACAGTGCCTGGCACATAGCAAACATTATTTAATAAAGCCTTACTGATGGGGGAAAAAAAGAAAGAGAATTGAGTCTTCAGTCAAAAGGCTTACAATTGCTTGGTCTCACTTTCATTGTTTATAAAATGGATCTAACATACTTGTGTTATTGTCTCATAGAATTCAAAAAAGCTAATCAATGTGAAGGTGTTCTGTAATCATTAAACACTATTTACATGTAAACTATTGCTATTATTAAAATATACTAATCATTTCTTTGTCTTTTTGGTGATACTAGAATTCTATAACAGGCTTATCATATCTAATCTAGGACTAGACTATCCTACCATTGGCCTGGATTATGGAAGGTGCACAGAATTTGGAGTTGGAAGACCTGGTTGGCTTTAACTGCTACTTCTGCCACTTACATGTTTTTGTTTTCTTTTTTTTTTAAACACTCTAAGTCTTGTAAAATGGGGATAATTATAACTTTCTACTATGCAGAGTTGTTCTGAGGAAATTATTTCATAAACTGTAGAGTACTGTAGAGGCAGAAGTTACTGGTAAGAATAGTGATAATTAATGTATGGTCCACATTACTTTAAATACTTCTCATTATCTTGTTTTCATGCATATGTGTATATGTGTATATTCATAACCTCTCAAATTTTAGAAGAAAATCAAGAAAAAAATCATTCCAGCACAATCCCTCTCCAGCTTTTTAAAGGATCTATTCTAAAACATCATCTGTAAAATGTTGCCACAGACTCAATGAACAGCTTACAAACATGTAATAGCTTCACAAATATGAATAGAGCCTTCTCTCTGTAAATAGGAAGTCATTGGAGACTTTCCTTAAATAGATTGTCTTCTCTAAAAAAATCAAGTTAACTAATTATTTAAAAAAATTAATGGTAATTTTATTTTATAAATCAGCTCCTAGTTTTATTTATTAATTGAACATTTTTTTTCCAATGTTGATAATTCCTTTTTTTATTTTAATTTTCAGGATTTCTATTTGGTGTTTAATTATTTTTTAATGTGTTTTTTTATTGTTGTTTTTCCAATTAAGTGATCTCAACTTTATCTTCTGTTGATGAAAGTATTTAGAAAAATGTATCTCTCTAAGTACTTCTTTGACTGTATCCAATAATTTTTGTATGTTGTTACGTTGCTGTCATTATCTTTAATGAAAATTTTAAAATTATTTTTATGATAGTTTCCTTGACCCACTTTTAGGATTAAGTTATTTATTCCCTGATGAGTTTTTAATCTTTACTTCAAAGGCACTGGAACACAATTTGTATTGTGTTATGGTCCATATAAGATGCATTTAATATTTCTGATTTTTTGCATTTGTTTGTGAGGTTTTTAATGCCCTAGTATATGTGAAGGTGCCATACACTGTAGAGAAATATGTATATTCCTTTCTATTCCCTTTCAGTAATATTTAGAAATTTTATGTTTATTTTTTAAATAATTCAAAATTTTTATTTCTTTTTTTGTCTCTTTTTTTGTTAGTTTATCTAGGTCTAACCCAGGTAAGTTTAGGTATCCCACTATTATAATTTTACTCTCTAATTCCCCATGTAACCCATTTAACACTTCGTTTAACAATTAAAGATAATATGCCATTTGGTGCACATATTTAATACTGATCTTACTTCAGTGTCTATGGTACCTTTAATTAAAATATAATTTCCCTATTTATCTTTTAAACTAGGTCTATGTATGCTGTTGCCTTGTCTGAAACATTATTGCTACCTTTGCATTTTTTACTAAAGCATGATAGATTTTCTTCTAGATCCTTAAAATTTGTATGCTTCATGTTTTAAGTATTTTTATTATAAACAAAATATTGTTGGATTCTGCTTTCTAATCCATTCTGCTACCTTCTTCCATTCCATTCACATCTACAGATATGACTGTGAGTTGTGTGTTTACCTCCATTCTATTTTATTATATATTTTTTCTTCTCTCTGTTTTCCATCTTGTCTTTAAGAGTTTGTTTTGCTTAAGACTAACTTCTCCATTAATCTGTTGTTTTGTTGTTATTGTCTGTTCTCAAAGAGGACCAAAATGACATCACTATGCTACAGTCAGGTTTCAGTGTGTCTGACTGTGGCTGATCAGACCAATATTAGCTTGGAATGCTCTACCATAGGTCGGGCACAAATCGTCCCTGTGAACATCTGGAATGGTTTCTCTAAAACTGCACATCCTGCGTTTCCTTTGAGCTGTTTCAGTTCTTCTGTGCTCGTAGAGGACAGCACCTTCTCTGAGCAGTCCTATGCCAGTGTCTCCCATGTCACACAATCAATTCCAAAGTTCTTGAGAGAGATCTTGAGAGGGTCCTTGTAACACTTCTTCTGACCACCTTGTGAAGTTCTACATAAAACAGTCATTTTGGCAAGCATACATACGTTTTGCATTCAAACCACATGGCCAGCCCATCAGAGTTGTGCTCTCTGAAGCAGAGTTTGAATGCTTGGCAGTTTAGTTCGAAAAAGAACCTCAGTGTCTGATACCTTGTCCTGCCAGGTGATCTTCAGACTCCTCCTAAGACAATTCAAATGGAAGAGATTCAGTTTCCTGGCATGGCGTTGATATAGTGTCCAGGTTTCACAGACATACAACAATGAGGTCAACACAATGGCTCTGTGGACCTTCAGTTTGGTACTTAGTCTAATACCTCTTCTCTCCCATACTTTCCTTCAGAGCCTCCCAAACACTGAGCTAGCACTAGCAATGTGTGTGGCTCAACTTCATTATCAATGAGTACATCCCTAGAAAGTACATTACCAAGGTAAGTGAACTTATCCACAGCTTTCAGAACTTCTCCATTTGCTGTAACCAGTGGTTCCATGTATGGATGGTGTAATGGTAGCTGATTGAGTACCTGTGTTTTCTTGGTGTTAATTGTTAGGTCAAAAGTAGCACAAGCAGCAGAGAATTAATCCATACTTTGTTGCATCTCAGTTTCAGAGGCTACATTAATCTTCATTAATTAATTAATCTCCATTAATCTCCATTATCTCTCATTCCCCTTTTCTTTGCTCCTCTTTCCCGCCTACTCCCTTGTTGAATGAAATATCAACTGTATGTGCTTTCCTCTTTCCTTCCTGTTTTCCTGTTGAGTAAAATTCATTTCTGTACTCAACTGTGTGTGTTCTTCACTCCCTTGACCAGTTCAGATGAGAATGAGGTTCTTCTTCCTCATCTTCCCCCAAAGTATAATCCTCTCCTCCTTCCCTTTCCTTTCCATTCTTTTTTTTTTTTTTAAAGATCACTGAAACATAACAAATACTCTGAGGCCTTCTATCTAATTGGATCTTTTCTATGACCCATGATGATAATAGAGTTCTGAGGGGATCCACGTATCACCTCCCTATATTAGAATATAAATAACACAATTTTGTTGAGTTCAATCTGATTTCTTTCTCATGCTTACCTTTTTATGTTTCTCTTGACTCCTGCATTTGTATTTTAAATTTTCTACTCAGTTTTTTTTTTCCAACACAGATGCTTGGAAGTCCTTCATTTCATTAAAGATCTATTTTTTCCTCTGTAGGATATTACTCAGTTTGCTGGGTAAGTTATTCTGGGTTGTAAGCCTATATCATCTGCCTTCCAGAATATCATATTCCAAGTTTTCCACTTCTTAGAAATCGTGGCTGCTAAATTTTGTGTGATACTGACAGTGACTACTTAGTACTTGGGAGAATACAATTCTGGCTGCTTGCAGTATTCTTTTCCTTTACTTAGAAGCTCTGAAATTTGGCTACAATATTCCTGAGAATTTTTATTTTTGTCATTTTTTTCAGGAGTTAAGTGGTGGACTCTTTCTATTTCTACTTTGTTCTCTATGTCTAAGAGATATGGACCATTTTAAAAGTAATTTCTTGAAATATGATATCTAGGCTTTTTTTAAAATTTGTGTTTATGGGTGTGGTGGTGATGGTGAATGGACACAAACTTCCAGAACCATAGCAGGGGCACATGAGGACAGATCCCATGTTCCTGGGGCAACTTGCAGAAATGCAGGTCTTGATGCTCTTTGTTTTCCTCAGGAGCTATCTGCATAAAAAAAAAAATTGCTGATAAGCAGGGTCACTTCTCCATTCTAGTCAAGCTGCTTCTCTTCTAACTACTAAGGTACTGCTATACTCTTTCATTAAAAACAGATCTTTTCCAAGTTTGCTCTTTTGGCTGGTTTCTGATGGATTTCTACTTTTCAAACATTAGGCAATGGTGCAGGGAAAGGTATGGCCTTTTTGTCCTCCACTTAGCTTTTCCAAGCATTAACTAACAGTGTAAACTCCAACGACTCTTTGCAGAACCAAGTGCGAGTCTCTTCTGAGATCAACTCTTTTCTTTTTATGCCCTTCTTGAGTCCTGTATAGGAAGATCAAATTTTCTGTTGAGCTTTGGTCTTTTCATGAGGAAGATTTGGAAGTCTCCTATTTTGTTCAATGTCCATCTCCTCCCCTGAAACATTATGCTCAATTTTGCTGGATACTTGATCCTTGGTTGTAATCTAAGCTCTTTTGCTTTATGGAATATTGTATTCTACACTCTATGATCTTTTAACATAGAAGCTGCAAGGTCCTGCATAATCCTGACTGTGGTTCCTTGATATTTAAATTGTTTCTTTCTGGCAGCTTGCAGTATTTTCTCTTTGACCAGGTAATTTTGGAATTTGGCTACAATATTCCTTGCTGTTTTGAAT
Source organism: Vombatus ursinus (assembly GCF_900497805.2). NCBI lineage: Eukaryota > Metazoa > Chordata > Mammalia > Diprotodontia > Vombatidae > Vombatus > Vombatus ursinus. The sequence goes on from NW_020954596.1 coordinate 51,947,109, forward strand.
TTGGGATCTATGTCAAGAGGTGATTGGTAGATTCTTTCAATGAGTATTTTACCCTCTGGTTCTAGGATCTCAGGGCAGTTTTCCTTGATAATTTCCTGAAAGATGCTGTCCAGGCTCTTTTTTTTCAACAGGTAGGCCAGTATTTTTTAAGTTGTCTCTCCTGGGTCTGTTTTCTATTTGTCAGTTGTTTTACCAATGAGGTATTTTACGTTTTCTTCTATTTTTTTTCATTATTTTGTTTCTGTTTCCCTGAGTCATTAGCTTCCACGTGCCCAATTCTAATTTTTAATGAATTGTTTTCTTCTATTAGATTTTGTACCTCCTTTTCCATTTGGCTCATTTTACTTTTTAAGGAGTTCTTCTCCTCAGTGAGTTTTTGTGCCCCTTTTTCCATTTGGCCAATTCTGCTTTTTAAGGAGTTGTTTTCTTCAGTGTACTTTTTTTTCCCAGTTGGCCAATAGTATTTTTTAAGGACTTCTTTTCTACAGTTAATTTTTGTCCTTTCTTTTCCAAGCTATTAACAGTCTCTTGCATACCTCTCAATTCTTTTCCCAATTTTCTTCTACTTCTCTCATTTGACTTTTAAAATCCTTCTTGAGCTCTTCCAAGAAGGATTTTTGGGCTTGAGACCAGTTCATATTCCTTTCTGAGGTTTCAGATGTGGGTATATTGACAATTTCGTCCTCTTCTGAATTTCTGCCTTGATCTATCTTGTCCTCATAATAAGAATCTATGGTCATTGTCCATTTCTTTTTGCTCATGGTGTTTGCTTATTTCCTGACTTTTAAAAAATATTGAGCTCTCCTGCCGGAGATCAGGGAGCACCGACCCAAGCTTCTTGTGCTGGGAGCCTGGGGCCTGGTCACTGGCTTTGTGTGCTGGGGCTCAGGTGCTAGAAGTTGGAGACTGTAGGGTTCTGGCAGCTTACCTGGTGTTGGGCTGGAATCAGCAACACTGGAGCTCTGGGGGTAGGGTTGGGGAGTCTGGCCCCCGGGGGATGCCTGTTCCCCTGGGCCTTGTGCTTCTTTCTTTGGCTCCTGCTCACTTGGGCCTTGCCCAGGAATGTTTTGCTGCTGGAGAACACTGAAGGACATGGTGGTTTTCTAGGCTGGTGCCTGTTCTGAGGCACGAGGAGATCCTGGTGTTGGTGCTTGTCTGCTCCACCACCCTGGATCTCCCCCGGGTATGCTGAGGTGGGGCTTTCTGCTGGCTTGCCTGGATGCCTCCTGTCCTGTACTGCTTCCCCTCCCCCAGAGTGAGAGGGGACTTTCCCCTTAATCCCCCAAGCCTCCTGGGCTACAAGACTGCTGCACTCTGTCTTTCTTCTGGTTCAGCTGTTCCAGGGTTTTTCCTGGGGCAATATTCTCTGGGCTTTCGGAGGTCAATAAGGGAGGGTGAGAGTGACTTACTTCTCACTCTGGCATCTTGGCTCTCTGAAGCAGAAGAGATCAGCTCTTCTCTAAGCTGTTCTGAGCTCTCCTAAATTCTCAGCTCTGAACTGTTCTGAGTCCTAAGCCACCTTAATTGCTCTGTAGCTGAGTCTCTTCAGTTAAATGATGCCATTCTGTCACATGGTCGTAAACCAAATTCCACATTTTTGAAATTTATCTGTCTGTCTATCTATCGTGTACGTGTGTGTTTGAACCATAGTCACCATTTCTTTGGCTCAGGGGTTCCTAGATATTACCTTCAAAGTCCTCAAGTTAGTCATATACAAATGAGATTCTGGGAAACAGGAAAAAGTAGCCATTTTTGCCCTGAGTAATTACTTTTTCTATCTGGACTGCTTGTCTTAGTGTTTCCCTCACAATTATCCTTTTTTTTTTTTTCCTGATCCTTTCAATTACCAAAAAAGTCCACATCTGAAAGGAGCATCCCTTTAACTTTTCTTCTCTTCATAGACCAACTTGTCATTTTAAGCAAACAGTAAAAGTTGTGGTACCTGCTAATGAATTGGTTTGACCAGATAAAAGATCACTCAGTTGGAGCAAAAGTAGCTATCTGAGTTTTCTTAGGCTTCTTAACCTTTGTATTGTAGATCCTTTTGGCAGTTTGGTGAAAGCTGTGGACTCCTTAGAATAATATTTTTAAATAATTGAAGGAAATTCTAAATCTCAAAGAGTAACGAAAATAAAGATGTATTTTTTTTCACTTCCAAGTTCACTGACCCCCTGAAATCTGTTAGTACCCTGGTCCTATATCAAATATTCTAAATTTTCAAATCTAAAACTTGAAAGAATTCCAAATATAAATTTATATTTTAATGACCTTACACTAATTCTTTTTTCCCTTTTGTGCTGATCATTTGGAAATGGACCAGTTAGGCACATCAATGAGAGTATAGGTGTGAAGAAAATAAATTGAATTCATTTGTCAGCCTCAGGACATTATGGTATGGTACTAACTCTCTCTCCTTGAATACCTCTTACCTTCCCTTTCCTCCATGGATCCCTAGGTTTATTTGACTGAAGTCAAATGATAGTTTCAATTTGGTCATAAAAACACATTCTATCAGCAACTTTGAAAAAAATATGTCTCTGTTGACATTGAATAGAAATAACTTGACTCTTTATTGAACGTCATCAAATGGCAAAGAGTAGGCTTCTTCATTTATTTTATTCTGAAATTGATTCAATCTCTCTTTTCCATGGATCAATAGCCTCCTACTTTAATGATTACCTCAGTGGACCCTGGAATAGCAGCTAAACAAATGGAATTGTCAATAATTTATAAACAATGATTTTTCAGAATGGACTGGTTTGTATGAGAATTAAAGATACTGGGAGAGAAATCAGAAATCATGGTTATTCTACTCCTTTGCTACTTCTGGGAATAGTAGATATGTATGATATCATGTGGAATGGAAAAAGGTAGCCTTGTGTCCTGCCCCTTAACTGGTTGACTTCTCTATTTAACCTGCTTGAATAAGTGGTTGTTTTTTCTTTTTTTTTTGACACCTTCTATATGTTACTTATACACATACATACATACATGTGTGGGCACAATAGTAAAAGAAAAAGTTGAAACAATTGAGCTAATTTTGCAAATGAGATGCAAGTGGAGCTAAATGTATGACTTACAGAAAAAGGTGTAAAAATGAACAAAAGTGGCAAAGAATTTTTGGAGTTATTTAATTCAGGTCTTTAAGTCATATCTCTATGCAATTAGTCATTTATCAAGATGGATTCTAAGTCAAAGGGAAAATTTAAATATAAGGACTATTCAGGAGGGATAAAACAGGATAAAATTAACACCAAAAAAAGGTAGAAGCAAATCATCTCTATATATGAGTGCATTTTGCTGTTATTCAGTCATGTCTGACTCTTGACCCCATTTAGATTTTTCTTGACAAAGATACTGGAGTATGCCATTTCCTTCTTCAGCTCATCTTACAGGTTTGCCTTTACAGGCAAATGGGATTTGGCCAGGGTCACATAACTATTAAGTGTCTGAGTTCAGATTTGAACTCAGGAAACTCCAGGCCTGGCACTCTACTATACCTTCTAACTGCCCCATATGAGTGTATATAAACATACACTGCCATTGCTGAGAATTGTTTTAGGTTTTCTAATGTTTGACACTATCGTCATCAATGTGAATATATGCAAATCTTCATACTTGAATGAACGTGGGAGTCTGGGAAGGAAGGGAGGAAATTTGAAGGAGGTGAACTTTAAACTACCCAGGACTTGTTATCCGATGTCTGAGCTTGTCAGAACTACCCAGCTGAGGGTTCAAGAGCTTCATATTTAACTGAGATGAGAATTTATTAGAGGGAGAAAATAAAATATTCCTGGGGACCTTATTTCCCTGAAATGTGAGCAAATTTTTGGCAGCAATAGTAACAACCACAACTACCCAGAAATGATTAAACATGAGTTTAACCATATTGGCACATTGGATTTGAAGGGAAACTCATGCCTCTGAAATGGGGTAAGCTGGTAAGAAAGCTTTGCCCTGAAAGGAATGGGGAAGTAATGTTTGGAAAGAAAGCCATGTATTCCTAAAGGAAAGGAGATGTGAGTTTTCCCTCATGCAAGTCTGAAACCCAGGTTTTCTCACTGCAGAGTCAGTACTTTTTTCAAATACACATTACTGGATTTCAGCAAAAATGTTCTGTATAAATACAGGGTGTCCCAAAAAGTTTTAATTTCACACGTACACACACACATACCACATATACACATTATATAAGTATATGTAATTTACACATGCATGTAATGTATAGATGTGCATTATTTATATAACATACTAATGTATGTTATATGCATGTGTATATTCTGTATATGGTATATAGATGTATGCTATATAGGTATATATTATGTATGTGTGTATATATATATATATGTTTGTAATCACACTATCTTGAAATTCAAGAAGAAAAAACTTTCTATTTTATAATAACAGAGTAATAACAAAATGATTACTACCATACCTGCAAGTGGTTGAGAAAGAAATATTCAAATTTTAAGTCATACCTTGAGCTAAAATGTTAGAATATAACATATTGGTGTATAGCATATATACCACCAGGAATGAGAAAGCCTTTCCTTCTCTGCTCGGTGTCTCCTGGACATCTTTCAACTCACTACATAACAGAGACAATTTTCCTCTTTAATGTTTGAATGAAATGCAGATCCTTTGACAAATCATTGGTCTAGAAATAGATTATTTCTATAAAAAGATAAGCATCAAGAAAGTGCTTATACCCTAGTTTCTGAAGAATTAAAGACACTGCAGCCCAAGTCCTCAAGCTTTCTCTGTATTAAATATGAGTGTTAGGATTGACCTGTTGCTAGAATAGCTAGGTCAGATGGTAGTAACTCCATATTTGACCACTGATTGATACTGATGTACTGGAAAGTTCCTATGTTCCCAATATTGGTTTAGTCAGCTACATTTAGGCAAGAATTGCAAAGCTCTCTTGATCATAATCTATTTAACAAACTTCATCAAATCTATACATGCACAGTTAGCAAACTTTCCTAATCACAATGCCCTTGTGGTTGATAAGAGGCATTGAAGTTCAGACCCTTTGGGGACTGAATACTTGTAAAATCTCCTTCTCACTTGGTCCCTGTGAATCTGCCCAGCAGAAACAGCAGATATAAGAGCAGAGACCCAGAGATCTGGGCTCTCCATCAATACATGTCTATGCCACTGCCTGTGCTTGGGCAGACTTTAGGGCTGGGGAGAGAATGTTTCCTTGCTTGTGAATAATTGGCTTCCTGACTTGTGAACCTTTGAGCTGTGTTAAGGGGTCCCCTGGACTTGTCTTTTGAAGTTGTTATAATTTCCAGAAACACTGGACCTGGAGTATAGAGAAGGCCCTGAATGTGTCAAGGACAGAGCACTCCACACTCCTCACCCACAGCTGACATAATTTGTTATTTGCATCCCAAGCTGTACTCCTCACGTGTCCTTAGGAGTCGAGACAGGCACCAATCAGTATGCACTAGGCTGGGAAGCTGTTTGTGCAGTAGGGACCCTTGTAGATAAGCAGACCACCCAATCTTCATGGTCCAGCAGTTCCCAAGGGAAAAGAATGCAGCTTTTGCCATTGTAGTTATTTATGTTTTTTTTCCCCCTGTCACTCCCATTTAGGTGGAGATTTCTTTTCCTCCTCCTCTTTTTGTCCCAATTTCATAAATATGCAAACTTCTGTTTGGATTGTAAACTTTTTGTCCTGACTTAGGGTTCCATGTGCATGTTCATTTCTCTTGTAATAAACCTAGTTTTCATATAAGTTTCATGAAGTTGTGAATGCCTGTTGACAGCTCTTATGTTCCTTCTCAGTGCTTTATCCACGGTCTCCTCACAGACAGAAAGTTAAAAAGTAAGTTTTAATATATGTCCATGCTCACACCTTCTCATTCTGAATTGTTTTCTACACAACCACTAAAATAACCTCCAGGCCTGGCACTATACCCACTGTACCTCCTAGCTGACCCATATGAGTGTATATACACACATAAATACGCATTACCATTGCTGATAATTGTTTTAGATTTTCTCATTATTTGTGACACTACATTCATCAATGTGAATATATGCCAAATATTCATACATAAATGAATGTGGGAGACTAGGAAGGAAGGGAAGAAATTGGAAGGGGATGAGCTTTAAATTACCCTTGTTCTCCAAAACTTTTCAGTGGTTCCCTATTGCCTATAAAAATAAAATGTAAATTCTTTGCATTGAAGGCCTTCTGTATTTTGACTCTGATCAATCATAGACCACAATATTCTCCTTCATGCACTTTACCTTCTAGCTAAGTGGAACTACAAGCTTTTCCCCCAATACTAAGCCTTCTGCTTCTATGCATTTGCAGAGGCTTTGTCTCCTTCCCAGAATGCACTCCTTCCTCATCTCTGCCATTCAGAGTCTTTGTCTTTCTTCATGACCCAGCTCTGTGAAGCCTTCTCTGATGCAGGAACCCACTTTCCCTCAAATACACCTGAAAGTATACTCTCTCTCCTCAAATTTTCCCAGAATACTCCACCTTAAATTCTCCCTTGCCCCATCATAAACGCCACTGAATTATACTTACGATTTTATGATCTATAATCACAGACTTAGACCTGGAAAAGATCTCAGAAGTTATCCAGTCCAGTTCTCTCATTCCCCAACCCACTATTTTACGATAAGATTTTAGAGAATGTTTGACATTTTTAAGGCCGCCCAAGTGGTAAGTAGCAGAACTGTGATTCCAATCTATGCCCTTTGATTCCTAATCTGATGTTTTTTCCATTGTCCCACTTAGCATTTTCCTTTATGTATTTTATATCCCCCAGTAGAATGTCAGCTCCATGAGGACAGGAATGTTTTCTGCTTAAAAAAAAAAAAAGATGCATGGTCAGAACTTAGCAATCATCCCTTTTGTTGTTGTTATTGAGTTGGTCAGTCATGTCTAACTCTTCATGACCCCACCAACCATAGTATGCCAATACTATTTGTGAGCTTTTCTTGGCAAAGATACTAGAATGGTTTCCCATTTCCTTCTCCAGTGGATTAAGGCAAACGGAGGTTAAACAACTTGCCCAGGGTCACACAGCTAATAAGTGTCTGAGACTGGATTTGAATTTGAGTTTTCCTGACCCCAGGCCCAACATTCTATCCACTGAGCCACCTAGCTGCCTAGACACAATTGGCACATAATTAGTGCTTAATAAATGTTAAATTTTTTTTTAATTTTAGAAGAACAAAAGGCTATATAGCAAAACACTATATTTGCTCTAAGTGTTGTTTGCTGGAGTCTTTTGTGTCTTGTAAGGTATTTAACCTCAAGAATATTTGAAATCTAAAGAAAGAATGTAAAAGATTATACGTATTTTTAAAATATAAAATCTCCTCTAAAGACTGTCAGAAGATGTATCACTCGTGGAATTTATGATGCAAATATTAAATCTTGTCATTGAAATATCAAGACCTTTAGCCTCCACTCCTGCTCTCTCATCCTTGAAGCTAACATTAAGCTTTATCACTTTTCACTTCAACATCTTATCATCATGTTCGAAGTCTCCCCTGGGCAGCAGCGTGAAGCTGAAAGGTAGCATTCATATTGTCTTAGGCTGACTTGTACTTAGTCTTTTGCTTAATCATTAGGAACCAGCATGAAGATGTTTTCTCACCAATTCCAACAGGCTGCGTTTCATTTGGAAGTTTATAGCTTCTATTTGCAAGTCAGATAGTAAATTTGAATTGTGTCCTGTCAAACCAAAATATGACATGCCTAAAAATCAGTCTGTGGTGGTGATGTTTTCTGTGTTATTTGGTAACTTGTTTATGAAAGGAAATTTAGCATAAACTCAATGTGTGTGCTTTAGCTCTGAATGCTCAGTTTGAATTTGGTGATATTATCAAGATATGTGGGACCAAAAAAAATATTATTTTATCTTGTAAGATTTTGAAAAAAAAGTAGCATCTTTCAATTAGGATACTATAGAGTAGTATAATATGTAATTTTTATGGAGAGAACAGATTAGAGAGGAGACTCACTTCTGCTAATTGACTTTGAAACATTTGAACAACAAGGAATATTGTGATAAAAAAAGTTAAAAAAGATGATTATTTTATTGATGTATTAGGGTAATATAAAGAAGTTAATAAACCATGAGTCTAATTCTCCCAATTAGTCACCAAGAGTATACCAAATATTTAAAGATTATAGAAAGGAAATCTTAAGCTGATATTGACAAGGAAACATCTGGAACTGACAAAATCATAAAAATAATTCCATGAGAATCCATTAAAAATATTCGACCAACTTTGCGTGCCACATCAGTTTGAGCAAATTTATTCATTATGAGTCATTATAGTCATTGTGAGTCATTACATAAGGAAAGACATGAAGGAAAACTCATAGTGTCAGAAAGAAAATAGGATTGAGTCATTCCACATGAAGCTTCCTCAAATTGAAAAGTTGTAAAGTGACTTTCTTCCAATTGTTACTGGTCAGTTCCTAGAATGATGATGATGATGATGATGATAACGACAACAACTAACATTTACATAGCATCTACTATGTGCCAGGCATTGTGCTTAGTGCTTTATAATTTTCATCTCATTTGATCCTCACACCAACCCTGGGAAGTAGGTGCTATTTTTATCTCTACTTGCCACGTCAGGAAACTGAGACAAAAGGAAGTTAACTGACTTTCCCTGGGTCAATCAGCTAGTAAGTGTTAGAGACTATATTTGAATTCCTGTCTGCACAATTCCAGGCCTGGTACTCTGTCCACCAATTCACCTACCTCTATTTTGCATTCTTCACTGCCTAGGTAGGTGGGTGCTCAGTCCCTTAGAGTCCAGAGAGACAAAACCATTGAATTCACCATTTTAAATGTATTTGTATTTGTCCCAGGGTTCACTTATTTATTTTGCTGTTTTGCAGATTCAGTGACCCTCTACAGGCACAATTGTAGGGAAAGCTTAGGGGGGTGAAAGCCACCAACAATTTTTAAGGCATGTTTTCTTTCCTTGAACTAATTACATAAGTCTTTTTTCCCCCTGAAATAAGGGTGAGCATTAGCAATACCAATTATTGTGTTAGAAGTATAAGACAATAGATTTAGAACTAATAGTCATCTAGTTACGATTCTCTCCCCCCTTACCCCCATTTTACAGATGAGAAAACCAAAGGCCAGCAAGGTTAAGGGAATTGCCAAAGAGCATTCCTGTTGTAAGTGACAGAGGCAGGATTTGAACCCAGGTCCTCTGACTCCAAAGCCAGTATTTTTTCCACTGTTCCCATTATAAATATATGTGATTTTTATAACTTGATTGAAACTTTCTGAGTTAGAGATTTTGTAAATTCAGTTACCTCCTCCCACTATTTTTTTGGGATAATATGCTAAGTATAATATTAATTTTAAGGATTAAGAAGCCCTATTTATGGAATTTACATGCTTTTAAAGTATGTGTTTTGGAATATTAAATGCTAATAACAATACGTGTTGTTTCCATAGAGCTTTATGCTTCACAAAGAACTTTCTATAGTTTTGTCCTGACATTTCTGTGGGAGTAAATGAATTATTTAATAACTTGGTATTTCCAGGGAATTGTGGGGAGATGGAGGAATAAGGCAGGAATGGAGATAATTGATTGAAGGGATTTTATGGAAATAGAATTGAAAAGGCTTGACAATTGATTGGATATGGAGATGGTAGAGAATGAAACTTGGAGCATGATTCCAAGGCTGTGAAACTGGGTATCTGAAAGCATGGTTATATCCTTGGGAAAAAGAAAATGGGGAAGTTAAGAAGTATGTTTTTTCGGGGAAGATGAGTTTCATTGCCAATGGGCACAGACTTCTGATTCAGTGTTCAAATTAAGCCCATAATATCAAGCGAAGGGAGAAGTCTCCTAGCATGATGGGTAGAGAAATGACATTGGAGTCAAGAAGACCTGTGTTCAAGTTCAATTTCTGATACATACTGTGACTCCAGGCACATCACTTAAGCTTGCCCTCAGACACTTCTCTGGATGCTATAGAGAAGGTGGCAGTTTGAATTGGTAGTGGAAGTTTGCTATGCAGATGAAATCACAAGTATAATTAAAAAAACAAACAAACAAACAAACAACGGCACTCTCTAGCTACTTCCAATGATTAGAATTGGGTCGAGAATAACTAAATGATTTGCTTAAGGTCTTCGAGTGAATGAAATTAAATCAAGAAAAGGTCCTTGGATTTTTAAAGTCCATACTACAGCTCCTTACCTGCCTCTCAGAAAGCCAAAGAATCACAGAGAGCAGAGAGGGGAAAAACCTAATGAAACCTGCAGTCCATCACCCCTTCAGTGCGACAGTCTTCCCTAAAATATCACTTGCTATGTTGTGACTGTCTGACTTTAAATGGAATTTCATTCTCCATGTATTTTGAGGCAGTTCTCTCCTGTCTTTCTTACCTCCTGTCTCTAGAGCCTTCCCTGTCTGACTAGGAGCCATATTTCAACGTGTTAAATAAAGAATAGTCTAATACAAACTGTGAGACTATAATTCCCATTGAAACTCCATTAAGCAAAGAAAAGCTGTCGAGTATGAAATCTGCTGATCCTTAGGGATGACTTGGAGTACATTTTCCCTTTAATGGCTTTATGCTTTGCCAAACCATAATTCACTGATATTTCTGTCAACAGCTTCATCAGGGTGTGCATTTGACTTTCCTGAAAATGACAGGATGGCAACTTTCTTTACTACGCAAACTTATTGCCTTGAAAAGTTGATGTGGGGAAACGAAAGCTTTTAGTCAACTCTGCTGTGAAGGAAGATGCTATAGAGCCTGGCAATAAGCATTTTAGCTTTTTAAGAAACCTCAGAAACCAAAATCCAAAGATCGAGTGACTTTAATCACCAGCAACTATAGTAATGCTGTCCAAATGCCTATCTTGGATTGCCTTTGTAACATTAAGAAATTTAATTTAGCCATAAACTATGTACTAGACATCCAGAATTAACTGTTTATTGACATGAAACACTGACAGGGAACTGTACTCTGCTCGCTTCCATGTCTGTGACCTTTTAGGGAAATAGAGAAGTGCCTGCTGTCTCTGCAATCTTCCCATACATATACAAAACTGAGAAAAAAAATTCATATTTCACGGGGCTGTAAAGAGTCTTAATGAATTCACACTGGCACAGCATTCTATGGTTTGTTCCTAAAAGATATTATAGAGTTGAAAAATATTCACTTATCTTCTTAGTTTTCCTCCCAAGCCACCTAATCAAAATAGTTAGATTTTCTTTTGTCTCTCCCTGGCATTCAGGCAGATTTCAACATTTGCAATTGTTTTCTTGCTAATGAAGCTTAGAGTTCTTAGAATGTTTGTATATTTACATTTGGTAACAAAGAGATGTCTGCGATTATTCTGGGGGATTGATTTGTCTGTGTATTGCTGTATTCTAAATGGGAGTGAGGGGTAAGGGGGTAGGAGGGGCAAGATGAGATTGAAGAGTCTTTGGGTTTGAGGGCTTGTCTTTAGCTTCTCTAGGTAAGTGTGTTTGGACAGTGGTAGGTTATGCTCTCCTTCAGAAGAATCTAAGCCCCTTGAGGGCCAGGATTGTTTCACTTTAGTCTTTGTTATCCTAGTGCTTAGCACAAGGATTGACAAACTATGGCCCTTGGACCTAATCTATCCTCTGCCTGTTTTCGAACAGGCTTGGAATGGCTTCGACATTTTTAAAAGCAATGACATTTTATTTAAAATGAATAAAATAATATATTTTGTTGTATTTAAAAATGTAAAAAAAGAACCCTATTTTTAGCTCTTGGGCTACACAAAAGCAGGTGGTTGCCTATTTGGGCTGAGGGCCATAGTTGGCTGACTGCTGGTCTAGCACATAGTAACTGCTTAATAAATGTTTGATGATTGATAGAAATACCATAATAGCCTTAGGAGGGGCTTCTTGGTAATTATGAGAACATGAGTTAAGTCAAGGAATCCTTTGTGGACTAGTGCCTTATGGAGAAAGCTGGCAGTGTGAGAGTACATAGGTTTGTTTGCCCTGGAAATCTCAGTGACATCCAAGTTCTTCCTTATGTAGGAGTGATGTGAAGGAACTGTGGAGCTCATTAGTTGCTATTAGGGTTCTGGGGGAGGGGAGGGGATTTTTTAGTATGGTACTAGAAGGCTTAAGGAAGGGAGCTAATAACTAAGATTGAGAATGCTTAGATATTCTACATGCAACCACTGCACTCAGAAAATGGAATACTTCATGAAGCATGGGGAGACCAACTATCAGTGTTTGGGAATAACAGAAAAAGAAATGTACCAACATCAGGATACCACCAGGAGTTACCATACAGGGCACTAGGTCAAGGAAAATGGGCATATCTAAAGGACTCCAGCTATCCCACAGTGTAAATCACTTGTGCATGCAAAGGGCTCCGCCAATTATCTGTAATTTGACCCCCAGGGTCTGACTATAAATGGGAGATGAGTGTTCCACAAACATGTTAAAAAGTTCTATTCCATTTTATTCTTCTCACCAAAATTCAGAATGACTTCCTATGGTATGGGGAGTACTTTAACTTCTATATGTTACATTTTCCTTCAGAAACCCATTACTAAAACCACTACTTCATGTCTATTATCTTACCACCATGACCTGTATGAAAACCACAGTTCCTCCTTTCATATCTTTTACATTTCTATTTACTGGTTATATTTTTCATGCCTAATTCTAAACATATTAGCATTTATGGATCATTTGGTATTATGGTTATCTGAATATATGTCACAGCCACTGTCTCCTACCACATCTTCATTTGATTGTGAGTTCCATGAAGGCAAGCACCTCAAATTATGTGAACTTTGAATCTCCTCCAGCATCTCCCACAGAATTCTGCATGTAATAAGTGCTTAATAAATGGTTGCCAAATTAGATTGAATAGGTCTATTTCTTTACTGGTAATTTGCTTTTCTGGGAATGCAGGATAAAATCCAATCGCTCTGATTCTGTACAGCTGCTCCTCATTAATTGCTGACTCAGCAGCATAACATACTAGGCAGAGAGCTGGCCTGCATTTGACACACATGGGACTTTCTTCTTTTGGTTATGTCCAAAGCATCCTGTCTATTTCTTGTTTGTACATGTTTGTTTACATGTTGTTTCCCCCGTTAGACTGTGAAGTCTTTGAAATAAGAAACTCTCTTTTGCCTTTCTTTGTATCCATGGTGCCTGGCACATAGTAGGTGTTTAATAAATACTTGTTGACTATTTAACATCTTAGTTCCCCAGGCAATTAAGACCAGTAGATGCAGAATGGTTGCATATATGCACTGACAGGTTTTCCTGACTGGGAGAGTTCCCTTTACCAAGGCAATTACAGTTCTGGACAACTTTCCAACTCATAAACACTTACTTTGGGCCAGCAATTTTCAAAAAATTTGTGGCCATGAAGGGAGTTGGTGGTTATTCAGTCCCTAGTCCTCTGGTTCTGTAGAGCTGGTGAATTAACTTTTGACTAAACTGAAACTTGACCTAGCTAACTTACACAAATGTATTTGGGAAAGTGAACTTTTATAAAGAGGTTTCCTACCTGCCCTACAGAAAGACAAGTCTGAGGGACCTTTGGGCATCTAGGTGGCAGAGTGCTTGGCCTGGAGTTAGGAAGATGAATATCTTTCTGGATTCAAATCTGACCCTAGACATTACTAGCTGTGTGACCCTGGGCAAGTCACTAAACCCTTTTTTGTCTCAGTTTCTTCATTTGTAAAATGAGCTAGAGAAGGAAATAACAATCCATTCTAGTATCTTTTTTTGGGGGGGGGGGCGGTGAGGCAATTGGGGTTAAGTAACTTGCCCTGAGTCACACAGCTAGTGAGTGTCATGTGTCTGAGGCCAGATTTGAACTCAGGTCCTCCTGACTCCAGAGCCGGTGCTGTACACACTGCACCACCTAGCTGCCCCCACTCCAGTATCGTTGCCACGAAAATCCCAGAGGGGGTCATGAAGAGTTGGACACAACTGAAATGATTAAACAGCAACAAAGAGGGGCCTTTACCTGAGCAGAGAGGAATGTTACTGGAAATAGAAAGGGCTTATGTTGTCACTATCATAAGGGTTGACTTGATACTAAGCAATAATTTTTGTAGATGTACCCAAAGATGCAGTGCTATAAATTCTACAGAGATAGTAAATAAACCTTTTTGGAAACGAGCAATACAAAGGAATCTTATATAATAAGAAATCTGAAGATGTGGTATCATCTATTGAGGGTACCTGGGGATAATTTCTGAGCATTCTATTATTGGTGATATATAATACGATGGGGGCAGGGAAAGTGAGAACCATCTTTTAAAAAAAACTTAATGCTATCTTTTGCTTTTACATCATCTTCATTTATGAATAATAATAGTTAGCCCATATAGAGTGCTTTAAGGTTTACAAAGCACTGTATATATTTTATCTCTTTTCGTCCTCACAACAACCCTGTGAGGTAAGTGGTATTAAACCTATTTTACAGATAAGGAAACTGAAGCAGAAGTTAAGTGATTTGTCTAGGATCACAGAGTTAGTAAGTATCTGAGACTAGATTTGAACCCAGGTCTTTCTGACTCCAAATCTAGCACTTTACCTACTGTGTCACCTAACTGCATTATGGCATTATTATAATTTCTTTTGTCTTATTGCTAAGTAAACGGTTATGTTTAACATCTAAAAGTGTTGCCAATGTGATTGGCTAGTTTGTGTAAATGGAAACCTAACACTGGGGCTCGAGAGCTAGAGTGATGAGTAAGAGAATTATAACCTTCCTCAGGCAGCTTTTCCTTATCTGGGTTATGTAACATCTAAGAAGATCTTGGTATCTCTTCTTATACCCCAAAGAAATTGCAAAACCTATCTTTTACTTTTCTACTTTGTCTTCTCAAGCCAAAGAGGGTAACCAAGTTGAATAGGCACTTCTGAGGGCCTTAATTTGTCTCATGCTAGGTGCCACTAAAGGGCAAAAGCAAGCATCAGTGCTCTCATCCAGGGTCCTCCATATGTGGCCGGCCAGTCAGGAATCTTGTAAATGAACATTTCTATCAGCTGACTGCTCTGGCTGTTGTTTCTTCAGACATCTCTGACACAGTGATCCTTTATGTTCCCTGCTGAGGCTTTAATTCTCTTGCCTATTCTTAACTAGTTCAGCCATTTATTACTTCATAAATCAGTCTTCTTCCAAGTCTGTGATTATGAAAATTCTGTTTTGTCACACTAACATTCTGTAAGTTTTTAAATGAAAATTCTTTCTCTGCCACCTTTAACCATCAAAATGTTCATATGTTACAGAAGATGTGAGGTGGTAAACTTATATCCTGTACAACATGATTTGAGCCTTTATATTTATGTCATAGCTCATTTTTTTGGCCCCAAATTACTCATATTCCATCAGAAAATTGTTTCTTTACATATAGATTGTAGCAATTAAAAATTAAATAAAAGTTTCCTTCCTACTCTTTTCACCAAACTGTTCATCTATGAAAGAGAAAATATTTTATGTTCTTTACCAATTGATTTATTTTATTTACGTGAAAGTAATTTTTGGTTCTTTTTAGCACCAAATTTTTCCACATGTCTCCATTTCTTTTAGCCAGCTCTCATAAAGTGTAATCTCAAGACCCTTCGACATTCTAGTTGCCTTCCTCAGGATTCTCTTCAGTTTATCAAGGTCCTTTCTAAAATATGGCACCCAGAACTGAATAATATATTCCAGATATGTTCTGACAAGGCACAATAGAATGGGATTGTCTATCACCTCTCTAGTCCTATTCATTGGTCATTCTTTTCCCCACTTTTTCTCTCTAGCCTTCTGGAATTCCATAAACTGTTCACTGACAGAGATAGCAATTGCTCATGCAGAACATTTTAGGAGACTGATAATATTTTTCCCCTTTAATTTATTTTTAGTTTTCAGCATTCACTTTTATAAGATTTTGAGTTCCAAATTCTCCCCCCCCCACTTCCTTTCTCATCCCCAAGACAGCATGCAATCTGATATAGGCTATACATGTACTATCATATTAAACATATTTTCACATTGAGACTGATAATATTCCTAACTACACATATTTCTTGTCACTGCTATAAAACACTTTCCCCAAAGAAATAAACCATGACATATAAGTATATATTAGTTAATAGTTCAGTTTTTATTAAGCCCCTATTATATCTTAGGCGTGGTGCTAGGTACTAAGAATAAAAATGCAAAAATGAAATAACTGCCCTTAGGAAGTTTACATTCTACAAGGAGACAATACTATGTAAAATGATAAGTAAATATAAAAATCTATCATTTATATTAATTAAATGCAAAGTTATTTTGGGGCAGCGGCAAGAAGGCACTGATGATGATGATGATGATAACTAGCATTTATATAATACTTTAAAGTTTGCAAACACTTAGTAAAATTATCTCATTTTATCTTTACCAGTCTGGGAGGCATATGCTATCATTATCTCCATTTTCCAGATGAAAAAATTGAGGTACACTGGTTAAGTGATTTGCCCACCATTACATAGCTAGCAAGTATCTGAGGCCAGGTTTGAACTCAAATCTTCTTGATTCCAGGTGCAGTTCTCTGTCCACTGGGTCACCTAGAACAGATACCGTTGCCAAGCAAAATCCATGTTTTTACACCTGTGGCAGTCCCAATTTGTGCTTTGAACCTGTGGCAACCTCAGCCTGGCAGGAACCAAAGCCTGTACACATTTAACTGTGTTTTGCCATGCTCGGTTTCTAGGCTTTCTCAGTTCCTAAATGCGAGATCCATTAATCCCCAAAGCCTCTCTGTCCCTTGCTTTAGAATTTAATCCACAATTCCTAGGTGAGGTTTTTCATCTGTTTCTTCTTTGTTATGTCTATTGGGAGCCATCAAAGGACATTTCCTAAGACTCTCTCAGGAGAATATTTACCAACCTGGGTCTAAAGGGATGCAAATGAAGCCTTCTTTCTAAAGGCTCCTTTCCATCCTTCTTCCCCAGGTGTCACAGGATTTCCTCTCCACTCATCCAGGGCTCTGCAGAGAAACTGTCAGTGACGTGATCCATCATCGGCTTTAATTTTAATGCTAGCTCAAAACAAACAGAGGACATGTTCCTGCTGTTTTTCCTTGATAGTCTGATATTCTTCCGATGATAACTGATGCCAAGCTTGTAGCAATTGAAATTCACAAGGGAACCGTGGCGATCTCAGAGCCTCAGCTTCTCATGTAACTATTACTCCTCTTAGAACGATTCATTGATTAGCCTGCATCCTTTGACAGCTTGCTTTCAACCTTTATTTTCTTCCTCAAGGTAACTTGCTATTCAAGAGCCCATTTTTCTAGTTTCTACTATTAGCTATTCCTTTTGGGTGATATCCCTGGTGACCTAGCAAAGCCTGGCAGGTTATCTGGTCTTTAACAATACAATTTTCCCTTTTAATACTTAATCTGTAAATGCAGCAGTGTTTTTTAAAATAGCTACAGGGGTGGGGAACCTGCGGGCTCGAGGCCACATGTGGCCTTTCTAGGTCCTTAGGTGTGGCCTTTTGACTGAGTCCAAGTTTTACAGAAAAAATCCTGTGAAGTTTGGATTCAGTCAAAGGGCCGCATTTGGGGACCTAGAGGGCCACATGTGGCCTCGAGGCCACAGGTTCCCCACCTCTGGACTGATATCCTCCTACCCCTATTGACCCCCCCATCAAGTTGTGAGCTCTCACCTACTTCTGTAGTTGTGACCCTAGAGACATAAAGTAATCGGAACACTTTGTAAGTGTTAGCATTTGGTACAACTTTATCTGCCATTCATTCTGCAGTCCACAAGGAAGTGACGCAGCTAGTACTCCCAGTGACACTCTCCTGTGTATGTTCTTAAAAATACCTGTAAAATATTGAAAGCCTCTCCCCTCTCCTGACCACCAAGTACAGATTTTATCTCCATCTAGAAACGGGTAGAGGTAGCTCAGTGAATAGGGAGCTGGACTTGGAATCAGGAAAGACCTGGGTTCAAATTCAGCCTCAGACAGTTAGCTATCTGATCCTGGGTAAATCACTACTCTCCATTTGCCTCAATTTCTCAACTGTAAAATGGGGATAATAAAAGCACCCAATTTGCAGAGTTGTTATGAGGAATACATAACATTTGTGAAGTGCTTAGCTCAGTGCCAGGCACATAGTAGATGCTTAATAAATGCCCCTGCCTTTCATCTGCCTTGTGATCTATCCTCTTGTCTTTATAAGGAGGGGCTCCCCTTTTGAACCTGAGGATGCTTTAATTAATCATTAGCATATGTACCCATATTTCATTAAGTAAATCCTCTCTATTGATGGGTAGGAGGTAAAAGTTTATTTTTACAGGACTTAGGTGGAGAGAAGACTTGTATTCTAATCTCAGACATGCCCCTTTACTATCTACATAACCTAACAATTGACTTAACTTCTCTGTTTCTTAGATTCCACATTTGAAAAATGAAGAGATTGGATTAATTGACCTTTGGGGTCACTTCTTGTTTTAAATCTGTGATCCTGCTCATATTCTCATGCCCTGTGTCCTAGAAATGCCCAGTACTCCTTACTGAGACTTTAAGGTCCAACAGCTTTACAGAAACAAGTTTATAACCAACCAACAAATAGAATTTGTCCGTATGATAGGATTTGTTTCCCTGAAAATTTGTAGTTCTTAAACAATTAACATAATCTGTATCTTGATTGCCTTATTTGATATAGTTGCCATTGCAATTGTCCAAGGTTTGAATCCTATGCAAACACTATGTGACAAATATATAGAAATGGTCAAGGTTCAGAGGCTAGAGAGGGAAAAAAATCACCTTGTGGTAGAGGGATCAGAGGGTCATTCATGAAGAACGTGGTACCTGAGTTGGATCATAAAGGGAGAGGAGTAGTTCTATAGGAGAAGAGTAGAGAGAATTTGTTTCAGACCCAGGGAATGGCATATACAGATTTGTGAGGTCAGGACAAGAAGTACAGGACAAGTTTGGGGAGTGGCTAGTAATACAGTTTGGCTACAATAGAAACAATCAGAAAAGGGGTACAGGGATTAGAGCACTGGATCTGGAGTCAGGAAGAAAAGAAAGGTTTAATTCTGGCTTCAGATCCTTAATAGCTGTGTGACTGTGGGGCAAGTCATTTAGCTTCTAACTCAGTTTCTTCTTTTGTAAAATGAGGATAATAATATCATCTACCTTCCAGGGTTCTGTGAGGATAAAATGAGATAAAAATTATAAAGTGCTTTGCATCTTAAAGTGCTACATAAACCACTACTATTACTATTTAATAAGACTGGTCTAAAGTCAGATTGTAGAGAATGTTGAATGTCACGATAAAAAGTCTATAATTTATTCTGTGGGCATGGAGAGGCCATTGAAGGTTTTGTTGTTGTTTTGTTATATTATATTTTATTTTTTTTAGCATAAATTAATTTTACCAGACCTGTGCATTATGAAGATTATTTGGACAGCTTTGTGAAAGACAGATTCTTCTGTGAAGGAAAGGGACAAGCATGACATTGGGAGACCAGTTTGGAGGTCTGAATTAGGGTGGTGGCAAGAGGAAAGAATAAAGGAGATCAATGGAAGAGTCATTGAGAGGATAGAATAGCTAGGACCTGGTGATGATTGGTTGTGGTGAGTGAAGATGAAGGATTCAAAGATAATTCTAAGGTAAGAGTTATTAATCTGAGGTCCAAGGTCTGAAAATAAATTTTAACAGCTCCATGAATTTAGATGGGGGAATACAACTTTATTTTTTACTAACTTCTAACTGAAATTTACAATTTCCTTCAATTATTAAAAAAAAAAAAAACAAATGTTGTTCTGAGAAGGGCTTCTTAGGCTTTCAGTTCCGTCTTAGTCAATACTGTCTGTTTAACCTTGGGCAAGTCACTTAACCACTTTTGGGTGGTTTGATACTGGGAAAGTCTCTTCTATACTTTTAGGGTGGTTTTCTCGCTACACTTTCTCTGCTTCAGTTTTCACATGTAGATGTCGATATGAGATGCACATATGTTAGGGAAAATAAGAAAGAAGAACCAATGAAGGAGACTGTGCAGGATAAATTAGAGGTATAGAAGGAGAACCAGTATAAGGCAGTGCCCTGAAAGTTGAAGTGATAGAGATTATCATTAGTGGAGAGTGGATGTTAGATAAAATAATTTCTACAGAATGGAGAGGATGGAGGCCAGGCAGTAGAGGGCTGTTGAGGGTGAGTGGTGGCAGCTGGGTGTCATGCTACTCCTTTCAGAACTCTGTCAGTGAAGGGGAGGAAAGAAATGGGAAAATAGCTTGATGGAGGAACAAACTCAATAGGAAGGCTTTTGGTCATTTTTCTGTTTGTGTTTTTAGGTTAGAAGAGATCTGAAAGTGCCTGTAGGCAGAAGGTAAGATGCCAGTAGAGAGACAGAGATTAAAGATGCTTAAGGAAGAGGAAGTGATTGGTGGAGAGAGAGAACACGAGAGAGAACCTGAGAAACATTTATGTCAGGCCAGAAGTGAGAGAAATGAAGGCAGAATAAAATTATAGAGTGCAGGTGATGGTTTCTGCATTTTCATGTCAGCATCAAATGCTACAATTTAGAAATTTCAAGGACTTTCAAGTCTTTGGTTTGGAGAAGCATTATAACTTCAGTGGTGATCACAAAAATAAGTAAATAAATCAGATTCTTTTGATATTTTTCATAGAATTTAGGAACTTTTTCTGCCCATCTGTCAAAGAATATAAGCCATAAAGGGTAAATATATTTTTGCTCATTTTATCTGGTTCCCGTCTTCCAAACTTACCTACTATTGTTGAAGCTACCACCATCCTCCCAGGACTCCAGGCTCATAATCTAGGCATCATCCTTGACTCCTCAGTCTGGCCCCATCTCATGTCCAATCTGAAGCCTTCTTGTTGATTCTACCTTTACAATATCTCATGTACACCTGTTTCTCTGATACTGCTACCACCCTGGAGTTCAAGCCCTCATCACTTCATGCCTAGACTGTTGTAAAAGCCTGCCTACCATAAGTATCTCTCCATTCCAGTCCATCCTCCCCTCAGCTGTCAAAATGATTTTCCTAAAGTTCAGATCTGACTATGTCACTCCCTACTCCCATTTCAATAAACTCCCTTTCATTTCAATGTCTCCTTTTCACCTATAGGATCAACTATAAAATCCTGCATCCAGCATTTAAAGTCCTGAATAACCTTCCCCACTCCCTTTCTAGTCTTTTTACACATTATGCCCCTCCGCTTACGCTTCAGTCCAGTGATACTGGCCTTCTTGTTATTCTTCAAGCAAGATACTCAATCTCTTGGCTCTGAGCATTCTTATTGGCTGATCCCATACCTAGAACGCTCTTCCTCTTCATCTTTGACTCCTGGCTTCCCTGGCTTCCTTCGAGTCCCAGCTAAAATCTTACCTTACACAGGAAACCTTTTGTTCTTAATTCTAGTGCATTTCCTCTGCTGATTATTTCCTATTTATCCTGTATGTAGCTTATTAACACATAGTTATTTGCACGTTGTTCCCCCCATTAAATTGGGAGCTCCTCAAGGGGCAAGCACTGCCTTTTGCCTGTCTTTGTACCTCCTGCACTTAGCACAGTCCCTGAAACATAGTTGTTTGATAAATGTTTATTTGCTGACTCTTGGACTGGACCCGTGATTTCATTGTCTATAAGTAATACCTGATGAGGAAACTTCTGCCAATGACACTGGTGCCTCTTCTACAGTTAATAGTCTCAGCAAGATACCTGCAAAACTATCTCTCTAGAATATAATATTATATTGGATTATATATGCAATAGGCCTTGGGTGTAGTTGTCCATCAACTCCCTGGATTTGCATTTTCACCTTGTGCTGTTTCCTCAGCTTGAATGATCATGTCCCTTATTTCCGTTATCCAAATTTGTCTCATCATTTAAGGCCCAGATCAAGATATGCGTATTTCTTTTCATTTCCCCCCTAAGTATTGTAGTTAGTGATTTTTTTTTCTTTTTCTGATACTTATTGGAGATGGCCTTACATAAATAACTCTAATTTCATATTTTATTATGTATAATATTCATTTATAGCTTGTTTTACTGTACAATTTAGCATTGTATCCTACTGTCATTTCCCCTAACTTTTTAATGAATTTTAAGCAATATCCTAGCTACATCATGGGCAGGGAGTGTTCCATTGGCTTTTCTTGCACTTATAGCTTCTAATATAGTAAATATTCAGTAACTATCTGTTGATGGATTCATTAAATGGCTAGGGATAGGGACTGCACCTGTGATTTCAAAGATCTAGGGAACTCCTAGGTGAAGAAATTTCCTTCCTCTTCCAATGCAAGTTGGCACCTTCTTTGTTACTGATAGTCTTAGAGAGTTGCCTAGAGTACTGAAAGGTTAAATGACTTTCCTTAGGGTCACACATTCAGTGGGTGTCTCAGGAAGTACTTTAACCCCAACCCCAAGACCAGCTCTTCATCTTCTACACCAGATGAAAATCCTGTTGTTGATTAGGTATAGAAGAGATTTCAAAACTTCTTAGTGACCTAATCAAGTGTTTAATAACCAACATACTCATGAGATACCCCATTTTTATTTCAAAACTTTCATGTGTCTGTGATGTCGTCAGAGGAGGTTTTCTCTCCCCTGGTGCAAATGGAACCCTGCATCCTATCCATGCCTTCCTCATCCTGACACTCTTGTTCACATTCTACCTTAAGTCCTCCACAGGGGACCATTAAACCTTCTGGGGGCCTTGTTCTAGTTCTCTTTATATTAGATGCATACCAGTAGGACACATGGGCTACCCATTGGATAGCCTTCACCTTTACCACCTAACTTGTCTACCTTCTTCTGTGCTCATGCCTGTCTGTGATTTGGAAAGCATCATAGTTCTTTTAATTCCACCAAGTATCTCTCTAAAACAAAGCACCATTTAAAAACACACACCATTGTTTCAGGGATCATATTATATATCATCTTAGAGTCCTTCCAGCTTAGATCTACGGTCCTATGATCCTAATAGAAATAAGATTTTTAAGGTCAGGGACTGTCTCATTTCTCATTCTCAGAACCTAGCATAGTGCCTGGAACTTAATAGTTGCTTAATAAATGTTTGATGATTGATTGATTCTGTGTGGCTGTGCTTCATGACATATCAATGTTTTTCAAGAATAAATGACCAAAGGATAATGAATAGACACCTAGGGGCCATAAGTGGCTACAATATGTGACAAATGAAGAATAGTATAATAGAATTAGCATAAGGGCTGTCATTAGAGAGATGTATGTTATCCTCCCTAACTTAAATTCTTCACATTTAAATCTATATATTTCTTCTTTCCTATCTTTACTCTCAAATCTCAAATGACCAAAGCAGAAGTAGTAGAACTTCAAAACAACTTCAGCAACATAAACTTGGTTAAAAGTCCTTGATATATGGTATTCACAGTGGGACAAAGTTTCATTACTTTTACCTGCAAATAGAATGTCCTGAAATTCACGAGTTATTGGCTGATGCCACATGTAAGAAAGTCTTAATGTCTTTTTACTACCGGTGAAGGGCACTTATTGACAGTCCTTGGTAACTTCGCTTCTATGATTAGGCAAATATTTTTAGCTTGGGGCCACTGTGACTTGTGTCTACTGGTATGAACAAATAAGGAAGATGGATGACAGCAGGGTACCTCACCTAGTGCTGAGCAGGGTTGGAAGGAAGGTGACTGCCAGAAGAAACACTTCAATGATGCATTGAATTACAAATTGAAGCCATTTGGCCCAGTTATTGATTGCTGGAGCTCTGGATTGTAAAACAACAGATAGACTCTGTTGGAATGTAAAGCAATTGAAAGGGATGAATCAGTTTGAGCTTGTGAGTATAAAACTATGATGTCTACTCACTAACAAAAGGACAGACTGTATTTGTACTAAATGTGTGAAGAACCCGTTTAAAAAAAACTATTTTAAGCTATTGTATCTATCTATAAATGCATATACATTTACATATACAAATCTGTGTATATACATATGTATATGTGTATATATATTTATACTACATGTACATAAATAGTGATGACAATGTTTAATAGAGAATATATTATAATGAATCAACATGTATTGCACATCTAGTAATGCTTATTTATTAATTATTGCACAAGTACTTTGGTGTGAAATGAGGTATACATGCCCTCAGGAAGCTTACAGTCTAGCCGAGGATGTAAGGATATACAAATGATAACTAATAGTAAGTGCTTAGTGAGTGATTTGAGTGTAATTTCATCATTGTGTGTAAAACCCTGTGTGGAGACTTCCACAAGCAGAGACTGACATTGGCAATCCAACTAGAATTTAGAGTCTTTGAAAGTTTCCTGAAGGCACTGGCAAATTAAGCAACTTACTCATAGTTTCACAGGTAATATGTGTCCAAGATAGGAATTAAACCCAGGACTTTTCTGACTCCAAGTCTGGCTTTGTATCCATTATGCCATGATGCTTAGAATTCTAGCTAAAACAAAGGAACAAAAGAATTGGTATGTAAGTAGAAGTTCTTGCTGACACCCAAAGGTTAAAATCCAGGCAAAAGGTCTGAACAATAATCAAGTGGTAGCTGCAGAAAGAGTAGAGTTGGCACCAAGTCAAAGGCATAGTGAATTAGGAATCTTTTACATATTTCCTGAAT
Source organism: Vombatus ursinus (assembly GCF_900497805.2). Taxonomy (NCBI): domain Eukaryota; kingdom Metazoa; phylum Chordata; class Mammalia; order Diprotodontia; family Vombatidae; genus Vombatus; species Vombatus ursinus. The sequence goes on from NW_020954596.1 coordinate 51,971,747, forward strand.
AGGCCTAGACAAAGACCTGAAGCATGGCAGACCAGAGGTGACAGATAGAGCCAAGTAGGCACATGGGGCCAGAGTAGAGAATGGAAGGAATAAGCGACAATGGGATTCATGGCAACAAGCTTGGTTTTAGATATGTTGAGTATGAGGTGACAGTATAATATCTTGACAGTCACTCACAGATACTGATAATGAATCTGGGCTGCAGAATTAGGTTTGCGGGTATATAGAATATAGGGAAATAACACAACATCAATAAATATTTTCAGAACTACCTATCTGAGAGCTCACCAAATATGAGTAAAATGCCATTGGGACCAGAATTTCCTGAGTATACAACAGTCTAACAATGTTAAATATGAGAGAGTCTGTATAGGTTGTAATCATGATTTATTTATTGAAGTCATAAGGTAGAAGTGAAATTGTCATTTGTTTCCCTTCTGGAAGAAAACTATTTTCTCTAAAACAGAGTGCCTAGAAGGGAGGTATTCAAATAGTGAAACTATTCCAGCTCTATTTCAGGATGCAATATCAGGAGAACTGCTTTCACGAACTCTCCATTGCAAGCATAGTGCGTGTGCATGTGCATGTGTGTGTGTGTGTGTATAAATAATATATATATATATATAATATAAATAGATCTAGATCTAGATATACATATATATGCATAAATACACATACATATATATATATACATATGCACATACATATATACGGGTGTATATATATGTACTTATATACGTCCAAATTGAGAAGAATAAAAGAAGAAAACAATTATTTTTTCAATCAATGTTGACAGAGTCATAAGTATAGAGTATGGAAATTGCGACTTTAAATGGAAAAGATGCAAATAGCACTGGTAGTCATGCAGCAGCATAGACGACTTTTCTTTTCAGCTGGGCCATGCTTTCTTCTTTTCCAGAGCTGCCCTGAGCATCCTTCCTGTGCCCAATGTGGTAGCCTTCCCAGAAATAGTCTCCTGATATCTCTCCCCAACCCATGTTTAGTGCCATTAGCCCCTGGCAACAAAATGGTTAATTACAGCTATGAGTGTTGGGGAGAATAGGTAAAAAATAATCAAGTTCTTTCAGGGGGAGAAATATGAATTTCCCTCGGTAAGAGAATTGAGGGAGTCATTAAAAGACTTTGTATTTTTTCAGAACCTATACACTTTTTATGTTTTTCCTTTGAAGTCTGGAAGGTTTGTGGCCCTCCAAGTCTATATGTGGACATTCACAAAGATCCAAAGAATCAATAACTGCAATTTCAATGTACCCATAGGTAACCCTTGAAATATGAAGTAAATATATTTTTGACAAAATGTCTGAAAAGCAAAATTGGATATAGTGAAACCCTGTTTTTTCACAGAATTACATTTTAACATTGCAGTTGTGTTTCCATCCCTGGGATTTCTGAATTTGACTCAGCTGCTGCCATGACAAATCTTCTGCTGTTCCAGGTGAGGGGAAAAACAGCAGAGTTGCAATTTTTATCAGTTTGAATTTAGTATAACATATACACAATTCGGAGAGATAAAATTGTATAGTGAATAGAGAATGGCCAGGAAGGCCATTCCCACCTTGTATATATCATGATGTGATGTGTGGACCTAGGCAAATCATTTAGCTGTCTAAAACTTTTAAGTTGTGGAATGGTGTTGACTTGCACTACTGGTGTTTGTTTATTCACCGGGAGTTTCTTATTTGAGTGAGACTATAAGTCCGTTCCCTCTCTCCTCTACTCCCCTCCAAAATTCATTTTTTTATGAATTTAATATCAGCAAACATGAACAGTTCAATATACAAAGAACAGAAAAGAGGACTATATATCGTACTATGAACTTCCTTTTTTTATCATAATTTTAGAAGGATATATAATATGTGTGATATGTTATATTATATGCATATACATATGCTTTCTTGAATAAGGTCCAAGAGCTTGACTCTATGAACTATGACTCTGAAGGCTAGTGGCAAGCTAAAAGCATAGCAGTACCATAAGGTTTTGGGAAAAATAGTTTCAAGAGAACACTTTGCATGTTTGGAGCGTGTTACTACAGGAAGAAACCCATTTTCAACAATTCAGCCACCCTGATGAGAGGGGTTATAAAGATGCACAAATTATGAGTCAAGATGTGGAGGACAACAGACGTCAATGCCCACACGGAGCTTCTTGTTACAGGAAGCATCCTTCACACAATGTAGAGTGTAAGCATAACAGACCATCAGAGATGAAAATCAGAGATCCAGACACCAAGCTACTAAGAGAGGTACAAGTGTGTTGAATGATGATAATGATAATAATGGCCAATTCAATGAGTATGGCTTGAATGCTAGCTTTTCAGATGATGAAGAAAAATATAAATCAACAGATGAGGATTCTGACTGGGAGCCATCAAATGAAGACAAAGAAAGTAGAGAGGCTGAAGAACTTTTTAAAAAGCAAAAAAAAAGTCATGAAATGAAACAAATATTTTCTCCTCCAGTAGTATGCAATATTAAATATTAAGTTTATTTTTTCCTGAAGAACAAGCATCCGGAGTTGAAGCAGTAACTATATTTCTGTATATTTATCAAGTAGTAACAAATTTTTCTATTATCTATGTTCTCTCCTAAACTTTTTGTGTGTTACTTTTTGTACGTTTTAGGTGTTCTATTGATTTTTCTTTTCCTTTCAATCAATATCACTACCTATCAAGCCCTCACCCACCTCCAAGCAATCTGTTATAATAAATAAATGTAATCAAACAAAACCAACAATAGATTGATTATGACTCAAAATGTCTGCCCCAGCCATATACTTTCCCACCATCATTCCTTTGTTGAGGCTGTTATCTAGGCCTGGAATGCCCTCTTCCTCTTTTTGCCTTACCCTTTAGAATTCAACCAACTTAAATGTCATCTTCTCCATGAAGCCTTTCTTGATCCCATGTTTTTCCCCTGAGACTTTACATGTACCTAAAATATTTGTACTTAGTAGTACAAATATATAGTACTTAGCACAATGCCTGGTATAGTAGGTGCTACATAAATGCTTATTTTCCCCCCTTTACTTCTCTTATATCTCTGTTGTAATTGAAGCATCATCATAGATGACCTTGTATCATCTTAACTTTGTGTCTCCCTCAGTACCTAATGTGGTATCTTTACACATAGCACGCACTTAATATTGTTGAATCAAATTGATTTTTTATCCCCTATAGCTACTAGAATAATTCCTCTCCCATAATCAATACATATTTATTGAATTAATTGGTTAATAGAGCCCATATTTCATAAATTTTCTCATAGTATATCATACTAAAATAGTGTAGAAGATATTCTTTGTTATATGAGAAATGTTGGATTCTGAGGCAAGTAATACGGTGTCAAACCTGCACTGGGTAAGACTAGAACAGTAACGAGACTAATTTAAAAGCCTGTAATAGCTGACATTAAGATAGCACTTCAGGTCAGAGGGTCGTAGACTTAAAGCCAGAAGGGAACTTAGGGGTCATCTAGTTCAACCACTTCGTTTTACAGAGGAGACAGCTGAGAAATAGAGATGTTAAAGAAATAGAGATGTGCCAGATCACAGACACAGGAAATGGCAGACTCAGGATTCCTTTACATACGCTATTTCATTTTATCCTCACAACAATCCTATAGGTCCTACAAGCATTGTTATCTCCATTTTGTAAATGAGGAAACTCGGGCTCAGAGCTTAAACAATTTGCTCATGGGCACACAGCAATTAAGTATCAATATTTGAACCTGGTTTTCCTTATTCCCGGCCTTGTGTGATTTCCACTAGTCCGTGACACCTCTCAAACGCACTATTACCCATACATCCAAATGAATGCTGTTCTTTTTTATGTAAGTAATTTATTTCTACTCACAAATATGTAACTTTTCCTCTTCTCCTTCTCCCTTTTGGGGGGAAAACAAACCAAAATAAAATTCTTGTATGAAATATGAATAGTCAAACAAAAATTCATATATTGGCTCTGTCAAACCATACATTTCTCATTCTGCACCCTGGTATATCACCTCTCTATTACGTACTTTACCATTGGTTCTCTGGAATCATGGCTGGTCATTATGTTGATAAGAGTTCTTAAGTCTTTCGCTGTTATTTGTCTTTGTAATGTTGTTGTTATTGTATAAATTGTTGGGCTGATTCTGCTTACTTTACTCTGCATCAATTCATACAAATCTTCACAGGTTTCTTTGAACCTTTTTCAGAGAATCCTTTTTCATCATGTCTTGTGGGTACAGTGGTATTTACCTATTACCTTCATATGCCATATATAATTTGTGCAGTCATTCCCCAATTAATGGGCATGCCTTTGATTCTACAAAAAGAACTCCTACAAGTATTTTTTATTTATGGATCCTTTTCTTCTTTCTTTGTTCTCCTTCAGGTATAGGTCTAGTAGAAGTGTCAATAGGTTGAAGATATGAACCATTTACTGACTTTTTGGTTACAGTTCCAAAATCTTTTCCACAGTGGCTTGACAGATTCACAGCTCCACAAAGAGTGCCCTAATGTATTTAGTTTCCCACATCCTCTCCAATATTTATAATATTCTCTTTTTATCAGCTTTGTTAATCTGATGGTATAATTTAGAACCTGAAATTTGCTTTAATTTCCATTTATCTAATTGTTAGTGATTTAGAGCACTTTTTTTGTATGGCTATTGATAGCTTGGATTTCTACCTTAGCAAATAGCCTCTTCATATTCTTTCAGCAGTTATCAGTTGGGCAATGACTCTTATGAATGCCTTTCTTCAAAGCAGTTAATTACTTTAGGAGGCTAAATGAGTATTCATTTTAAGGATCTGCCATGGCTGAAAACATCTCTTTAGCTTTGTCTTTTAAAAGTTGTGAAAGAAATTCAGTCTTTTAATTGTTGGACCTTGTATATACGGAAGAAATTATATTGTTGGGGAATTGGGGAGCCAAGCCATCAATATGTATGTAACCTTTTAATCACTGTATAAAAATCTATATACTTATGTTTTTTTAAAACACTTTTAAAAGCAGAATCAGAACTGGTTTAAGATTGAATTGGAATGATTTTACATACAGTTTTTTGGAAGTTATTTTGTTCCTTTAATATTCTTTGAAGTTCTTGATGTTTATTCGTTCTATGATTTAATGAGTTAGTATTTTAGTATTTTAAGGCTTACTCATCTTTTCAGAGAATTACCTTTCATTGCCTTTCAGATCACTATCTTAAATCCTGCTGATATAGATTATCTTCAATCTCTGTTTCCCCTTATATTTTCCTTTGGCCAAAAAATGAGGCACAAGCACTCTTTAGCTTTAAGGTTACTATCACAAAAAGACACTGACATGTTCTAATATATATCACAAGATATATGTTTAGTTTGAAAGAGTTGGGAGAGAGAAAAGAGATAAATTTATGTCTTAAGTGGGGTCAATTATAAAAGTGCTGGAGAGGCATTATAATGTCATCATCATATGTTTACTGAACATATTAACTGTTGGCCCTGGAGTTAGAAAGAGGTAGTGAGATCATGCCCTTTCTCTCAATAGAGCTTACAGTTTAATTAGGAGAAGGAAACCTCGCAAAAGCCATGCCACAAATACAACGTCAGGTAATATTTTCTAAGTCCCAATGAGTGATATGGGTAATAAGTATTATAAGATTGTAGAGAAAGAAAACTTCACTGAAGGTTGAGGAAGAAGTCTTCATATTTATTTCTATTGTACATTTCCCCAATTACTATTATTAAAAATCTATTGATATGTTGTGATTTTTGCATTATAATTATCAAAAAGAACTCTTCCTCTCCCTCTTCTACTATATACACACTAAACTCTTCCCTGTTTGATGAAAAGTTACATGCTCTTTGTCCTTCACACCTCTGTGGAGAAGAGGATCTTGAATTTCTTCATTTGTTTTCTTTGACTAAAATTGATTATTGTAATTAATCTGTTTGGGTGTCTTTCAGGGTCTTCACTTGCAACAATATAGTCATTATACATATTGTTTTCCCATTTCTTCATGCTCTACTTTCCATTCATTCAATTCTTCCCATTTTTCTTTGAATCCTCAAGTTTTTCTCTTTTATGGCATAATAGCATTGACTTACATTCGCATAGTGCAATCAATGAAGTCATTCTCTGATCAATGGATACCCACTTTGTCTTAAGGTTGTTTTTTCCCCAAGCCTATCTCTCAAGGAGTTTCTTTTATTTCATCATTAGTTGAAGCATATATCTGTTAAAAAGTATTTTCCAGCAGTGGCAGTAATTTCTCTTTCATTATTATAGCTTTTTAGTAACATACTCCCCAAATTTGTTGTTTTTAGTTCACAGTAGGATGGGTCAGAGTAGTGCCTCAGGACAGATAAGGGAAGGGAAGAAGGCAAGGGCCAAAAGCAACAGAGTATATGGTACAAATTTTTCCTGATATGTTAATGCATTTTTCCCCAATTGTTAGTTTGTAAGATTTTTATTTGGAATTTACAATACATTTGCCCATGGAGTAAATGCTAGATTTCCAGATCAGCCCAGGGAAACTTGATTAACCCATAACATAGAAGCCATTTTTGTACATTGACCTTGCAATAGCATTGAACATACTTGTTTTGGTAGTAGTAAGAACACATAAGAAGAAACTCACACAATGCATGAAATCATTTAAAAAAATTACCTTGAATGGTGCTACTGAGGAAAAGGAGGTTTAGTTTCAGCAGGTTGTACATGAGTCTTTGGAGTCAGGGGAAGTGTGTTAAAATTCCACCTCTGAGTTTTGATGTCTGTATGACCTTGGGCAAGTCACTTAATATTCATTTACCTCAGTTTTTCTCCTTAAGAAAATGAAGGAGTTGTAGTAGATGACTTCTCAGGCCTTTTCTAGCTCTGCATCTATGATCCTAAGAATGGGAATAAAGAAGTAAATGGAGACTTGTCTGGAAATTCCTAAATGAACTTTTATAATAACTTTAGAAATCAATGGCAATAGTCCTTTCAATACTTTTTAAAAAACAGCTTTTTGTAGTTGATGTTTGGAAGCAGCGGCAGGGTAGTGTTTGGACAGTTCTTCTTTTCTCCAGGTAAATTTCTTCTCAGGAAGTAGTCAATTTTTGAGTAATGAATAATGAGTTGTTTTTTTTTTTTATAAAAAAATAACCAGCCAAGAATTAGAAGAGATAGGGGAAAGAAGAAGGGAGTTTAGCTAGAACAGGTGTTTATGAAAGAGATTTGCTTGTAGTAGAACAAACTGAGTACTGAAAAGTAAAAGAGAGCGATGAAAGACAATGGAAACAAAGTAGATTGTGCGCTGTACCACTCTTATAACAAGCTGGGTCCAGTGGTTGCTCCATATTGGTGATCACAATGGCCCCAGACATTTTAATTAATAGATATGTACTAGACTTTTGGGCAGGGAGGAGGAGGCAGGTGAATAGGGAAGTGAATTGTGTGAATTTATGAATATTTATAAGACAAACTTTGGTTACTAAGTTATTGCTTACAGTTGGAAGAAATTTAGAAGAGAGGGAAAGTTAATTACTAGGAAGTAGATAAAAATAGGAACCTGGAGATGTTGAAGAGGAATGAAAAGAAGGAAGAAGGAATGAATGCTATAAACAAAAAAACAACAAACAAAAAAACCAAACCAAACAAACAAACAGAAACACACAAACCTGAAATTGTTGTAATATCCTAGAGTAGATACAGGTTTCAACAGCCACTAAATGCTGTATGCTGTTACCTAAATAGCTTTTCTTTTTTAGTTTCAGCAGGTGGCACTAGTGTGCTTCCAATAGATAACGGTCAGCTGGTATAAACATAGGTAAGGAAAGTTGTAACTCCCATAAAATTCTTTGTGCTGATTAAACAGGTTGAAAGTAAAATATGAAACCCTACACTTGACACCAGAAATAATGGATTATCTACATGTATAATTTTGTTCTTCAATTCCCAGGATTATGAAATGTTCACATGAACAAAACAAATTTCAAGACCATCAGGTTATAGATTTAGAGCTAAGAAGAGCTCACAGAGTTTGGCTAATCCAACCTTTTCATTTTATAGATGAGGAAACTGAGATCCAGAGAGGTTAATTGATAAGCCAAGCTCAGGGTCACACAGCTAGTAATGGGAGCTAGGTGGCACAGTGAATAGAGTGCCTGGCCTGGAGTCAGAAAGACTCCTGTTTGTGAGTTCAGATTTGGCCTCAGGCACTTAGTAGCTGTATGACTCTGGACAAGTCACTTATCCCTAATTGCCTCAGTTTCCTCATCTGTAAAATGAGCTGGAGAAGGAAATGACAAACTACTCCAGTATCTTTGCCAAGAAAACCTCGAATAGGTTCACAAAGAGTTCACGACAGAAAAGACTAAACAACACACAGCTGCTAAGGGTGTGAGTCTAGATTTGAACTCAAGTCTTCCTGATTTCAAATCTAGCATTATATTATACCGTGCTTTCACCAAGCTATTTGTTGTTAAAAATCATCTTTCGTTATCTCTGCAGAAATATAAATATACTTTGTACCAACCAACAAAACCATAATATTGGGGCAATTTCTGGATCATATCCTCCAAATAAAAAAACACGTTAGCAAAGTAATCATTCATCTCTAGTTGTCAGTCCTCTGGACACTCCCTGTGACTGCCCTTTCAACCTGTTTCTCAAAAGCTGACCTTTCAGGCAGCTTGTCAGTAGACTTTACAGTCAAAGAGTTCCATCACCTCAGGACCTAACTCCAAACACAGTCTATTTCTGGCCACATGAAAATTCAGTTCTTCCTCTGAGAGACTGGAACTACTCAGACATAAAACAACCGACTAGAGGAAAAGTTTGGAGATGGGAGGAGGCAGTGGGTTACTTAAAGTGTTTTTCTCTGTGGTTGAATTTAGAAGTCATATTAGCTAGTTAAGCTAAATTCCTCCCCACAATTTCATTAGTTCTATTCACTGCTCCCCCCACCTCATTATTCTGTCCTCTGTGACATTCAAACCTTTCTCTCTGCCCCCATCAGACTGCTTACTGATATCTCTGTCACTGCACCAACTCCATTAGCTTTTGAGCTGTTTTTTTGTAATAAGTAAGACACTATCTCTAACTACTCCCCTTTTTCACCGATGCATTTTATAGCCTCTCCCTATTGACTTTGTCCTGGGGTACGGTTAAGGCTAGTTATGGCTTGGTTAGCTAGTGATTTCCCTTTATCCTGGGACCTGGTTACTTTGAGGCTAATATTCTAAAAGGAAGCTGTTGTGGCTTAGTGATTAAATACTATCATTTCCTAGAAGCCAAAATGACTAGGATCTTTAATCAAGCAGGATTATTTTTCTATACTCTATTTTTAGGAAAAAGAGGTAATTACCAGAAAATGGATCAAACATTAGGAAATGAAAAGCAAATAAAAAAATCCAGAGTATATCCAGAATTGAGTATATTTCATTACAGTCTGTCACATTTTCTAGATTTATATATTTATCAATCAACTACATATATTAAATACCTACTGTGGGGAATACCACAATCCTTGCCCTCAAGGGGCTCACAATCTAAGATCTACACAGCAACAATTGATATTCATATTGAGAAAGAACTCTGGCTCTGGAGTTGCTAGATCTAATGCTTACTACCTAGGCAACCACAGGCAAGTCATTTAATCTCCCTAACTCAATTTCTTCCACTCTAAATTGAGGGGTCTTGACTAGATAACTTCTATGTTGCCTTCTAGGTCTAAATGTATGATTCTGGGATTCAATGATGCTTGAGAAATTGTGAAAGCCTTAAAAATTATAAAAAAAAGTTTATAATATTCCCAATATTTTACTTACTCATAAAGGAAACAACTAGTGGTATGTAACCAATAGCTCCTTGGATTGCCGATTAGCTTGTGAACACCTTCCTACCATTTCTCTTGGTTAGTGGGCAGAAATTCACTGTGGATGCGTATTTGTGGAATTAAAAGGGTTCCCCCCACCTTTGTTAGTGATTTGGGGGATTTGCTGTGGCTCTTTTTTAATGAAATAGCCAGTAACGAGATTCCCTTCCTTTATTGCAAAGCATTATACATATTATTTTAATTGATTCTTACAACAACCCTGTGAGGTGGTTGCTATTATTGTCTCCATTTTTCAGATGAGGAACTTGTGGCAAACAGGTATCAAGTAATTTGCCCAGGGTCACACAGTAAGTATTTGAGGCAGGATTTGAATTCAGGACTTCCTGACTCAAGGTCCTTGCACTCTTTCCCACTATGCCACCTAGCTGTGAGTGATTGAAGTATTTGAAGAATTAGGTCAAATTAATATCAGAAGTTTGTACTTTTAGGGCTACCAAAGGCAAGTTTCTGCCTCCACAATTTAATTTAAATTATAATTTTAAACTCCATAATTTGAACCCAAATCCATGAGAGTCCAGTGTAGATGTGAACCGAGGAGTAGAAGGAAGTATGTGGTTTGCCAACATTTTCAGCAAAGTTTGAAATAGAATTTTCGAGTTAATGCTCAGCATTTCCTGAACAATCTAGTTGAGGTTCTTTCTGCCTGGGCTTTGACTCCCAAGAAATAATTAAAGATGAGTTAAATAGAAGTATGTGTAGAATCATTTTACACATACACACACACACACACACAAACACACACACATTTATATCTAGTGGTAGCCATCTCTCGAGCAGGGAGTGAGGGAAGAGAAGAAAGAAAAAAATCTACATAATAATTTCATATACTTAAAAGGAATAGCAAGTTATACATAATAGATTTGCAGTTTCACATGCAATCATCTTTTCTTATTCTATGTTATGGAAATGCTCATTTTATTTCATAAATTAAAAATAAAATAAATTTTTAAAAAAGTGAGTTACTCTAGCTACCAATGACCAATTTGACTAATATAGAAAGTGAATGAAAGGACGCCTCTTTTGTAGAGTAGAGGAATGAGCAAAATCATTATATATCATTTGATCATATGAAATGAATTGTGTGTGATTAAAAGGAGGGTGGTAATGACTCATGATGTGGTAATATATTAGCTGAAGTGTACTTGCTGATGGATTAGATTATTAGGAAAGTGGGTTAAGCATTTTCTGATAAAATCTTTCATCCTTTTTCCCTCTTCTGCTTTGACCATGTGCTTCTTTATTGATTTATGTAAAAAATTCCAAATATGTAATAATAACAGCTTCTATTTACACAGCCTTTTCTTTACAACACTGAAACAAGGTAGTTCTTTTGATCTGAACTAGTGATTTCACTGTTACAATGACCCCCCTGCGAAGGAAACACCTTCTGCTAAGGCATATCTGCCTTGTTCTACAGGTCACAGTCGTTGAAAGCTCTCTTGGGTAAGGAGAGGCTAATTCACCTACCTAGGGTCACCCAACTGCTATGTGCTGGATGCCAGACTTGAATGCAGGTCTTCCTGCCTAAGAAGTCAACTCTTTCTCCACTATCCCATGCTGCCTTTAATTTACAGGTAAGAAAATTGAGGCCTAAACAATAAGTGTCCTGGCGAAGGTCACAACGAGTGTCAGGGCCTGGGTTAGAATTCTGGCCAGTCCTAAGACCAAATCCAGGCCCCTTTCCACTGAACCTCTCAACACATGCTGTTCAAGAAAAAAAAGGGAGTGAGGGTTTATTTTTATCTTTGTATCTCTAGTACCTAACACAGAAATGGCACGTAATAGTAATAAGCATTAATAAGCTAATAATAATTAATAATTACTTTAAGGTTTGTTTGCAAAGTGCTTTATACATATTTTGTCCTTTGATCCTCACAAAACCCTGGGAGATTGGTGATATTATTATCCCCAATTTAAAGATAGGGAAAATGAGGCAGATTATAGTTGAATGACTTATTTGCCAGCATCACAAAGGTAGTAAGTGTCTGAGGCTGGATTTGAGGCCAAAGGGAGAATACCTACTGTGTGCTAAGCACTGTGCTGAACACTTTTTATAAATATCTCATTTGATTGTCACAACTATGCTGCAAGGTAGGGGTTATTGTAATCCCTATTTTACAATTGAGGAAGCTGAAACAGACACAGGTTAAGTGACTTGTCAAGGTAAGCATCTGAAGTCATACTTGAACTCAGGTCTTCCTGACTCCCCAGGGATTGATCCAGTTAACCATGTAATCAACTGATATTATAGGATCATAGTGTAAACTTGTTTGGTTTTGAGAAGTTTCTAAATGTATGGAAAAGGAAAATGGAAATAAACATGAATCTAGAAAATGTATCTTTCTCTACCCCATTTCATGCTTGTTTTCTTTTTGGTGACATTTTTGTCTCTATATTTATATGGTCTTTGAGCACTTTCAGTAAGAGTTCACAAAATCAGCTCTTCAATACAGGGACAGCATGGTTATACTGCAGTCTTCCTTCCTTCCTTCCTTCCTTCCTTCCTTCCTTCCTTCTTTTCTTTCTTTCTTTCTTTCTTTCTTTCTTTCTTTCTTTCTTTCTTTCTTCCTTCCTTACCTCCCTCCCTCCCTCCCTTCCTTCCTTCCTTCCAACAAAAACAATCTTCCTTCCCAATACAGGACAACATTTTGATAGGCCCATCAAAAAAAAAAACTAATGTGATTTTGTTCTACATTAACAGAGTTATTGTTTCAAAAATGAGTGAAGTAGTGCAATGGATAGAGTACTGGACTTGCAGTCAGAAAGACCCAATTATGAATCTGGCTTCAAATACTTACTAGCAGTGAGACCCTAGATAAATAATTTAACCTTCAGGCCTCAGTGTCTTCATCTGTAAAATGGGGATAATAATAGCATCTATTCCTCAGGGTTATTATGAAGAGAAAATGAATTAATATTTGTAAAGTACTTTGCAAACTTTAAAGTACTATGTAAGCGACAATTTCTTCTTCATCTTCTTTTCCTTCTCTTCCTCCTCTTCCTCTTTCTCCTCTTCCTTCTGCTTCTCCCTTTCTTCTCCCTCTTTCTTTCTTCTCATTTCTTCTTTCTTCTTCCCTTCTATACTCTGCCCTGGTTAGACTATACGTGAATATTTTGCGGAAACCACAATTTATCAAGGTAATGAATATGCTAGAGAGTGTCCAGAGAAGGACAACTAGGAGAATGAAGGGCCAGGGCCTTGATTTCACACCATGTGATAATTTTTTGGAAGAACCTTGGTTGTTTATGCCAGACAAAACTAAGGGGAAGGGAGAGGAATAATAGAAGTTATTTTTAAGTATTTGAAGACCTCTATCCATTACACTGTCCACTTTGTCTATTGCACAACATTTCTACCTCATTCTTTAAACTATGACTCTGTTAATATAGAACAAAATCCCACTAGCTTTTTTTGTTGGCCCTATCACAGTGCTTTCCTATATGCGGAAAGAGGATTAAACACGTTCTGCTCAGTCCCAAAGGACAGGATTATGTGCCATGGGGAGTATTGCAAAGAGGTGAATTTAAGCTTGAACAAGGAAAGAACAGCACAAAACAAAACTTGTTAACATTTAGACCTGACACAAAAGTGAAAATTTCTATCTTGAGAAATAGTATATTATTCAGTTTGTTGTGGCAAGGTTGTAATGTGGATTTTTTTTTCAGTTTAGGACTAAATACCCATTAAAATATCTTTCAACTGTGGAATTCAGCTCTGGAATTTTATGTCTGATATCATGTACAGAGTGAGAATTACGTGTAGGGCAACCACAGAAATATTGCCATGATCCATATTATAAAATTGCATAGATTTAAAAAAAAAACATTCAGCTCCAGATTTGTGTGCTACAACTCTCTTCTGCAGGCTACTTTGAAAGCACCTATAGTAGTCCCTTTCTTTCAACTCCCTCCAACCCCCTGTCCACATTGGGTTTAGAATTAATGGGGGCAAATTTTCTCTCTTTTGGCATTTGCATTGGAGTCTGAGGTGATGTTTTGTTACACAGAAAAACAAGGATTTGCTTGCACCAGTGTTAAGTTCATATAATTTCTTTCCCTCCCTCACAAATAAACAGAATCGTACAATCGTCCTCCAAGAAAAATGCAATTTGAAAGAATAATCTATAAATTTCAAATGTGGATTTCTAGCCTGCATAGCTCAGAAAGAAGCAATTATCCATAAGCAATTACAGGTCATTTACATTCTAAAATCTGCCTGGCTCTCTGTGGAAGAAATGAGGACCAATTTCCATAATCCTCAACTCAACGGCCAACTACTTTTCTGTTCTGTAATCAATGTGCCTTCCTTCCTGATACGTGTCACACATGCTGTGTGATAATCTCAGGTCTAAAGGGACACTTGTTCATCATTATATGCTAAAAAAAGAAATGATTTTGATCAACCACTGGCATGCTGCATAAGGGATGTGTAGGGATGTGGTGCTGTTATAGCTTCACATTAAATTAGTTGGACTCCACTCAACCTTAAAGGTGTCTGGACTATGCAAATAACAGAGATTGGTCTGATAGTGTGCTTAGAATGCTTTTAGCATTCAAGTTCTTTTATTATTCCATTAAGTAATAGATCCTGAACTTGATGACAGCTGGGTTTTCACTCACAAATTTTTCATTTAAATCTAGCAGAGAATGATCAATTTAAAATGATTTAATAATATGGTTCTCATTCTATTTGTGTAATAAAAGGACTTAGCAACACATTCAGAGATCCTTAGAAAAAATATGACCTTCACTGTTCATTTTAATTTATAGTTAATTTTATATGTATATATACTTATATGCATATATGTGTGTGTATGCATATTTAAAGAATTCAGTATATTTTCTTGGGTAAATCTAAGATAGACCATTTGCTCCTTAGTGAGTTCTTTAACTTCAGTTAACTCAGAATTAAGATGAAGCTCATGCTAAAGAGAGGAAAACATGTGAAAAAAGGAATTTAAAAATGAACACAATGTTCAAAGTGCCCCCAAATTAAGGAGGACGGTAATAGTGTGGAAGGAATTTTCTTTAAATGATTTGCGTTTTTTCATCCATAAAATGAACAGGTTGGGACTATGTGATCTCTATGGGCCCATTCAGCTCTAAATCCTGTGATTCTATGAATATGAAAGAGCTGAAATTTGGTAATGAAGTAAGTAAATTCAGTAGCAGTTCTCATGCCACATGGTTTCCTCTACAATTTCCACTGTTCTAGTTTTCACCTTGGGAGTGAAAAAGGATTTATTTAAGCTTCCTTTAATATATATTTGCTCAAATATTGGAAGACAATCAATTTTGAACCTTTGCAAATATGGGTACCTTTTTATAGTGTTGTTAGTACAATTAACAATCAAAGAAAATTTAAAAATACATTTTGGACTTAATCATTTTAATCAACAAATTTTTGTTCATTGCAGATATGTCCTGCATTAGACTAGGGGCAGTCTGTATATAGATAATGCATGTATCACTGACCCTGCCATTAAGGAACAGGTATTCTTTTGCTGGAAGTGAAGAGTGGTGAGGGCAAAACTAAGACATTAAACATTTAACAAACAATATAATATAGGTTACAATTATTTAATTATATGTCACAGAGGATGCAGTGTGATATAATAAAAAGAATTCTGAAACTAGAGTGAGAAGATCTGAGTTTAAATGCCATCTCTGACATTTAGGCAAGTCACTTAATTTCCCTTGGCCTCAGTTTCTTCACTTGTAAAATGAGTTGCCCTGAGGTCTCTTCCAATTGTAGACCTATGATCCTTTAATGCTTTTCCTCTGTATAACACTTTGTGCTTTACAAACCATTTTTTCTGTGTGCTATTCTATTTGACTCTCACAACTATTCTTTGCAGTGAATAATATCCTAGTGTATAGGTGATGAAACTGGATTTTTTTAAAAATATTAGCCTGTGTTTATTGTATACCATGATACCTCATCTATTTTTATTTATCTCCCTCTTTTTTTAAATAAGGTGTACCAATCCTGAACTAAAATTCACTCATGGGTTTCATCCCCACTAATTCTTATTTACATCTATGAGTTCAAATTTGCTTTTTTGCCGTTTAATTGTTCATTTTTCATCATTACTTTTTCACAAATGTATGTCAGCATCTCATCCTGCTTAGTATGGAACTGATCATGGCTTCTAGCAGGCTAGATGATCAGATGACAAGATTGGGTAGATGCTATTGTGCTGGAAAAGTTTTAAGGACAGTCCCTGAAATAGATTATGTTTGCCTTCCAATAATGCTCCCAGTTAAACACAACAGTGGCATCAAGCTCAAATACAAATTTGAAGGCCACATATTGCTGTAGAAAAACACATTAACATCGTTGGTGTTTCATTGTATTTTTTAAAAATTAATTTTGTCAAATGTCTCCTAATTATAATTAAATCTAGTTTGTGCTGTAGTCAGGAGTCTGATCTGCTGTCCTGGTCTTAGATACTTCTGAAGTGCAGAAGGATTCATCTCCAGGAAGCTGGCCTCTTGTTGTTCAGTTAGTTGTCCTAGCTATCCATGAAACAAAAATAAAATATACAGTGACCTTGAATTCTGTGCAGTTTCCTTTCTCTACTGCAATGATGGCAGCAGAATGTTAAGAAACGGGAAGAGGTTATAAAAAATAACACATTTTTTACATCATTGTTAAACATTCAATTAGCTGTTGGTATTGTAAATGTGAAAATAGCTTTGGCAGATATTCTTTGATAAAGTAGATATAATCTAGAATGAACTGAATCATATCAGTCATGGCATTCTTGATATAAAAAGACCAAAAGACAGAAGGAAGTTCCAGCTAAGTAAAAAGATGGCTCTAAGATGAGTTCTTAGAGAAACAAAGTAATGAATTGATAGAATTGACTTTATCATGTGTTCAAAGGCAACAAGAAACATAATTTTAGGGGACATTTTTCATATCTTATTATAGGGTTAATAATACATATTTACTCATGACCACAATTAAAATAATTACATCTTATGTACCACCGTAGTTTGTAGAGCAGAAGTATTGAACATAAGGCCTATAGCTTGCATACAGTTCACAACCCTCCTTAGTGAAGCTGAACCAGATTAAAATGTAATAGGGAAATATTTAGTAAAATAAATAACAACATACTAAAACTTAGATAATATTAATATGTAGTTTTCCAAGTCAATATGTGGTCTGCAGGGATCTTTGTGTATATTTAAATGACCTCTGTTGCTTTTTTGATTTTGATACTACTGTTGTAGGGGATGAAGAGACAGGGAAAATCTAAGTCCTCCCAATTTAACCATCATGTATTTTGATATGGTTAAGTGGCACAGTGGATAGAGTGTTGGATCTGGAGTCAGGAAGACTCATTTTCCTGAGATCAAACATGGCTGCAGACTTTTACTAGCTGTGCAACCCTGGGCAAGTCTTTTAACCTTATTTGCTTCAGTTTCTTTATCTGTAAAATGAACTGGAGAAGGAAATGGCAAACCACTCCAGTATCTTTGTCATGAAAACCCCAAATGGGGTCACAAAGAGTCAGACATGACTGAAAAATGACTGAACAAGAACCAATTTTGGTAAGAGTGATTTCAGTTCAAATATGGAAACAAGTGAAGATATTGAAAATTATTTTGAAAAATATGGTTCAAGTAAGAGGTAAGAGAAGCCAAAAACTTGTGGATTCATGCATGTATTTCATGAATGCTTTCTTCATTGAAAGAGTCAGAAGGCATTGAACATGGTAAATACTGGATAACATCAGAAAAAAAATAAAATTGATTAAATTTTGAGAGAAAAGAAACTACTCATTGGTGATGTAGCAGTCAGGCTTTAATCACCTGTCTGTATAAGTCAAACCTCTTCCTTCTTAGAATAAATATTAAATTTAATAAAAAGTTGAAAGAAAGAATAAAAATGAGCGAAATACAAGCCATGCACTTATGCCAATTACATCCTGATTTATCTAGACAAGTTATTTATACCCTCAATTAGAAATGAATACAGGAAATAGTGATAATACTGATTACAATTTCATACAGATGTTTAACTGATGCAAATCAATTGCTATAAGGAAGAGACGAGAGAAGCCTAAAAACTGCTTTAGACAGCAAACATGAAACTTTTCTTTCCTCTTTAAGAGATATGGGCATCAGGGGAATCACTTGTTTAGAATATAAATTCATTCACAAAATCTTTCAAATATAGACATGAATGATTATGAGCAGTATCATCTACTAAAACAGTGAGAAGCAGTAGAGAAGAAATTTTAAAGGAAGCTTTCAAAAGACCAAGTTAAGCAAAGTAATTCTGAGGACATTTAAGGATGGAGCTAGAAGGATAACAAAAGATGAAAGAGGTCAATAATCTACAAATATTTTTATGACTAATTCTTTTTATCATCAGGTACAGTGGAGCTCCCGCTATCATAGCCCCAGATATGCCAATAGAAGAAGCAGAAATAGCCCTGAAATTTTTTTTAATTGGAAAAAAGCAACTGGACAAAACTAATTACACGAAGGGGGTCCATGCTAAAGGCAATATAATTTTGATGTCATTGAGGGATTCATTGTCACTGTTTCTGAAGGAGGCAGTAGATAAGTTGTGGGGGGGAAATCTCAAAATTGTTGGCAAAATAAGTAGGAAATAGTAATGATGCAATAAAGAAAAATGTTGAACAATAAAAAATACAAAGGGGGCAGTAGAGGAAATTCAAAAGCAAATGGGGAAAAGGAGGTCAGGTTTGATACTACTGTGTTAAATTTAATATATACTTAAAAACTGTAGATAATAAAAGGTTTCATATATAATAATTTCATATATAATTATGTTTTTCTTTGTGTATTCAAATATTTTAAATCATGTTTGGTGGTATTAAATTTATCACAAAAAAAGAAAAAATATCTTGGACTCATTACAACAATAAAAAAAGAATAACACTGATCAATATGACTATTTTCTCAACTACATAAAATTTTTATGAGAACAATCTACGTATGTGTTGAAGGCAACCTTATTGAGGGAATTTTAAGGGAACAGGCAGACTTTCAAAATGATATTCTATGTTAGAACATACTTTTTCTATCAAACAACTGACTGAAAAAACTACTGGGCTTATTATTTGTTTACTCCAAAAATATTTGATTCATGTAACATCTATTGACTCAAAGAAACAAAACAAAACATCATTTTGAAAGCTCTTTTCCCACAAGGTGTTTCCCATGCATATACATATTACATGACTCTTTGGAAGAAGAAATAAAAATAGCCCTGTTCAATGACTCTTTGATCATTAATACCAAGTGAGGCATAAAGATGCATAAAATATACCAACCAAAGATATTCACCTTTGGTTATTAAGAGATCTAGGAGGAGAGCTAGTATGAAAACCAAGCCAAGGAAGATTTCCTCATGTGTGATGAAATATTCTATATGCTCCTATTTTCAAATAATGCAATGCTTCTATCAAGCCCCCAAATATTACACAGCTCTTTAATAAGATTAATAATTAATTACTTTAAAGAGTTTAGTTTAACTATTCACACTGGAAAAACACTAAGTGGATGAAGAGTGTCTATTGTTCAGACTAATACAGACAGTTAATAGGAAACCTTCATAGCTTGCATATAAACACATGTATGTATATTCATCTATGTCTTGCAGAAACACTGGGAACAGACAATGAATTAAACGCAGAATTAAACACAAAAGAAGAAGAAGTTGTATTACTTTTAGGAAATTGCAAGATTCATTTAATGACTGCCAACTTTTCCCTGAATCAAAGGCTCGTCTTTTAATATAATATTTGTCTTCTAGAGTTAGTGAGTGATTATGAGTCATGGAACATTGCAATTTCTAAAAACCCCAAAATTGTGGATCACCCAAAGAGCAGTAGAAAGGCCACAGTGTGTGTGTGTGTGTGTGTGTGTGTGTGTTTTACTGGGGGGCAGAGGGAGTTGCAACATGTTACAGCAAAAAAGAATTATGAAGGAGAAGCAGAATAAATTATTTAAACCAAATATGTTCCGAAAAAAATGGTGAGGGCCTGGCAACATGGGGAAACTAAGGCATAATTACTCCACTGGCATCCTTATAAAACAAAGAGAAATTGAGCAAAACCCAACATGTTGGAAGTATCCTCAGAGCATACTTAGGAGTGGAGATGAGTTAGAATTACATAAAATGGGCAGGCATGAATAGGCTATACTCTTCCTTGTTGAAAGGAATAGTTATACTGATAAAATACATTCACTTGAATGTTAGTACTAAGGGAATAAATATCATATATAGAACTCAGGCATTTAATTTTTGTTTCAGCATTGGGTTAAACAATTTCATGATTTCACTACGTGTGTGTGTGTGTGTGTGTGTGTGTCTTAGTATCTTAGAAAGTGGTAGTGTTAACATTTCAATTGAAATGCTTAGCTTTTTATTGCAATTGCTGAACTGACCAGTTTTGTTCTCTGAATTGACTGACTACCTTCTTTAGTTAATGCATTGTGTAGTTATAGTTAATGTAATATTTTCTACAAGAAACACAGCTCTAGAGTGAGATTAAAGGGGGAGGGGAAAAGAAAGCAAATGTACAATTCTGGTTTATCATTTCAAATAGAAATAATGTGTTCATTTGGGAAATGCAGTCACGATTTTTGTGGGCTTTATTCTACACACATTAATATATAAACATATACTTTAGTTTTAGTGGAAAAGAACCATTTGAAAAGTGTCATTAAAAAATTCCTTTCAAAAGTAAATAGAGTACTTAGGGAATAGGAGAATTCATTAGCCTCAGATCCTTATGTTGTGCTACATTTGTTTAAGTAGAAAAAAAGTCTCAGATACATTGCTTTGCATGACTAATGAGGTCTTACTGAGGAAAAAGGAGGGCAAGACAGTTATCTAAAGAGTCTAGCACAGGGATTTAGTGGGATCTTGGATTACTTATTATATAGCAATAGTAAAAATGCCAAAGAAAATCTTCATAATTGTTTTCCTTTGTACCAGCTTCAATTTCTCTTTGATTTTTGTTCTATTTGCAAATCAATTTAGAATTGTGTTCCTTAACTTGAATTTTCTGCGGTGAATCTTCTGCATGCAACTTCTGTGGAATAGTTGATATAAATTCAGATTACAGGGTCTTATAGCTTGGAAGAATGATGAGAGCTGAGGATTTCAGGATCAGGGCAGAGGGATGATGAAGAAGCAGTTTTTTTTAAAGTTTCATATGTGTTATTAAGTAAGGACTTCTGGTGATAAAAGTTTTGTTCAATTTCTCTGTGCCTCAGTTTCCTTATCTATAACACAAGAAGTTTGGACTAGCTGACCTTGAAAGGTCCTTTTCAGCCATAGATCTATTATTGTAGTACCTATTCCCTGATAATGGAGTATAAACTAAAAAAATGAAGCTAAGTAACAGCTAATCCTTAGCTGAATATCTAAAAGAAAGTTTGGCTAAATGTGGTTATCCAGGGAAGATTCATCTAATATAGGCATTGCATAGTTTTCTCTTGAACCTGTATTATTATTTCTATTCCAACCTGACTGTTTCTGAGGCACTTTTTTAACTTAGAGGATAAAAGTGCAAAAATATAGAGTTTATATTTTATAGATGGCTAATTTGTGCATCATTAAAGAGAACTGCTACCAAAGAAAAACTACCCTCTCTGCCTTGAAATATAACTCAAATAAAGCTGTACATCATTGATAAATGGGGGTTACTTATCAGTGCTCAGCATATAGGAATATATGAAAGGAAATCAGTGTAATTGTTTAAAAGCAATTAGTTTTCTAAGTTACAGATAAAGGATTAAGTATAGGGCTTCTCGGAAGTACACTAAGGGAAATTAAACACTATACATTTAAAAGTATAAATATGACACTTTCAAGCCAGCTTTGCCTTGTAAAACTGATGGATATCTTTGTACCTTTCATGATTAAACCTGGGAAATTCAGAATTATAGTCATGGTTCAGTATCTTACATAATCAACTTGACAAGTAGATGGTAAGTTATAGGCACAAGAAAAGTTCCCATTCTTTTTTTTCCCTTTGGTTTCCCCTTTCTTTTTAAAAGGGTAAGTAGTACAGTAAAATATACAGTTCAGGTTGTACCTACAGGATGACCCAAGGACTCTGAAAAAAATGGTTATTTCAATTGATATGTCTTTTTGATCTATGTCAAACTCAAGTAAATAGTTTGATTATTCCTCTGCTCCAACATTGACTGACCGTTTCCCCACTACACTGAAGGAATACCAGAAAACTAGTTCCAAACTGAAAAATTTAGCAACTTATCTAAGGGTTTTGTATACCCAGTACTGAGAAATTGGTTCTATTACTTGACTCAACTGACTGTATGACCATGACTTGCTGTAGGCATCCTTTTCTGTGCCATTTTTTAAGGAAAATGTCTTTAAAGAAAGTTTGAGACTATCATTGGGTCTTCCAGAGCACTGACTAGTAGCTATAACTCATTGAGATCCATGGGGAGAAAGCAGAGAGGATGAAGGATGATGCATAGTACTCCCTCTTCTTCCCCACCCAATCCAGGTTTTCTAAAGCACTATTTTCAGCCCTTTGCTCATAATCTCTTCAGATCTCTCTGAAATCAGCTAGAAACTTTATACTGGGAGTTAATTTAAGCCTTCTCAAGTATTTGTATCCTCCAGATTAGACTTTCAGCTATGCTTTATGGATGCTTTCCTCTACCCTTAAGACATTGGCTAAGTTTTGCCCATTTTAAATGCCAGCTTCTCATGCTAACACATTATTTTGTGTGTGTGTGTGTGTGTGTGTGTGTGTGTGTCTGGGCCTCTGAGGATTTTGAGCAGATCCCACCTCTACCCTTGGCCACCCTGAAGTAATGCCTACTAATGGGGAGATGGGAGTCAGATGGGACTGGAATGAGTGATACAAGGCGCAACCCCATATACCTCCCAGATATTTTAAAGTTGAAAGGATGGTAAAGGAGAGGTAAGTAGATACATGGAGTCCCTGTTCCATTTATGCAGAGTAGAAGAGGTAATGGAAATTTGTTCCCTTTATAAAGGGAATAAAGCAGCCTTCTCATTCTCTCTGTAGTCCACATGGTATAGTATATAGGGCACTGGACTTGGATTCAGGAGGATTTGGGTTCAAATCCTACCTTAGAAACTTACTGTGTCATCACTGGAAAATCACTTTACCTCTCTGTGACACCATTTCCTAATTCGCAAAATGGGAAAGGGGTTGCACTCAAAGCCCTCTCTAAGTCTCCTTCCTAACTCTATACTGTGATTCTATAATTAATTCATGGAGGACAACTCTCAGTTGTTTTTATACAAACTTGCTTTCTAATCCATAATTCTTCAGAAATAATTAGCAAGATAAGCATTAATTTAAAATGACAGCATATTAACAGAAATTGAATATGTTTATTTAGAGGTGAGAATAGTTATTTTAGATTTCTGTACTGAGCTGAGTCAATTAATATAGACTGCAGAAATGTGTGAAATAATATATAATATCTTATCTATATTCTGTACAATGTCTGTTAAAGTAAATAATTTGCTTTTTGTAGTGGAAAATCAGAGGACTGGTAACATTTTGCATGACTTATGTTTCTTAGAAAAGTCCACATTTACGTGAAAAGTCTCCATTCCTTGAAATATTGAGCTGCAAAAATGTATGACAATATATGACCAACAATATTATTGGTGCCCTCCTCAGCCCCCAAATAATCATTGGATGATTTATTTTGGAAGTTTTATTGAAGTCTGTTTAAGGTTTTTGAAGATAATTATGGCAGTTCCTTTTTAATTTTTTCTAGTTTCTTCATTTTTCTAAATATGTATATTTTGAGTTCATTTTCTTCCCTATTCAGATCACACCTACTATGCTATGTTCAGTTCTGTTCAACCTATTATTTTTCTTTTTTTATTAACTTATTTTAATTTATCAACAATCACTTCCATAAGCTTTTGAGTTTTAAAATTTTCTCTCCCTCCCTCCCCCTGCCTCCCCAAGACAGCGCGCAATCTGATATAGGCTATATAAATACATTCCTATTAAACATATTTTCACATTAGTGACATTATAAGGAAGAATTAGAACCAGTAGGAGGAACCACTGGAAAGAGGAAGCAAAACAAAACAGAAGAAAAGAATAGCAAATAGTATGCTTCAATCTGCATTCAAGCTCCATAGTTCTTTCTTTGGCTGTGGATAGCATTTTCCATTATGAGACCTTTGGAGATGTCTTAGATGCTTACATTGCTGAGAAGGGTTAAGTCTCTCAACATTAGTCATCACACAACGTGGCTGTTATTGTGTACAATGTTCTCCTGAGTCTGCTCACTTCACTCAGCATCAGTCCATACAAATTTTTCCAGGTTTTTCTGAAGTCTGCCTGCTCCTCATTTCTTATAGCACAGTAGTATTCCATTACATTCATATACCACAACTTGTCCAGTCATTCCCCAATTGATGGGCATCCCCTCAATTTCCAATTCTTTGCCACCACAAAAAGAGCTGCCATAAATATTTTTGTACATGTGGGTCCTTTCCCCCTTTTTTATGATCTCTTTGGGGTACAGCCCTAGAAGTGCTATTGCTGGGTCAAAGAGTATGCACATTTTTATAGTCCTTTGGGCATAGTTCCAAAATGCCTTCCAAAAGGGTTGGATCATTTCACAACTCCACAAACAATGCATTAGTATTCCAGTTTTCCCACATCTTCTCCAACATTTATCATTTTCCTGTTTTATCATGTTGGCCAATCTGATAGGTGTGATGTGGTATCTCAGAGTTGTTTCGATTTGCATTTCTCTAATCAATAGTGATTTAGAGCATATGTATACTATAGATGACTTTAATTTCTTCATCTAAGAACTACCTGTTCATATCCTTTGACCATTTATCGATTGGGGATGTTCAACCTGTTTTAGTAAGGACAAGGATACACTGTAGAGTGCTTCAGAGGAAGGTCACCAGAGGTAATGAAGGGTCTCGAGCAAGATTGATTGAAAGGATTTAGGAAGTTTTGCCTAGAGAAAAGAAAATCTTGAGGGAGGGTGGGCGGTCTTCAAGTATTTTAAGGGCTCGCCTTTTGTTCTGCTTGGCCCTAGAGAAAAAGAACTAAGGCCAGCGGGCAGAAGTTGTAGAGAGGAAGATTTGATGGAAGACAAACTTCATTAAACAAAGTCACATTTTATTTGGACATAACAGATACCAATAGACAACCAAACAAAGCTTCTTTAAAAGCATGTTTCCTCCCAAAGAGTCAAGAAACAATTTTAAATAGAGTGATTGTGACTAATAATTCATTTCAGTTTGTACTTTTGTAGCATACAACTGTTAATAGAAATGAAGAATGTGTACTTTAATTTTTAAGAGCTTGACAGCAACCTTGACTGTTGTCTTTGCCACAAGTTTTATTTTCCCTTAGTTCTGCTTTACATTATATAGTGTTCTTTTGGCTCCTCTTTCTTCATTCTACATTATCTTAGGAGTTTTTTCTTTTCAAATTTCTCTGAAATATTAATATTATTTATTCATTATGGCATAATAATCCATTATTTATATTTTTATACATTATACATATTTATTTTATTAGGGTCATATATCATTATTATTGTTTTAAAATAATTTCTTCAGCTTACTTTTTATGTAAGGTTTTTCCTCAAGAAAATCCTTTCTCCTTCATTTTATTTTCAGGTGATGAAAAGGGATAGGACTTAGGCATAAGCATTCACTCACTCAGTCAACTTGCCAGAAATCTTAAGGGAAATCTTTCCACTCTAGTTGATGATGCTTCCTTCCATTTTTTAAACCTGGATTAGACTTTACATTCATCCCACTAAATTGCATCCTTTCAGGTTTAGTCCAATGTTTTAGCCTGAAAGGACCTTTTTGAATCCTGACTGTGGCACCGAGGGTGTTACTTATCCCTCCTAGTTTTGTGTTGTGCAAGCATGGCATTTGTGACTTTATCCTAGTTATTGATAAAAATGTTAACTCAGTGCCAAACACTGGTATACTCTACTAGAGAGTTCCTTCTAAGTTGACACTGAACCACTACTGTAGTAGGCTAGCTACACAGTCAGTTCCTAATCTGTTGAATTGTTTTATTATTGACCTCATGTTTTCCCATTTTTCATAATTCTACCATGAGAGATTTTTGGCAAATGTTTTACTGAAATCTAGGTAAAAAATTTATATCAATGCTTTAATACATCACCTTTGTTATTCTATCAAAAAAAGGAAATAGAGCTTATTTTGTCATAACCTCTTCCTGATGAAGCACTACTGGTTCTTTGTAATTATTTCCTTTTCTTTTAATTTTTTTCTTTTTTTCTCCATTCCTTTTTCTCCACCACCACCCAAGGAAAAGACAAGAAAAACAGAAACCATTACAAATATGTATAGTCATGCATACCAAATTTCCACATTAGCAATGTTCAAAAAAGCAATGAAGAAATAGTCTGTTTCAATCTGTACTCTGAGTCTATCGGCTCTCTATCCAGAGGTAGAGAGCATTTTTTCATCATGAGTCCTTTGGAATTGTGGTTGATCATTGTGTGGATTAGAAGCACTATGTTTTTTCAGAGCTGATTATTTTTACCATATTGCAATTACTGCAGCAATTGCCCTTGTGGTTATGATCACTTAATTCTGCATCGATTCATAAAAGTCTTCCCAGATGATATTTGTTCTTGGTTTTAGATAGATACTACTTAGACTTGTAAAGAAAATTCTTTTCATTCCTATGCTTTCCAGTTTTTTTTTTAAACAAGAATGGATGTTATATTTTTGTCAAAAGTTTTCTTGCATCTATTGAGATAGTAATAATTTTAGTTGTTTTTGTTAAACCAGCCCTGTATTCCTGGTAAAAATCCAGCCTGATGATTGTATATAAATTTTGTGATATATTGTGGCATTCTCTTTTCTAGTATTTTATTTAAATTTTTGTATCAATATTCATTATTTAATATAAACAATGATACGTAATTTTCTTTTTTATGTTTTGTCTCTTCCTGATTTAGACATTAAGACCATATTTGCATCATAGAAGGACTTTTTTGGATTGCTTCTTTATTTTTTCAAAAAGTTTATATGTTCCTGAAATTAATTTTTCTTTAAAAGTTTGGTAGAATTCACTTGTAAATTCATCTAGTCCTGGGGTTTTTTTCCCTTAGGAATTTCATTTATGGTTCATTCAATTTCTTTTTTCTCAAATAAACTTTAATTATTTAAATATTCTATTTCTTGATCCATTCACCTGAGTAATTTGTATTTTTGTAAAAATCTATCAATTTAATTTAGATCATCACTTTTATTGGCATATAATTGGAAAGAGTAGTTCCTAATAATTACTTTTATTTCATCCCCATTGGTTGTGAATTTACATTTTAAAAAAAATTTTTTGATAGTAATTATTTGGTTTTCTTCATTCCTTTTTAAAATTTAAATTAGGCAAAGTTTTCTTTATTTTATTTTTTAAGCCAGTTCCTAGTTTAATTTATCAGTTCAATTTTTTTTACATTATTTCCTGATCTCTCCACTTTTTTTTTCTATATGTTCATTAATGCCTCTCTAATAATACATTATAGAATTATGCCGGAATCCAAATCAAATTTGTGTCCAAAGAGTCCGAGGATTTTTTTTTAATGGGTACATGTACTATTTTCAAAACTGTGGTACCTTTCCTTTTCTCCATGATCTTACTAAGATCACTGTTGGAATAGTGCCACAACCATACATGCTAGTTTTTGGTATCAGAGATGTATTCATTTGGTGATTTGAATTAATAAAAAAATTAATATTCTTTCTTATTATCTCCCTAGTTGTTTTGGATGTCAACTACCTATTAACCATTTATATCCTTTAGTATCCAAAGTTAACTTTCCTTGGCAGATAAAACAAGAAGAATCTTGTCTCTGGGCTATATTATATTCTGCAACCAGAAACCTATTTATTTTGTGCCAGTAGGCCCAAATCAATAAACTAACATTTTTTTTTGTTTTGTTTTTGTTTTCCTTACTATGGCTTTCTTTAGTAATCTTATATCATTTGGTGAATTAGCCTCAATATTATTCTTACAGGATTGTATGATACTTCTTTATGTATTTATTTTCTAACTCTTGTTTGCTTACATTATCTGAGTGTTCTTTTTTTAATTTAAACAAATTTAGTTATCTGTACATCCATTTCAATTCTATTTAGTCATCTTAACCTACTGCATCTCAGAAGATCTCTCTTCCTTTTCTCCTGTAACACCCCCTCCTTTTTCTCTTCAGAATTTCATTCTTGAAGGCTCTTCCCCCTTGAACTGACATCCAATTTAAATTTGTCTATAAATCTATAATTTCTATGAATCCTTTGATATCTTCTCTCTCCCTAATTGAGATATATATCAGACTTCCCAGTGTTCTCCTCTGTCACAAATTTCATTAAAATCACATATTTTCTTCCTCCCTGTTTGTGAAACTCAGATCCAGAAACTTTGAACTTTTAAAAAATATTTTATTATTAAAAAAACTCATGTTTTGTATTTATTTTTGACTTCCAAATTCTATCCTTCCCTCCTGTACCTCTTCTACCCACTGAGAAGGCAAGCAATATGATTCACATTATACATGTGAAAGCATATCTGTCCTCAATCTATTTTCCAGGTCAATTGTTTTTCCAATGAGAGATTTCACCTTTTCTTCTATTTTTTCATTCTTTTAACTTTCTTTTTATTTCTTGATGTCTCATAGAATCATTAGCTTCCACTTCCTCAATTTTTAATTTTTAAGGAATTTTTTTCTTCAAAAAGGTTTTGGACCTCTTTTTCCTTTTGGCCAACTTTGCTTTTTAAGGAATTATTTTCTTCAGTGAATTTTTGTTTCTTTTTTACCATTAGTTCAATTTGTTTTTTCTTTCCACAGATGATTTTTGTATATTTAAAAACAAAACAAAAATACAATAAAATAACCCCCCTAAACAACCCCCCAAAACAAACAAAACCCAGATTAAATAAAATTTACGGGTGAACATATCCAACCAGCATCTGTATGTGCAACTAAATACCGTGTCTGTTACTGCGGTAGGAACCTCAAACAAACAATATACAAGTGTTCTGGGGGGCTGGGATAGGCGAGACAAGATGGGGGGGAAGGGAAAGGAGAGGGAAAATCAATTTTTTTCTTCTTAATTCTGTCCATGTAAATATATTCATAAAGACCAAAAAGAGAGGAAATGGGGTGGCAGGAGAAAGGGAGGAATGGGGGAGTGTAGGACCCCTCTACACCCCCCCAAAATGAAAGAAATGCATTGGAGGCCAGGATGGGGAAAATGGGATGTCCAAAAAAAGAAGGGACAGGATTGGAGGGAGAGGGAGGCAAAGAGGAGAGGAGCTACCCAGAGAACAGAGGGAAAAGGTGGCAAAGAAAACCCTAGACTGAGTTCAGTGCGTGCATGTGTGCATGTGTGTGTGTCTGTCTGCTGTGTGCTCCTGTTTCACTGTCTCTATGGCCTCAGTGTCCATTTCTATGTCCCTTCTCCCTAGCTCCATGTATGTTTCATGTCTATCTGGATCAGCATCTCTATCTGTGCTTTTTCTGCATCCCTTGCCCGCGCCACCCTGCCCCAACCCGTGGTGCTGGCCTCTTCCCCTCCTCTGCCTACTGGGAGCTGGCCCGCTCCAGGATCCTCAGGTCATAGTTCTTTTTGCCCACTCGAAGTTTGAAACGAGTCATGGAGTTATTGAGGCGGAGGGAGGCATTCTGGGTCGCCTGGGGGCTGGGGACTACAGTCACGGTGGTGTATAAGGCCCTGAGATCTGTGCGCAGGCTACTCTCAGCAGTCCAGTTGTCGTCTCCCGTGCCCCCGCTGCCTGGCAGTCCCTGAGTGTCTTTGAGCCACTGGATCTTGGCGCCAGGCATGGCGAGCTGTGGGAAGAGTTTGTCTGCCGCCTCTGTCAAGTCCAACACCGCCCCAGGACAACGTCTGCAGTCCCCAAGTCAATGGAGGCAGATTTGAGGGCCTGCCTCTTCCCCGTTTTCATCCTTCATTCCAGTCTGTCCCTGGTGTGCTGTGTAAGTCAACTGGTCATGGAGCAGGGAAGGACCGATGGCCAGATTGTACTGTAATTGCACTGTATTCGCATGAGGGAATAGCGCCCATAGCCTGCAGAGTAGAAAAAGTAAGTTTTCTAGAAGCTTAAAGGAGGAAGGATAACATTTGGTGTGGTTTCCAGGGGAATTCAAAGGATTTGGACAAAGTAGGTGCTAGCAATACCAACCCCACTGGAGCCTGATTTTTAGAGGCCGCTATTCCCTCCCAATTCTCTCTGCACTCAATGGTATTCCACAGAGAATCCATGGTAACCAACATGGGATCAATTAGCTCTTCAACGAAGGAATTCTCTTTATTAGGGGAGGGTGGAGATAAAAGAGCCCAGGAAAGAAACTGAGTTATAAAGGGGACATCACCAATCCCTTTTGTATCCCTTCCCTTATATAAACTCCTTGTGGGGTACATTCTTCTAGTCCATGTAGGTCAGAATGATAATCAGAGAAATGAGAGGGTAACATTTCTCACATCCCCAGGGAAAATGTACTTTTTTGTTTTCTTAAATCCATTAAGCTTCCTTATCCCATCCTCCAGCCAATGACCTCATAGGACATGTTGATGATTGGGCATTGAGTAGCTACAGGAACTCTAAGTAACTCTAAGGCACCCCCTGTGCCTAGGGTCAAGGTGAGTTAAATGGGAGGGTGGGAAGTGAAGAGGAAGAGAAGCACTGGGCCCAGGGTAAGTTCCAGGTCTGCCTGGGGGTGCTTTTATCCCAGGATCAGAGATTTAGAGCTGGAAGGGATTTCTAAGTTCACTGCCCTCATTTTATAGATAAGAAAACCAAGGTGCAAAGAATAAGTGACCTGCCCAAAGTCCTATTGGTGGTAAGAAACGATGCTGAGATTCAAACACCTGTCCTCTGACTCCAAACCCAATGCTCTTTCCACTAAATGCTGCCTCCTACCTCACACCCTATGAGTAGGGTAAAAATGAGAACTGAATCAGGCACCCTGTTCCTGTCCTTACAGATTTGTTTTTAAGGTGTTATTTTCTTCACTGTTTTTGTGCCTCTTTTACCAAACTCTTAATTGTCTTTTCATGATTTTTTTTTGTATCACTCTCATTTCTTGCCACCATAGTAGCTTTTTATGTTCAAATTCTTTTTGTTGTTGTTTGCTCATTTTTTTCCAGCCTATTTCTTGACTTTGAACTTTATGTTAAAAATGATCTCTGCTCACCTCAGATGGGGAGGCACTGTCCCAAGCTTCAAGCTTTTTAATGATGCTGTTTTCAGAGCTTTTTCCAGGGGTTCTACAAATTTTTGGTGTTTCTAAGATGGTGTGGTCCTGGGAGAGGTGCAGTCTCTGTTCTCCTGTTCTATGCTCTGGCCTTTACCCAGGAAGGGTCGCCATTCACCTGCAAGTACAAGTGCACTCCCCTTGATCTTAGAACTGTGACAGCTCCCTTCTCCCAGTGCTCCCATCAACTTGGAACTGAGACCAGGGCCCTTGCTCCCTTCTGACCAACCACAAGCCCTCCTCTCCACTCTGGAAATGTGATGCAGAACTGTGAATGGGCAATAAAGTTGACAAATGGTGCCAATGCCTGTTCTTAGTGCCAGCAAAGGGACTGTAATTTGTTTTTGGCAACTTGTCCCACCCTTTACCATAGCTGGGCTGAGAACTCCAGAATCTGTCGCTGCTGCTGTCATGATCACCTCTGAGGCAGTCCATTTCTTGTGCTTCCTCCGTATGTGCCCCAGGCTGGTTACCACCCTGTGTCACAGACCTCTCCTGTCCTCCTCCTAAGTTATCTTAGGCTGGAAAAATGTCTCATCCTGACCTTTTGTTGGTTCTGTCACTCTAGAATTCTATTTGACGCTTATTTTAAACTTGTTTGGAAGGGAATGCTGGGAGAGTTTGACTGGCTTGCTGCCTCCACTCTACGGTCTCATTGCCTCATGCTTTTTCAAAGAAGAAACGGTCATTGGTGTTAACTGAGAAATTCTTAACTCATGTGTTTCTGGCACAGAGACTGCCAGCTCCAGCATGTGTCTTGGTAGCTGAAGTGCCACATCTCTGTTTTTTAAAGCCTGGCTTCTGATCAGTTTTTTCAGCTCCTTACTGATTTTCTAATTCTGACAAGTATACCCATAGCGTGGCTCCAGCCTACCTTTCCAGCTTTGTTATACATCCCCTCCTTTCCTGTGTTCAGTGGCCCAGTGGTACTTGCCTTATTACTGCTCCGCAGGCACAATATTCTATCTCATCTCTGTGCCTTTGCACCGGTTACCCCCTAATCCTGTGATGTGCTTCCTTCCCATCTCTATCT
Organism: Vombatus ursinus; assembly: GCF_900497805.2. Lineage (NCBI taxonomy): Eukaryota > Metazoa > Chordata > Mammalia > Diprotodontia > Vombatidae > Vombatus > Vombatus ursinus. The sequence continues at coordinate 52,003,969 of NW_020954596.1, forward strand.
CTTAGCATCCCTAGTTTCCTTCAAGATTTGGCTCATGCAGAACCTTCCACGTGAATTTGGAACCTAATACAGTGCCTGGAACATAGTAGGTGCTTAATAAATGCTTGTCAATTTATTTATACTTTTTATTTATACCTTTTTAGGCAGTGTATTGCAATAATATTATTACTTCTGTTTTATCTCTGATTTTCCCCACTGTGTTCTATCATTTGCTTCCCCTCTGTCTGATTCCTGGATTTCTTCTTGTGCTTATATAATATATGAGGAGGATCCCTTCCATTCCATTTTATCTGTTCTGATTTTTCAGTTTTCTTATTTTACCATAATTTTTACTCTTACTTTGTACATTTCTATATGTATTTTTTTGTTTTGTTTTGTTTTGTCTTGGCTAGGCAAGGGGGTTAAGTGACTTGCCCAGGGTCACACAGCTAGTCAGTGTTATGTGTCTGAGGCCGGATTTGAGCTCAGGTCGTCCTGACTTCAGGGCTGGTACTTTATCCACTGTGTCATCTAGCTGCCCCCATATACATTTTTGAAGCCATGGGTTCTATTACTGGCTCTTTTCCTGGATTTTGTCTCCTATGAATTTCTGGGAATTCTGCTGCTGTTTCTAAATTATAGTTATTCTTTACGGCTACTATAAAGGTGGCTGTATATAGGTAGTTTTTCTCCCACCCTCTTCTCTTTCAGTATAAAGCTCTTTCATTAAGTTTCTAAGACTGAAGGCAAATAGAATCTTATCAAACTTTGTTAGCGTCACTGGCCAGGAGCTAGTCATTAGTCTTTTCTTGAGACAAGGTACAGAAATCCAAATCCTATTCTCAAAAAGGATATGTGATATTACTTCCTCGGGCCACACTTAGCCTCAGTTATCAAGTTTTATAAATCCCTTAGATATCTTCTGTTTACTTTGCCCTGCTTTGTGATTCTTACAGATTTTGATTTCTGATAATTTGCCTGGATGTTGTACTGTCCATCTTGCTTTGCCTTCTGGTATTCTATCTTTCTCATTCTTCTTTGATGAAAATGATTTTTTTTAAAATAAAAATTGGGATTTTATAGTGTGAAAGGTCATAGTCAGGGGATAGGGGAAGGGGAGGTAGGGTGTAGTGGATTCAGGATTGAGGCAAGACACCCTGGGCAGGGAAGATCTATGCTTTCCAGGTTTCTAAGGGGTCTGCTGCCATTATACTGCCTTATCTAGCACTCATCCAATCTTCTCTAGAATTTTTTCACTTCCATTGGTGATCTCAAGTTTTCAGAAAAAGAAAAGTAATCCTTACAAAAAGTTTCTGAATCTCTCTTGAGTTAGCTTTTTTTTTTTTTTTTTTTTTGGTAAGGCAATTGGGGTTAAGTGACTTGCTAGTCACTTAACTAGTCACACAGCTAGTAAGTATTATGTGTCTGAGGCCATATTTGAACTCAGGTCCTCCTGACTCCAGGGCTGTTGCTCTATCCACTGCACCAACCAGCTGCCCCATGAATCTCTCTTGTATAGAACTATTTCAGACCTGAAAAACTCACCATTTTTTTCCCCCACCAGCACATTACAAAATTAAAAGGTTTGGCCTCATTGACAACACTATGCAGTTTTCCAAATGCATGTCAGCCCAGATTTATTAATGCTCTATGGCAAATTATATAATGAAAATTAAAAAAAAATGATCTCATTGCAACTAAGGAAAAAAAAAACATTTTACATCAAAAGCAATGAAAAAACTATTTTAGAAGCTAATGGGTAAATGAAATCCTACATGATCATTAATAGAACACAACTAGGATTTTAAAATGAGAATTTCTATAAAGAAATGTTTCACCTTATAGAATGAGGGAGTAGTTCTAGATGTTCTTTAAGGTCATTTTTACTTTTCATATTATATAATCCTATTATAATATTTTGAGAAATATTACTCTACCAGAATATAGAGATTTAATTCATATAAAAACAAACTTTTTTTTTCCTGGCATCATGGAGTTTATTTTCTAGTGGAAGTAGTTACATTAATGTCATAGACAATACAGAGAGAAACTGGTATTGAAGTTAAATGTATATGTAACTAAGATTTTATATCAGAGACAATTCAAAATTATTTTATATAATATATATATATGGATTTTATGTAAGAATCAATCCTGAATTATCAGTAAAGTCAGGCCATTGATAGAATAAAGATAAGAATTAATTCAAAATTGGAAGAATCAAAAATTTTAAAATTATTTCAGTTCAATTAAAAGCTTATAACAAAAATATCAAGAGTGAATTTTGCAAAATGATAAAGAACAGGAATGGCTTCAAAGAAGAGCTATAGGAAGACATTCTTAAACCCTTTGTTTGCAAAGGTGGAAGGTTTACAAGAGTTGGACCTTGCACATACTTTTCAGACTTTTTCCATATATTGAACTTATGCTGATTTCTTCCTTCTCTTTTTTTTGTTCTTTTCTTTTTTATATCTTTAAAAAGACTAATTGTTACATAGTAATGGCTGTCTGGAAAAGGGAGCGGCACTGATACTGAGAAAACTCCAGGGATATGAAAGAATACATCAATAAAATGTTTATTTTTTAAAGCTATTAAAGCTTAAAATTGCACTAAAACTTTTAGGACACTTTTTATCTCGTATATATCTAGTTATTTACATATTGTTTTCCTCATCAAAATATTAGTTTTTCATTATTTCTCTAGCTTTTCCCACAGTTTCTGGATGCTTGTTGATTGATAGGGGCAAGGAGAAAAAAGTAAAAAGAATAAAACTTTGCAAATATAGAGTATCCATTTATTTAGAATATAATTCTGAGCTTTTTCTACCATGCTACAGAAACCTCCTTACCCTGTAAGTTAACTCTAGCCCTGGACTTCTTGCACTGGAAATATCCTCCACCCTTGTGACCTCTCTTCTCTGAATGGGTGGTTCCTCTCAGAACCTCCATTTTAAAGAGGACTCTCAGGTCAGCCATGTCTTAGTTACTTTCCAGGTTGCATTGCTAACTCTCCTGACTTTCTCGACTGTGCCACAGAAACCTCTTCGCCCTGGAAGTTCACTGTAGCCCTGGATTTCTCACACTGGAAATACCTCTGCTAATGTAGCCTCTTTTTCTGATTGGATGGTTATTACCAGACGTTTCATATTAAGAAAGATCCATATGCTAGCAATGTTTTCATTACTCTGGAAGCTATTTTCCCAACTCCCTGTATTTTCTCTATCATACTCGCATGTGGGTATCCTCTACTCCTCATTTATATGCTATCTTTCCCCATTAAAATGTAAAATCATTGTTTCTGTTAGTGTTTATATTCCCACGTTTTAGCACAGTGACTTCCATGCAGTAATCATTTAGTAAATACTTGTTGATTTGACATGACAATATTTTTCAATAGATCAAGTACACTTTCCCATTCAGTCCTACTTGATTTGCATGTATTTTAAACCTAAAAGAACATTCCTTTTTATAGTGGGAACATGGAAAAAATATTCATATTTAAATTAAGTCCATATAAATATACCCTGGATCATTCAGAATCAAGTAATTGCCTTACGTCAGAAAGTATTGGGAGTAAATTGAATTATCTATATTAATTTAAGCTTCAATTAACTTAAACCCAGCGTAGTTTAACATTCAATAAAATTGACCTTGTGGCTATCTTCCACTTTGATTATTGAGAACATGATAATATGATGCCAGAAATTAATTCTAAAAACTTATTTCTAAGATATATTCTGGGATCAGCGTATTTTCCGTGGCAGTATAGGTTAGGAAAAGAATATTGGACTAAATTTTAAAAAAGACAGAAAAGTACAGTGTAAAGAGCTGAATTTAGAGTTAGAGGACTTTGGATTTGCCATTTATTAACTTTGTGACCTTATTTCCTCATCTGAAAATGAGTTGCTTGAACTAGATGACCTCAAATATCCTTTCCAACTCAGAAATAAATGATCCATACTCATATCCAAGCTCAAACACTTCCTATCTTGTGTGATTATTTGATTAACTTCTATTTCCTATTCCTTCATCAAATAAATGGAGATAACACTAGCATTATTTATCTCACTAGCATTATTAAGAAAATTCCTTAAAAACCTTAATATACTAAATAAACATATGTCATAATTACAATAAATTACAGTACTGTATAATCAGAGCTATATTAGAAATGATGACCCTAATACACTATAAGACCTTCATCAAAGATTCAATTTTATTCATTTGTAGTAGACTCAGACCAGGAAGTACAGAAATAATTTTATAAACATTACCAGCAAAAATTCTATTACATCCTACTTTGGTGTGCCATGATGGTGTGGCAATGACTCTGGGTTCTCGAAGCCTATACCAGGACCGTTGATAACTTTTCCTATTCTGGAAATGCTTCTAGTTTGGTCTTGGTGATAAATGTTTTCTTCTGAGGACTAGATGAATTACTTGTCAAGAGATTCATCACTAGTACTTAGGTGCGAATTATTTGGCCATGGCAATCCAAGGGGAGAAATATATAAAATGTCTCTTGGTCTTATGTAGTTCCCTTCTATTTCTGCATTGTCAGTTGGCAGAGTGGTAGAAAAAGAGAAAGAGGCAGAATCAAATAGACCATTTACTAATATTACCTTAGTTATAAGCACCTTAAATGTGAGAGGAGCCTTGTCTAGTTATTGAATGGACACATTATTGGAGCAATAAAATTATATTCATCTTGACACTGATGAGAAGACAAAAATAATTTTCTTTTGCTAAATGAAAGAAAGACTTACAGGCATTCCTTGGACAGGTACAAAGAGGAGCAGTAGTGTGGGTATTATGCATTCAAGTACAAAAAAAATCATTCACAGGATATTTGTTAATTTCCTATTGCAGTAGTGATCATAAGAATTGCAGAAAAAAAAGATCATCATTAGAAATAATTGCAGCTTTTCTGCCATTTGTTCCAGAGGACAAAGAAGTAGAGAAATTAGAATAAGGACTTGAAAAGGGCCTCCAAATCAAATCAACATGTATCATTTAAGAAGGGAATGAGGAGTTACTGAACATAATGAATACTTCAAAAATGAAAAGTGAGTGATTATATTTTAAACCATAATAAATGACTTGCTAACAATGTGTAGAAGTCATTTAAAAAGATCTGATATCTGTGTACAATGAGACCACTTATTAACTGAATTAAAAATCAAAATAAATATTAACTTACAAGAAATGTTAAACATAAAGATGTGGCATACCATTGGAGTAATTCCATCTTGAAATATTGAAATAATCTGTTAACACTGAAATGCATATAAATGATAAAAGAATGTATATTGACATACCTAGCCTAATTTCCTAAAGATGTTTAATTGTTGTATATTGGTTTCCATAATGAAGAGACCAAAAGATCTTAGATGGTATCTTGGTCAGCAAAGGCATGATCTATTAAAGAAAAGAAATGTGGCAGTTTAGTCTATTATCATTTTAGAGTATAAACTTATGTATGAGATATTATTGGAAGGCACAGTAGAAAATTATGAACATATCCCAGCAAAAAACAGAAGTGATGAGTAAAAAAAAAATAATACAAAGCATACTGAGAGTCCCAATGAAGGAAAATTATCCCAAGGATGAAATTAGAAAGAAGACAAACAGATTGGAAAAATGGAACAGATCTGTAAGGATTTTTTTATATTAATTAATTTATATTTAATTTTCAATTCACTTCCACAAGATTTTGAGTTCCAAATTTTCTCCCCTTTTTGCCCCTCCCCCACCCCAAAACAGAGTGCATTTGAATACTCCTTACCCTAATCTGCCTGCCCTTCTATCAATCCTCCTTTCTATTTTTATCATAAGGGACTTATCATTGGACTTCCTGAAAGCCATGATAAAAAAAATTTACCCTTCTATTTTCCTGTAGGGCAGGATCGATTGCTATACTCCATTGCCTGTATATTTTATTTCACAGTTGCATGTAAAAACAATTTTTAAAATTTGTTTTTAAAGCTTTGGGTTCCAAATTTTCTCCCTTCCTCTCTCCCCACCCACCCTCATTGAGAAGGCAAGCAACTCGATACAGGTTATACATGTGTAGTCATGCAAAACACTTCTATAGTAGTCATGTTGTGAAAAACTAACTATATTTCCCTTCATCTTATCCTGCCCCCTGTTTATTATATTCTGTCTTTTGACCCTGTTCCTCCTGGGAAGTGTTTGCTTCTGATTACCCCTCCCCCAATCTGCCCTCTTCCGTCATCCCCCCCACTCTCTTATTCCTTTCCCCGCATTTTCCAGTAGGGTAAAATAGATTTCCAAACCCAATTGAGGATGTATGTTATTCCCTCCTTAAGTCAAATCTGATGAGAATAAGATTCACTCATTCCCTCTCACTTTCCCCCATTTCCTGTCCACTGTAAAAGCTTTTTCTTGTCTGTTTTATGTGAGATAATTTACCCTATTCTATCTCTCCCTTTCTCCTTCTCCCAGTATAATCCTCTTTCACCCCTTAATTTTATTCTCCAGATATACCCCCTTCATCTTCAACTCACCCTGTGCCATCTATCTATCTATCTATCTATCAATCTATCTATCTATCTATCTATCTATCTATCTATCTATCTATCTATCTATCTATCTATCTAT
>NW_020954596.1:52010578-52033242 GCF_900497805.2 Vombatus ursinus
TATCTATCTATCTATCTATCTATCTATCTATCTATCTATCTATCTATGCATGTGCATGTTTTCCTTCCAACTACCCTAATTCTGACAAAGGTCTCATGAGTTACAAATATTATCTTTCCATGTAGGAATATAAACAGTTCAATTTTAATAAGTCCCTTATGATTTCTCTTTCCTGTTTACCTTCTGATGTTTTTCTTGAGTCTTGTATTTGAAAGTTGAATTTTCTATTCAGCTCTGGTCTTTTCATCAAGAATGCTTGAAAGTCCTCTAGTTCACTGAACGTTAATTTTTTTCCCCTGAAGGATGATATTCAGTTTTGCTGGATAGGTGATTCTTGGTTGTAGTCCTATCTCCTTTGACCTCTGGAATGTTATATTCCAAGCCCTCTGGTCCCTTAGTGTAGAAGTTGCTAAATCTTGTGTTATCCTGATTGTGTTTCCACAATACTTGAATTGTTTCTTTTTGGCTGCTTGCAATATTTTCTCCTTGACCTGGAAACTCTGGAATTTGGCTGTAATATTCCTAGGAGTTTTCCTTTGGGGATCACTTTCAGGAGGTGATCAATGGATTCTTTCCATTTCTATTTACCCTTTGGTTCTAGAATATCAGGGTAGTTTTCCTTGATAATTTCTTGAAAGATGACGTCTAGCCTCTTTTTTTTTATCATGGCTTTCAGATAGTCCGATAATTTTCAAATTATCTCTCCTAGATCTATTTTCTAGGTCAGTTGTTTTTCCAATGATATATTTCACATTGTCTTCTATTTTTTCATTCTTTTGGTTTTGTTTTACAATGTCTTGATTTCTCATGAAGTCATTAGCTTCCATTTGCTCCATTCTGATTTTTAATGAAGTATTTTCTTCAGTGAGCTTTTGGACTTCCTTTTCCATTTGGCCAATTCTGCTCTTTAAGGCATTCTTCTCCTCTTTGGCTTTTTGGACCTCTTTTGCCATTTGGGTTAGGCTATTTTTTAAGATGTTATTTTCTTCAGTGTAAGATCTCTTTTAGCAAGCTGTTGGCTTGTTTTTCATGATTTTCCTGCATCACTCTCATTTCTCTTCCCAGTTTTCCCTCTACTCCTCTTACTTGCTTCTCAAAATCCTTTCTGAGCTCTTCCATGGCCTGGGACTGATTCAATTTTTTCTTGGAGGCTTTGGGTGTAGGAGTTTTGAATCTGTTGTCTTCTTCTGGTTGTATGTTTTGATCTTTGTCACCAAAAAAAGATTCTATGGTCTGACTTTTTTGTGTTGTTTGCTCATGTTCCCAGCCAATTACTTGAGTTTTAAAGTCTTTGTTAAGGTAGGGCTCTGCTTCCAGTGTGGAGGGTGAACTGTCCCAAGCTTGAGGGATTTTGTGCAGCTGTTTTAAGAGATACTTATAGGGACCTATAAATTTTCAGTTCTTCCTTGTGCTGTGGTCTATGAGTGACCACAAGCACTCTTTTCTGTCTTAGAACTGTGAGGAGGATTCCCTCTCCACCGCCACCATAACCTCCACCATGCCAGCGCTTCTCCTCGTTCCAGGACTTCGACCCAGATCCAAGCATAGGCAAAGAAAGAGAATCCTAACCCTCCAGTCCCCCTCTGATTAGTCACTTGATCCCCCTTCCATCTGTGGGCCGAGAGCTCTAAAAGCAGCCTCTGCCCTGGGGCTGTGCTGTGACTGGGGCTGGGACTGAGCTCCTCTGTCACCATGGTCCAACAGATCTTTCCTATTAACATTTTAAGTTGTCTTTGGTGTTTGTGGTTTGAGAAGTCTGAAAAACCACCACAGCTCCCCTTGATTCAGTCCTCTGAGGACTGCTCCAGTTTCACTGAGGCCTTGTCTGACTGTGGGGCCCACTCTGAACTGTGCTCCTCTCACAGCCCTGCACAACAGACCTTTCCTGCCGACCTTCCAGGTTGTCTTGGGCTGGAAATTTGTTTCACTCTGTCTTTTTTGGGTTCTGCTGCTCTAGAATTTGTTTAGAGTCATTTTTACTGGTATTTAGAGGGGTTTGGGGGGGGAGCTCAAGCAAGTCACTGCTTTTACTCCACCTTCTTGGCTCTGCCCCTGTAAGGATTTTTGTAACAAGTCCTTTTCTTCATCATTACCACAGTCTATAATATGCTATGCAAGGGAGTAGAAATTGCATTAAAGAAAATAAAGAAGAGAAGCGCTCATTAAGACCATGATATCTCAATAAAGGCAACACACCAAAAGCTTGTGTGTGTATTTGTATGTGTGTGTATGTGTGTTGTGTACCCTTAATAGACCAACTAGGTGGCACAGTGGATAGAGTGCCAGGTCTGGATTCAGGAAGACTCATCTTTGTGGGTTAAATTTTGTTTCAAATACTTACTAGCTGTGTGATCCTGGGCAAGTCACTTAACCCTGTTTGCCTCAGTTTCCTCAACTGTAAAATGAGTCAGAGAAGGAAATGGCAAATCACTACAATGTCTCTGCTAATAAAACCCCAAATGGTGTCATTAAGAATCAGACATGACTAAAAACAACTGAACAATAACAATAACAACAACAAATGACCTTAATAAAAGTTAATAATTGCTAACCATATGACTACTTTCTCATGTATACCAAATTGTTATGAAGATAATCTACATAATGCATTGAGGCACATCTGATGAAAGTGTGAGAAAGGAACATATAGGCTTTCACAAATTAGTATACATCAGACTACATCTTTATAGTTAAACAATTGACTGAAAAATGTAGTCCTCTTTGTGTTTATTATGAGAATTTCCCTAGAAAGGCAGAATGAAGGATGATATCAGGAATCAAATGACTACAAGCGGACTAGCTGTAGTGTGAGTGAGGGATAGACAGTGTAAGTATGCCATTAGAATACAAAAATGTTCAGATAAGTAGAAGAAGGTCCCTAGCATATTTAACTGACTTCTTAGGGAGGATTTATTGAAAGACACAGAGAAGTCACACAAGAAGAGAAGTCATGGATGAGTTAGAATCTGCAGAGTTGAAGAGTTTTGACATTAATCAGGACAGAGAGTCATTCACATATTGAAGGCAACAATAACATGAACATAAAACAATTTCCACATTTGTTAAGCAAGACTTCAGTCACCCAAAAGCACCCTTTCCCCCAAATCTTCTATTTAATTGAAGTTTTAATGTAATTTCCTAACCTCTCTTTCACTCTGTGTGAATGTCCTCAAAGTTCCTCAAATGCTGTCAGCTGTTTAAAACTTCACACCTGTCATAAGAACTGAAGTCAAGATTAGTTTTAAGATTGTTAATAGTCTTTCTCCTACACATACTCATTTCATTTATGATTAAGTATGAAACTAAATTTAAAATTCATTTCTCTGCTCAAAGCTAAAAACCTACCCATTTTTATTTCCACTAGAAAGCTTTCCTCCAGACTCAGAGGATATGACAAAATGTGATGGACGATATATAAATAAATGGTTCAATCATACTTGATCTTCAGTTGACTTCTAAAATTACAAGCCAAAAGGGAGGATGTTAAAGAATAGCTATAGCTTAAAATATCAAAATGAAACAGGACATATAACTCCTAAGAGGAATGAATAAAACAAAAATTTAGCTCTGTTATTAGACTAAGCATAGGGCTGCTCATAAAGTTTTCCTGTAATAAACCCAATTTTGCTGGGCTAAAAAAGAGCAAAGGTTCTCTAAAAGGTCTATGTATATGTATGTATATATATTTGTGTGTGTGTATGTAAATATATATATATGTATATATAGTTTCTAAATATTTGAGTAAAGCAGGGAAGGGGATCTGTTAGTTTTAAGGCAAAGGTGAAAGTGAACACATATTTTTATGAGAGAATATGTGGGTAAAATGAAAATTCTTGGCTCGGATGGTACTTACCTTTGGGAATTCTAAATAGTTAAATAGAAGCATTTTTACTACAATAGGCTTTGGAAATAGTGTTGGAACAATGTCAACTGAGGAAGTATGGGAAGAGAAATATGGTTCACAGTGTAGTGATATTAAATATGACTGAGTTCAATTAAAAACCGTTTTATCAGGAACTTGCTAGGTCTAAGTCACTGTGTTCTGTTAGATATTAAAGTATGAAAGATGAAAATAACATAGGCGTCCTTAACCAGGGAGATAGGACATATGAAACATAAACATAACACAAAATACACAGGGATAGGAACAAAGGAGAGATATAGATATATTAATTTAGGAAATTCTAAAGGAAAATTTGCTTTCAGCTCAGTGCAGCAAATGGATGTTGGGGTGATAACAAGAAAGCTTTAAAAGAGGTGTCACCTGAGCAAGACTTTTAAGGAAGTGGTAGAAATGAGAAAGAGAATATGTGTGTGTATATCTATGGTATGTATGGTATGTATGTATGTATTTGTTGGGGATGGAGAGCAGCCTAATTTACCACATGGAAAGTCAGAGGAAAGGGTACAGGATAAAGTGAGTAGTCATACATTTTGGTCAAAACAAAGTTTGTGATGGAGATATTATGAAATAAGGCTCAGAACATGGGTCTCAGAAATAAACACTAGGGGATCGTTGAATGCAAGGGTAAAGAGTCGGTCTTTTATCTGGTAGGCAAAAGAGAGTCTTCAAAGTATTTGTTCAAAAGTGGTGTGGTGAAGCCTGTATGTTCATTTTTGGGGTTTGTTTTTGGCAGGGGAAGGGAAGATTGGAGGCAGGCACGTGGAGAACTTTTGAGTGTCCATAAAAGGAAGGAGAAAGAGCAGCAATACTGGCCACTAGAGAAGGAAAAAAGAGTGAAATGACTTCCCTAGTCACCTAAAGTCTAGGATTAATTACTCCTTGTAATCTTGCCAAGTGCCATTATTGTGCTGCTGTGATCAACTAAATGCCCACTAGCTGCTACTTTACTTGCCCTATGGGTAGCAAACTCACTTCCTGCACTCTTTTTCCTTTTCAAGAGCTATCATCAAATTTATCTTATTTCTAATCTTATCCTTATTATCATCTTATCCTATTTTCTTATCCTTCTTTCTCCCTTATCCCTATCCTCATCTGTTTCCCTTAAATGTGGACTCTGAATTCCCTGCTTTCTCCTCAACATGCTCCTCTTCATTCCAGATCTCTTTACTACTTTTCCATCTTCTTGTGCTTAGAAAAACCTGGTTATTTCTGGGTAATATATCATCCTTGTTTGTGTTTCCCAATACTGGCCATTCTTTCTCTTTTATCTTCTAACACATTGGGCTGAGGGAGGGTATCAACATACACTGCCACTGCCCAACCCTCCCTTTGCTATCTTCACTTTGTAATCATGCCTCCTCTGAAGTTCATTGTGTGCATTCAATGCTCAGATCATTGTCGTCATCTAAAGATATATAGGTCACTCTTCCTCCTTTCTTAAGGAATTTAGTATTTGGATTATATATTATTCTTCACGCCATCTCTCGACCTTAACTTGGTGACTTGAGTATTGACACTGATATTCCCTCAGAATTAATGACTTGAGACTGTACTTAAAAAATGGAAGAAGGCCATAAACCAACAAAAAACAGAAGAGAGACAACACTTGAGAAAAGATCAATAAAATTGAAAATAAGAATGCAAATGAAAATTAGACAAAACCAAAACCTAATTTTTAAAAACTAACAAAATTAAGATATAATTAGCAAATCAGAGAAGAGGAAACTAATATTAATAATTAGAAAGGAAAGATCATTATGATAAGAGAAACTTTTTAAAAGTGACTAAAGATTATACACAACTGTATTCTAATAAATATTTGCATCCCCATTGGGTAGCACAGTGTCTGACCCATAGTTGCTTAATGAAATCATGTTGATTGGTACAGTAGAGAGTGCAAAAAATAGATGATTGTCTACAATCATACATCATGTCTATAAGCATACAACACTATAACTAACAAAATAAGCAATGGATAAATTAAATAGCTCAACCTCAGAAAGAAAAATTGTTTAGTTCCTCCAAGAGCTAGCCTGCACAAAGTATATCATAACTTCTTGACAGAACAGTCAATCGCCTACAATTTATTAGACAACTACTATGTGTTAGGCATTGTACCAAGCAATGGGACAAGTATCTTCTATATGTAGACTGCTTCAAAAAAAAAAAAAAAGAAAGAAAGAAAGACGAAAGGCTAATTCCTCCCATGATTCAAATACCTTTTTGAACAAAGTGTTGAGAAAGAAAACCATAAACCAATGTCAGCGCATAGTAATCTATTTGGGGAAGGTGGCAGTGTGGTCTAAACCTGAGATTTCATTGATATGGGATACTACTAGAGGGAAAATTCCTTTTGTAATGTGGATTGTCAACTTCTACCAGAATCCTGTATGTGTATGTCAGTTACTCAGTCAATAAGTATTCTTTAAGTGCCTACAATGTGCCAGCTACTGAACTAAGCACTGGGTTCCTGCCCCAGAGAAGTTCACACTCTAATGGGGAAGATAACATGTATACAATTATGTGCAAATAAACCAAATACAGGATAAATAATCAATAGAGAAAAGGCACTAGAATTGAGTGGGATTGGAGGAATAAGTATTTTTATAGCATGTACTATACTATGCTAATTCTATTTACAAATATCTCATTTGATCCTTACAACAATCCTACAAAGTAGGTGCTATTATGATTCTCATTTTATAATTGAAAAAAACTGAAGAGAAAATTGAGAAAACTTACCCATGTCAAATAGCTAGTTAGTGTTTGAAGTATGATTTGAACTCAAGTCTTCTAGACTCTAAGCCTAACACTTTATTCACCACTGCCTCTGGTAGGAGGGAAAGGTTCTTGTGGAATGGGGAAATGCTCTTATAGAATGTGGGATTTTATTTGGTACATGAGAAAAGCTAGAGGTGGAGATGGGAAAAGCAGACTAGGCATTGACTATAGTCAGTGAAAATTCCCAGAGCTGAGTGATAATGTCTTGGTGTGTTTGTGTAAATATATGTATGTATGTGTGTATATATATATATATGCATGTATGCATAGCCTTATATTCATATGCATATATGCATACTTATATATAAACATATATAATCATATACATATTTGTAAATCTGTGCCAAAACAAATGTGTATTATTTAATAAAAACTCTGAAAAATGGATAGCTATGGAAAAAATTGATTTGTATCCATACTTTATCCCACATTCCACAATAATCTCTAAGAAAATCAGTGCCATAAAATGAAAATTCATAAATATCATGGGGAAAAGAGCATTGAAATTTTTCTCAACCATGGGGTAAAGGCATTCCTTTTTTAAACAAGTAGAAGTTTCAGGAGATAAAGTGAATGAGTTTGATCATACAAAGTGAAAATGATTTTGTAAAACATAAATAATACAAAAATTAGAAGAAAAGAAACACATTGGGTAGAAACATTTAGATTCAGTATATCAGATAAAGTTTTGTTGTTCAGAATCTAATAAGTAGCTATATGAAACAACTAAATCCTAGAGAGATTGCAACTTACTTAGTGACATCTAGCCAGTTAGTAGCATAGGAAGAACTAGGTCTATCTCGTTTTCCCTTAAAGCCAGAACTTTTTCTACTACATACTCTTTTTAAGGAAGTAAATGATCCTCAAGTCAGACTAAGCACTCTTTAATTTCCTAAGAGTTAAACATAATTTACTCTATCATAATGTTTTTCATAAACTTATATCACTCTATCATGATATTCATGGGAATAATATGGAAGCAATGATAACCCTAAAGTTTGAAAATACTGCAATTCATATTGATCCTTCTTTAAAAAGGAGAAACATATTTGAGAAGTTTACTTTGTAATATTGTGGGGTCCTTTACTGTTGTTTCCATGTTTATGACACTAATTATTTCCTCACCTGTCACCCTCCATACTTCAACAAAACAAAATAAAAAACCATCTGAACTTTTCTTCCCTAAAATGGGATTAGCATCAATGCTCTCTTCCTTGCATCAGGATCTTACCTGGTTACCCTTCCAAGGAAGAATAAAGGTCTGATGTTCTCTGGATAATGACTGTAACAGTTCGTTCCATGTCAATAACCTTAAAATTCTTGAAATCTCCCTTGGCCTCTCTATCTGTACTTCTTCTCAAAGGAGAAATAAAATATAGAAAAACCTAATTGAATATTTGAGCAAATTTCTGCTTATATTGATGCAGGAGTCCCTGAGGCCTACCAAATAGTGTCCTGCAAGACACACATATTTAGTGAAGGCATATAGTGACTCCCTGCTGTAATCATTCCTCCAGAGAAATTTAATTTTTAATTAAGTGAAGAAGTGTTTACTTATTCCATATAACTGATTAATCAGGACTTTATTTTTTGTTGAAAAAAAAAGGAGGTTATTTAACCATACCTTTAATTAGACAAAGGGGAATTTATTTTCACTGTCGTTTAGAGGGGAGTATACATATATGTGTAGCTAATGCAAATAGAAATATCCCGAAACCAAGACAATGGATATTTTTTAATGTTTCATAGGAAAATATGGAAATGTTTGGTCTTTTGATAATTAATGTGAATATCAGTGAGTGCTTAATTCATTTTACCTTTTAAATTAGTTGTATTTCTTACATTGTTCCATTTTGTTGTTGAAACATTTCAGTAGGGTCGAACTCTTCATGACCTCATTTGTGGTTTTCTTGGCAAAGATACTGGAGTGGTTTGCAATTTCCTTCTCTAGCTCACTTTACAGACGAGGAAGCTGAGGCAAATAGTGTTAAGTGACATGTCTAGGGTCACACGGCTAGTGTCTGAGGCCAGATTTGAACCAAGGAGGAATCTTCCTGACCAGTCCCAGCACTCTATTCACTGGTCACCAAGCTGCCCTTACCTTGTTCCATAAATGATACATAGTACAATATACTTCATGCATATTACATAATACTAATGTAATATTTACTCCCCAGTCTTTCAATTTAATTCAAATTTTAAAAAGCATTTAAAAATCACCCATTGTTTTCAAGGCACTGTCCTAGGCCCAGCAATACAAAGACAAAAGTGAAAAACAGTTGGAGTTCTCAAAAATGCTACATTGTAATATGCAAATAGATAAGTAAATACAAGCATTTTCTTTTCCTCATGGTTATCCCTCCCATTTTTGGAGAAGAAAGCCAAGTCAAAAAGTTTGCTTCATAAAATGTCCAGTCTTCTTGACAGTTACTAGCCGTGTGACCCTGGGCAAGTCACTTAACCCCAACTGCCTAAAAATAAAAAAAAAAATTAAAAAAATGTCCAGTCTTTCATTCCCCATAAGTCTAACTTTTTTCTGCTTTCGAATAGTAATTTGTTTCTAGAAGTCAGGAACCTTCTCTAACTGGAAAAAAAATTTGGTTCTTGTCAGAGTGGGCAAAGGACTAAATCAAGAGAGGTTGGCTGGATATGAACACGGAGAAGCTAGTACTTCTTTTGTCTCTCTAGCTATAGGGACTACCAATCACTCTCTCCAGCCTTGTCTTTCTTCTACTATGTAGGAATTTAAAACTATCAGTTTTGTATTATGCCTCTAGTTTGTGCAGAAACATGATTGATACCTAAGCAGTGAAAAAATAAAAAGATAAAAACCCAAACTCTGGTCTGTTTGTTTTTTTGGGGGTCAATATACATACATATATATATTTAAAGGGGTTAAAAATTTCAGCAAAATCAGTCAGTTGACCAACCATATATGAAAGTGCAAGACCCAAAGTCTCCTACCTCTGCAAAGACAGGCATGAGGCACATTTTCTCAATGCTTCTCCTAAGCTGAATTTGGTCATTATATTTACACAGTATTTGGTCTTTTTGTTTGTTTGTTTCTTTATCTTTGTTGTTCTTCCCATCTTTTGATCACCTTCCCATTTAAAAGAATCATAATTTGAAGGCTAGAAGCATAGAACCAAAATTTTCTCATCCTCAATCCTACCACTAGAAGAACTTCAACAACCTTGATTGTTTTTTAATTTAATAGTCTACTCAGAACATAAATTGCCAGTAATTTACAGATGCAGTGCATAAAATCCAGTATAATTTCTTAATTATTTTCATATCACAGAATTTCATAATCCATCATAGAACAGGGGTAGGGTAAGAAGAAACATATTCTTTTAGAGTAGAAGTTCATAATCTAGGGTCTGTAGACCTGTACATATGTGTGTATGTATGTAGCATATGTATATATATATATATATATATATGTGTGTGTGTGTGTGTGTGTGTGTATGTGTGTGTAATTAGACACTGTGTTAAGCACTGGGGATACAAATATAAATCTTTGCTCTTAGTGGACTTCTTATAATGGGAGAAAACAACACGTAAAAGAAAGGTGAAAAGTGATGAGACCCACGGAGGGAAAAGAGTGCCTACGGCAGGCAAGATGGAAAAGTAATCATGGGAGTCATGGGCTGAGCCAGGCTAGAAGTAAGCATAGCTGGCATGGGTACTTTCCCAAGATTCTAGGGAAGAATTCACCAATCAGAGGAGTAGGACCATATAAGGAGGTAGAAAAATAGGAAGCCATTGGAATTTGAGTAGGGAGTCAGTGTGCCTACTTTACCCTTGTCTCAACATGTATTCATAGGAAAGAAGTCACACATTTGGGGGGTTGTGATCACTATTTTTCCCATATGGTCTCAGTAAATAATCTTTTCCAAAGGACTATTTGTGTTTGGCTAGCAAAATTATATCACCTGATTCAGTCATTGTGGGAAACACATAGGTAGAGATAACTCCTGAAGGCATTGCCTAGAGTACTGAGAAGATTTGTCAGCCATTCTGGAAACTCAACCTATGAATGTGAATTGGAGGCAGAATAATCGCTTTAGAGCATGTGCTATACCAGTAGAGAATCCAAAATGAAAGAAAAATCCTTTAGAAGAGCTTGTTTGGCATTTATATTGTACTGACTGCTTCAGTGTTTGGAACACTGAAGATTCCAAATCACTCAATTTTGTACTAACAATCCACAGAGCAAAAACCAAGATGAAGAAGACCTCTTATCTTGACTCCTGACAAAATATCTCAGTAAGATGGTCCATTGGTGAATATATCTTGTACAGATGCTAAAGATGGATGATAAACTGAACACATAGTGGAATAGAAAGAAAAAAGTAGACTGGAACATATTTGTGAAACTGTCAGTGTGATAAATGAAATAGATAAATATTTACAGAAAATATATAATCAGTTTATTAGAATAAGAAATAGAGTGGGCAATTAACAACCCCATCTCAGACAATGCAATTGTACATGTCATAAATAAACTCCCAAAGTAGGAAGAAAGAGGAATGAATTTACAAATGAATTCTATCAAATATTCAAAGAATAGTTAACTTCAATTTTTATTAAAAATGGAGAAAGATGAAACCCTACATATCTTATTTTTATGATGGAAATAGAATCCTTCTATCTAAATTAGGGAAATAAAAGCAAAGAAAGAAAACAGTAGACTAAAATGTGTATCAACGCAAAAATAGTGAACAAAATTATTAGCAATGAGGCTCTAACAACATATGAAAAATGTGTGTACTATGACCAGATTGTATTTACATCAGGAATTTGTGGTTGCTTAGATACTAGGAAAATTATAAACATAGACAATATTAGTAGCAAAGACAATAAAATGAATTTTATTTAAATATGTGAAGAAAAGGCTTTTTTTAAACAGAATACAAAACCTATTTATGTTAAAAATACTTAAAAAAACAGGCATAACTGGACCTTTCTTTAATATGATAAAGAGTTTTTTGTTTTTTCTAACACCAACATTTAGCATTGCCTCTAGTAGAGAAAGGATAAAGACTTTTCCATTAAGATCAGAGATAAAGTGAGGGTGTCCATTCTCATTAATATTATTTGATGTAATTCTGGAAATGGTAGTTATAACAAGATTTTTTAAAGAAGTATTAGAGTAGTCAAAGAAGAAACAAAATTATATTTTCCCCAGATTATATGATTCATTTAGACAAATTTAGAGGTTCAACCAAACTTAGTAGAAACATGGGATAATATAAAATAAACCCATAAAATTATCAGCTTTTCTGTATATTAGTAACAACACCTAGAAGAAAGAGGTAGAAAAAGAATTTCAATTCAAAATCACTACAAAATGTTTAAAATGTCTGTGATTCCACATTCCAAGACCAACTCAAGAATTATTTAAATACTACTAAAATATTTTTATAGAAATAAAGGAAGACAAATAATTAGAGATTAATTAATTGCTTGTGGTTGAGTGGCACATGTATGATAAAAATGATTCTTTGCACAATTATGGGTGAAAATAATTCTTGACTGAAGGGATACAATGGACAGTTTTGATTATATAAAACTGAAACATTTTTGTGCAAATAAATCCGTTATAGTTAGAATTAAAAGAGAAATAATTAACTGGGAAAAAAATTGCAAAAAAGTTTCCTGAAAATGCCTGACATGTAATTTAAATAGTGATTGAAGAATTGTGTGGGACAAAATAATCTGATTAAACTCAATGACCTTAGACAATAGAACTAATTTTTTGTAACTATGAAAAACTTTTGCTACAATCACTTCTTTTGCACATTTTGGTACTGTGGTCACAAGATGTTGACACATTCTTTAATTCTTCATGAAACCATACCACGTTGAAGATTAAGTATACATTTTACTAATAATCCATTTTTCCAAGGCTAAATTCCTCAAAATTGCTTTCTAGTTTCTCTGGCAGTTTTTATTATTAGACTTTAACCTAGTACCTACTATCCTTGAACTTATTCGATACTTTTACTATAGTTAATTGCTTAGGGATCTTGTGTACCCAATTTTTCCTATCAATCAACTTTTCTAATGTTAGTTATTTTCTCAAGTATAGCCTTGCTTATAGCATGTAGGTTTTCAATAGATTTTAAACTGTATGAATTTTTGGGTCACTGCAGCATACTTATTTCCTTCTTGGATACTTTTCTTAATTTTTTTATGGTATATAATGTGTGAAAAAGTTGTGTTACAGTATTCTAGGTCCACATGAAAATTTCTAAAATTCTATAACAATCCTACTTCTATGTATAGGGCATTTTGAAAGGCCAGCTGATAGTCCTCAGTAGCTGGGTATGTGATAAGGCTCAGAAGACCTTAGGACATAGTAGCAGAAAAAGAGGGTAAATTATGGTTCTTCTCCGTCTCACTACAAGTATCACACTTGGTAAATTCCAGATTATCTAAGCAGTGTAAGCAAACATGATGTTGTACCTGCCAAGACTCCCTGGATATGATCTCAATAGGAGGAGGTTTTTTTTTTTTTTTTCCCCTCTAGTTACTCATTCCACTTTGATGTCCTAAGGTATTCTGGGTCTGGGCAACACAAGTGTCAGGTTGTGATAAGGGGAGAAAGAAAGAGATTGAGCACTTTAAGATTATACATAAGCTGCAGTATATTTCCAATAAAAAAAATTCACACAAGGAATGTTGCCTACTTTTTCCCTACAGATTCTTTTAAAAAAAAACATCAAAATCATTTTCTAATGTAACCTACCTAAGAACTCTTTTATAAGAAAGAAAAAGAGTTAAGCAATACAAACAAAGTTAGTAACTACATCTGACAGCATACATCCTATTTAAAAGTCATCATCTCCCAGTTCTCTACTGAGAGAAGTGCTACATATTTTATTATTGGTATTCTGGAACTAGCCAAGATTTGACATTGCATTTAATTTAGGCTCAGGTGCCTGTTAGTGTTTTTTTTTCCTTCTTCTCATTTACACTTGTGTAGTCATCGTGAATATTGTTGTCTTCATTCTACTTTCTTTGTCCTGAATTAGTTTATAAAACTATTTCCTTGTTTTTCTGATATTCTGATATTTACAGCATAATAGTGAGAGCTATTATGATATTGCAATTTGTTCAATTATTTCCCAATTAATGGGTATTCACTTGCTAGTGTTTTACCACAACAAAAACGTTGGCATAAATATAGTGGCATATATGAGACTTTTATTTCTGTCTTTAATGTTCTTGGGGGCCTATAGACAGACAGATATGTAGATATAAATATAGATATATATCAGATGCTGAGATATCTGGTCAAAAGTATAAATCCCTTAGTAACTTTTCTCGCGTAATTCTCAGAATGGTTGGTCCAAAAAATCAACAGTACATTAGTATCCATATTTTCCCCACAAGCCCTCAAAATTTGTGAATTTCCATTTTTGCCAATTTTATAGATATGTGATGAAACCTAAAAGTTTTTGTTTATGCTAACCGAGATTTGAAGCGTTTTTCTTGTTGTTGACAGTTTGAATTTCTTCTTTTGAAAACTGTTCATATCCTTTGACTTCTTATTTGTTGGGAAATGGTTCTTGGTCTCATATATTTGTGTAAATTCTCTCTACATTTTAGATATCAGACTTTAGTCTAAGATGTTTGAGGCAAAAATATTTCCCCACTATAAGTTTTTCCTTCTGGTTGCAGTGATTTTGCTTGTGCAAAAGCTTTTTGTTTTTAAATAATCAAAATTGTCCATTTTGTCTCTTATAATCTCTTTTATCTTCTTTGGTTATGATTTCCCCCCAGATCTCCATGAAGGTTATAAAAGAACTCACCTAATGTTCAGAGATAAAAGATAGATACATTGAGTGACCCTGCTATAAAAGATTTATAAGGGGACATAGACAAAGTCATACACTATGAGACAGCATGGACAAGTAACAATCTGTACCTTTGGAAGATGTACGTGAATTAATGAAATTAGGGATATATTCAAATGTTGAAGTATACTTACAAGATTTCATTTCAGAAGTTTAGAGCAATCATTTTTATCCCCTTCACATATTATAATTTACTTCTATGAAAATTATTTAAGATGTTAGTAGTGTTCTAATAAACCAAAATGGAAGGTCATTGAAGACAATTTTGGTGATAACGATATTCTGACATATTTCCTCATAAACTTTTAAAGTGATTTATACATGGAGAATACAACAAAAATAAAAAAAATACTAGCACCATAGCATGCAATATTAGCTTCTTTCATAGACCACAAGTTCATCTTCTCCTCTTGATACCTTGGAATATTGAGAACAAAATCACAGAGCAGTTTTAAACATGAAGTCTCCCATATTTAGAAATAAAATAAATATGCCTGTGGTTGTCAGGAAAGATTTATGGAAGACTTTGTTCATTTAATGACTTATCAATGTCATTCTCATACATCACTATAATTTCCTTTGTATTCAATATGCCTTAGAAGATCTTAATGATATTCCACTATTTGAACAGTAGGACTTTATAGTGGTTATAATTCTTCACATTGGTGGAGGGGATAATTATTTTAACTATTGTACCATATCCCTGGTTTCTGAACATACCCTTTTGCTCTTGAAGGAAACATTTCATTTTTTTTTTAAGTTCACATAGAGCATGAATGCCATAAGAAACGAAACAGTAAAAATGTCTTGCCTTGGAAAATCCTGCACATGAAAACTCACTTTTTTTCTTGGGTAATACAAATAATTTTTAATAATTCAGGTGCTACTTATCTGCTTTGTAGATTGAGTAAAATCTAGATTATTTTGCTCCAGTTACCTTTCCAGTTTCCTGCTCAGGCAGGATGTGTTCAAGAAAGAGAATTTTAAAATCAGTGTCAGATAAACATAACTGGAATAAATCTGCTGAATTAATTCACATGGTGTACCCCAAAGCAAAATATGAATTTTTTTTGGAGTGTCTGTCTGTAGTTTGAGGCATACCTTTGTTCTTTTCCATATAATTCACATTATTTATACATTCTTTCCACATTCAGGTAGACAGAGCATTTGAACTCCAAGAACAGAAATGAAGCAGCTGATGCCAACAGTACTGATGAGGATGTCAGCATCTCTTCCTCTGTGAGTCATTGTATAGCTAGCATAGAAGGAGAAAGAGAGCACAGTCCTCTACCTGGTATTCCTTAACCTGGCTACTACATGGTAACCTGGTAGTGTTTATGGGAAAAAGAGGAAGTGAGCCAAGTGAGACTTGTTTATGGCAGAGCAGTTTGACGAATTTGCCCATCTTTGTGCCTTTTCTCATGCATCTACAATTTTGTTCCCGTGTTTTTTGTATCTCTAGGGAAAGCCTTGTTCACTGGGCTTTTATATGCATGGTATAAATCCTAGTTCCAGGGAACACCTAATGATTCTGTGTAATATCAACAACACCTATATCCTTGACAATACCTTGTGAGAGCCCTTCCCTCTATGTCAGAGGGTGCAGGATCAAGACAGTGGATGATACTTGTATCTTGAAATATATAAGGTTTTCCTTTAAAAGCCCTTTGTGGATAATAACCTAAAAATTCTTCTGAAACTTAATCAGTGACATCCTTACTGGTAATGGAGATGCTTTCAAGATTTTAATCGTCTCTTTATAGTTAAAGTTGTTATCCTGGTTCTTCCACTAGCAATGCAAACTTTAGGAAATCACTTAATTCCTTAGAGTTTTAATTTGCTTCTCTGTAAAAAGAGGTTAATCATATTTGTACTACCTATCTCACAGGGTTACTGTAAGGAGCAAATGAGATGCCATCAAATACATTCTAAACATTAAGTGCTTTCTCATGTATCAAGTGAGGGAACATGGTCAGAGAATACAGGTAAAAATCCTAGTTCTCTTATTCACTCTTCATGTAATTCTGAGTAAATTGCTTAACCTCTCCAAGTGCTAAGTTGCCACATCCATACAAGGAGGAGGTTGAACCATCTATTCTCTGAGGCCCCTTCCATGTCTCTCTAATCTAATCCTATGATTAAATGTAAGCCATCAGAACCACCATTTCTGATCCATAGTAAACAATCTAGGAATTTTATTATTCCTTTTTTACTTTTAGGTACACATTCAGAGTGTAATGTGAATTTTACTTAGGAAAGAATGTTAATATTTTATTTATGAACATCCCCTTCAATGCTCAAGTCATATGCAGTCCTCATTTCAGTCTATTGAATGACAGTTCTGCGTTGAAAATGCCATTCTGTCATTCTGTGTCTGAAAATTACAGCTATGGAACATATTGTTCCTTCTTTCCAGTTTTCTTTTTGTGGGAAAAAATCCAGATGTTTGCAAACATTTACAACTTTTACATCCAATGGACCAAGCACCTGGTTAACCAACTAAATTTTCTTTATGCCCACATGTATAGCTCTTGTCACATAGTAGACATTTAAGAAATGTTTATTAGATAACAGTCTCATATTCAACATATATAAAGAACTTTGTCAAATCTATAAGAATACAAGTCATTCCCCAAGTGATAAATGGTCAAATGATATGAACAGGCATATCCTGTTCATGAAGAAATGAAAGCTATTTATAGTCATATAAAAGTGCTCTAAATCATTATTGCTTAGAGAAATGCAGATTAAAACAACCTAGAGATATCATTTTACACCTACCAGATTGGCTAAAATGATAGAAGGGGAAAATGACAAATATTGGAGAGGTTGTGGAAAAATTGGGACACTAATTCATTGTCTGTGGAATTGTAAAATGATGCAACAATTTTGGAGAGCAATCTGAAATTACCCTTAAAGAGTTATTAAACTACATATCCATTAAACTACACATCGAGACCATAGCCTTGAGGCCGCAGGTTCCCCACCCCAATACTCCCTTTGACCCAGCGATACCACTATTTGGTCTATTTCCAAAGACGATTAGAGAAAAAGGAAAAGAACCTATATGTTCTAACATGTTTGTGGCAACTCTTTTTGTGGTGGCAAAGAACTGGAAGTTGCAGGGATGCCCATCAATTGGGGAATGGCTAAACAACTTGTGATATATATTTGTGATGGAATACTATTGTACTATAAGAAAGGATGAGCTCAGTGATTTTAGAAAAACATGGAAAGACTTGCATAAAATAATGAAGAACAAAATGAGCAGAAACAAGAGAACATTGTATATAGTAACTGCAATATTGTTTTAAGAACAAGTTTGAGCAAATAGGTTATTTGGTCTATTATAAATACCCAAATTAACTATAAAGGACACACAAAGAAAGACGCTATTGGCATCCAGAAAAAGAACTGATAAATAGAAATATGTACAGAGTAATTTTACACACACACACACACACACACACATACATATACCTATTTGTGTCTAATAGTAGCCATATCTAGGGTGAGTTGGAGGGAACAAAAAAAGGGAAAAAGAAATTTACATGGTAATTTTGTTGTATATTTGAAAGGAATAGCAAGTTGTACATAGTAGATTTGTGGTTTCATGTATAATCATCTTTTTGTGGTTCTATGTTATGGAAATGCTTGCTTTATTCCATAAATTAAAAATAAAATTTTAAAAATGCTTATTTTTATTCTATAGACATAAACTGTGTTTCAATACATCTCTTAGTAAGAGAGGGCTAACTATGAATTTCTTCTTCCTGATTATGCATCTTACAGGGATTGATTTCAACAAATATTTATTAAATTTTCTTCTACATACAATGAAGTAGAGTTACAAAGATGTAAAGGACATACTGTTTGTCCTCAAGTAGCTTATATTCTATTGGGTGGGGGTAGCATCTACACAAAAGAGTTGAATTCAAGGAAAGTTAAGGCAGGAGAGCTCACTCACTGATGGATAAGGCAAGCCTTCATAAAGGAGGTAGAACCTTTAAGTAAGGCAAAATTTCTTAGAAGTAGAGATTAGGAGTACATTCCCAACCTGAGAGATGGCTTGTTAAAATTTAAAGAGAGAGAGCAGATCAAGTGGTTAGTTTAAAAATATCTAATTTGGATGAAATGTCGAGTTTATAGAGGATTGATATGAAATAAGGATGGAAAAGTAGGGTTGGTTAATAGGTAGAAATCCATCAAAATGTCACAAACACAACATAATAATTTTAAATAATTATCTCCGTTGAGGCAGCATGAAGTAGTAGAAAGAGTAACTGGATATGGAATTATTAATCCTGGGTTCAAATCTCCTCCATAACACTTCCTGTGTGATTTTAGCCACGTCATTCTCTGGCCTCAGTTTCTTCATTTGAATAATGCAGAGGTTGGATTAGATGACTTCAAGTCACTTATAGCTCTAAATTCACAAACCTATGATTGTTTGATGTAAATCAAATGAAGAATTTTATGATTTTGAAATTGATAACAGAGAAGGAAATTTATTCTTATTTCTTAAAAATTGATAACTTTGGAATTTTAAACCATTGCAATGACTGGTGGCATAGACCAGAATCTTGCTACAATTCAGTTCCCTAAAAGCTTGATTCATAAATTGTGAGATGTTATAAAAGTGATGATGTAATGACTAATGTCCTGATACTTACTTCTTCCACATACTATCTGGTTTAGCTGACCTTCCTAAAGTTTCCAAATGTTAGGGAAAAAAAAGAGTCATTATGCTATGGGGGATAAAGGTCTGGACTTGGCATCAGAAGGCTATATTTAAGTCTTAGCTTTGCTCATCTGTTGATGTTACCTTGGAAAAACCACACATTTCCAAACATTTGCAATTTTCACATCCATTTGGACCAAGTACCAGGATGACTGACTAAATTTTCTTTATAACCAAATGTCTAGCACTTGTTACATAGTAGGTACTTAAGAAATACTTGTTATGATAAATATTTGTTGAATTTTAATATGTAAATGGAGAAATTACATGGTCCAAGGGTTGTCAAAGTCAAATAGCATAATGTATGTGAATGTGTTTTGTGGATTGTAAAGCCTTGTTCACGTGTAAGAGACTGTCAGCATGAGGGGTTAAATTTGGCCACTTTACTACCTGTGTAATTGTAGGCAAAACCTTTCGTCTCCCTGGTCCTCTTTGGGAGTCAGTTTCCTATACTATAAAATGAGGAGTTTAGACGAAATGACCTTTAATGTTTTTTTTCCCCCATTTTCTGATTCTTGTTCCTGCACCCCCCGAATATCCTTTCTAAAATAATCCTGCCAAACCTTTTTGAGTTATTTGACCCTATCTTGTTATCTCGTATTTTCTCCCTGCATTAACATGCACAATTTAGAATCTGTCTTCATTCATTCATGCCTTCATTGTAATATGTTGCAATACAAATATGTTGTAAGTATGCTCTGCAGAATTGAGAAAATGATTCTTTCTTTGCAGAGGTGGGGGATTATGGATGTGGAATATTACAAGCATAGTCAGACACATTTGATGTGTTGGTTGGTTTTACAAAACTGTTCTTTTCTTTTTTTCAAAATATGAAGAGAAATTAAGGTGATATAGAAACAAAAAATAAATAAATAAAGACTTCTCTGGATTAGTCTCACTGATTTTAAGAATAAATGATGCGGGAAGAAAAGGTTTTTTTTTCCTTCTCAGGACCACAGAATAGATTATTTTGCATGCTTGAATAAAAGAATAAAGTTGAATAAGTTGAAATTAAAAATAAAGTTTGTCTCGATCTTCTTTACTTCTATGAAAGCAGTAGGGCATATAGTCCTATTTTTTCAGATGTCTGTTTATACCTTAGGCATCACTCAAAAAAGAAAATGAAATCTAACATAATAAAGTAGCTTAGTCAGATAATGAAATAGAAATACAAAGCTGCAGGAAAATGTAGGATTTTTCAATTCTGAAATGAATACAGATGCTTATATCTCAATGTTATAAAGGAATATCCTTGAAAAATTCTCTTGAGAATTATGCTTCATAAGAGAAGTTGGTCTCAGGTGTTGCTTGGGGCATATATTCTGTGAAGTTCACACTGTATTGTTATGCAAGGATGGTAGGAAATGACATTCCAGGGGTCAGATTTCCCTATAGCTATAACTTTTAGAAATACCGTCAAACCCAAGACTGTTAGTAGGGATTTTATTTCTTGAGAACAAAGACAGTTCTCTGAATCTTTTATGCCCTTTAGATCTGTAGTGAAGTCCTACAACTGAAGACCAGTCACTAATTACTAGAAAGCAAATAATGAATTGTTTAAGCAAGATAAAGGCTCGAGGCAAGCACAGGCTGATTTTACTGAATTTAGTTTAAACAAAAAACTTGCAAATTAAATACCAACTAAAATATTGTCACATGAGCCTTATAAAATATATACCCAGAAGGCTGGGAGCAACAGATCGGGAATCAGGAGTCCCAAGTTCTAGGCAAATACTGACTAAGCCACCAATGATATCATAGAATCTTAAGCTGGAAGGTGGATTCAAATAACTACTTGAATATCCTCTGCAACAACAGCCTCGCCAAAAGCTTATTCAATCTCCATTCCACATCCTGCAGTGACAAAGAGCTCTTTACTCTCCAGTCAGTTCAACTTTGGGACTGTTGCTCAAGTTTTTTGGGAAATTCTTCCTTGTAATCAGCCAAAATGTGCCTCTCTGCACCTTCTAACTCTTGGTCTTCACGCCATTCTTTGTGCTCCAGCAAAGCAAGTATAATCGCTTCCAAATGGCAGCCTTTTAAATATAGAAAATGGTTCTAATGTCTGGCCATACGATTTTGCTCCCTCAAGCGTGTGAAATATAATATATGTGTTAGAGGATAATCTATGGACATTTAAAACAAACAAATGAGATAATGCTGAATGAATCAGACTCCTCTGGATATTTAGGTCCGTCTCATTCACACTTGGGTTTGTCTAAATGCTTTTGTTTCAAGTCAGAGACTTGAGTACACCCGTCTGATTTCATATATCATTTACTTGGCTCACAGAAAATCAAATGAATTGAATATGCCTTCCATTTACCCCAGCAATGTGTGAAACCTGGCCTGAGTTTCCTTTCATAAATGCTTCTCAATGAGGTCTCTTATCTAGGAACATTTTCCTTGAACCTGTATGATGTACTGACTTTCTATCCCAGCCATCTCTCTCTCAGCACATTTAGCTCTCTCTGTCTTGTAAGGTAATAAGGTTTAGGGGTAGTTATTTTATTTTATTTTTTGGCCAAATGCTCTTTGGAATATTATATTGCTTTTTATTCAGCTATAGACTGAAGTGCACTTAGTAAGAATTATCCTCACAGGAACATGTCTTTGAGATCCAAGTAAAAGTTGAACACCTTTAAATAGGATAGAGTCAACAATCAAATAAGGTTTATTAGCTAGTGATGTGTGATACCCATCGTAAACACACTTAATTGAAATTTCCATCATCTTCACAATCATAATGGAGACTGTTCAATATAAAGGAAAGGCAGGCTCTTTAGAAGGTGGATTTTGGAATAGGTGCTATGTCTGTATACGCACGTCAGTATTTCAGTTGATTCACAATTTTATGAGTGTGGGTACTCATTTTGCTGACACAGACAGAAGCTTACGCACATCTTTCCATATGATTTTATTACATCATAATAGGATTGTAGGATCAAAGATCCAGAGCTGGATGGTACCTCAAAGGCTTTCTAGTGAAATCCTCTCTTTTTACAGATGAGGAAGCCAAGACCAGGGAGGCAACATCACATGGGAAATAAATGTCAGAGGCAGTAATAACCCACTAATTATGAACTTCTCTGAAATTAGACTTATCCTTGTGAAATACCCAACAAAAGGTCTTTAAAACTTAATAGGACCCAACAAAACTTAGGCTTTGAGAATCTGGAGTTCCCTTCATCCCATGATATGATGAGGGCTTAGGAAAGGGCTTTAGTATAAGGATATGTATATATGTGTATACACACATATTATATATCATCTATCATCCATCCATCCATCCATCCATCTATCTATCTATCTATCCACCTATCTATCTATCTATCTATCTATCTATCTATCTATCTATCTATCTATCTATCTA
>NW_020954596.1:52033252-52342197 GCF_900497805.2 Vombatus ursinus
CTATCTATCTATCTATCTATCTATCTATCTATCTATCTATCTATCTAATTCAATAAACTGGTTGTTAGCTGACAAACACTTTCTAAACCTAGTCATCTAACAAAGAAAATAATTTTTTGTTTCTGTAGCCAGAATAATTTGTTAGTTCTGAGAATTAGCCTCTAGGAGCCAAGTTTTTTCAGATCGTCAAATAGTATTTAGTCTGTCTTTTGAAATTCCTTTGACTGGGCTGAATTATAATCCATTGTCCCATACAACTGTATGTCATAGGGTTGAAATTCATATACCACTCAGTTATCACTGAAGAGGATCATGTACCTTTAAAACATATTGGAGGAATACAAAGGAAAAGCTTTTCCTTGTGTTCTTTGCAAATGTAGAGATAATAGTAAGATACTGATGTGTTCCTAATTTGTTTTATCTCACAAAGAGAATTAAATTAGCGGTAGTAACTTAAATTCTAAATCAATTCTCATATAAATGAAAGCATGACCATGCCTTAACACAATTTACTAATTATCCATAAATATTGCCTGGTCTTGGTGTTATAAAGAAGATGTTTAAAATCAAATAATGAAAACAATAGTAACTGAGGATTACATAAGCATTTTAATGTTATTAAAGTACTTCACATACATTGTCATTTGCTCTTTTTTTTTTGCTTTGATGAGGCAATCGGGGTTAAGTGACGTCATTTGCTCTTTAACTGAAAAATAAAAACTATTTCCCATTTTCTTATTCATAATATCATTATTTCTGAATTTAGATTTTTGCCTCCAGAAAGGAAATTATTTTCCTAAGAAGAAAGAGTGTCAGAATGCCTCCTAATTTTATTCTTCAAAATTTGAAGGAGGCCCCCAAGTCTGAAACGCTAGCAACCAGACATATGTACATAAGAAAAACAGGGATTTATTTTACAAAAAAAAACCCCAACAAAATAAAATCAAAAACTGGTGGGAGAGGAGAGATTTGAAATGCAAGGGGATAGCCTCAGAAGAAATCCACCTTTTTTGAGCTTTTGTCATTTTTACTTTTCTGCATTCATTTTTAGATTATTTTATTCCTTTGGCACTTCAAACCACAAGGCTCTGAACCACACAACTCTTGTTGAGGTTTTTGGTGGACCACATCCTTCAATGAGTTTCAAGAGCACTTGATCTGCTGTAAGGATGAATGGATGGTATGTACATTTCTAACCTTGTTAGATAGTGTTATGGGACAATGGATTATGATTCAGCCTTAGACAAAGGGATTTCAAAAGACAGATTAAATGTCATATTATGTTCTGAAAGAGGAATAGGTAGGAGGTGCAGCAGATAGAGCACCAGGTTTAGAGTCAGGAAGACCTGAGTTCACATCTGGACTCAGACACTTAGCCGCTGTGTGACCCTTGACAAGTCACTTAACCTTGTTTGCTTCAGTTTCCTCCTCTGTAAAATGAGCTGGAGAAGAAAATGGCAAACCACTCTAGTATCTTTGCCAAGAAAATCCCAACTGGGGTCACCAATAGTTGGACATGACTAGAAGTATTAGACAATAACAACAAATGTTCTGAAAGAATTTGGCTTCTGGAGGCTAAGATTCTCAGAATTCATTAACACTTTATTCTTATTTTGGAGACAAAAGGCTATATTTTCTACTTTGATAATTGGTTGTAGGAGGACCTCCATTCCTTCTAATGCTTTATTTAGGGTCTAAACTAAAAGAGAACTAGCAAAAGCTTGCTCTTTTTCTTATATGGATGAGATAGGCCTTCAATTTAGGATTCCACTTGAAATTAATTAAGTGGCAGTGATGAGAAAAGTCCAGGAGAGGTTAAAAAAATCAAAGACATGACATTGCACCAAGCAAGAAGTAGAAAGGAAATGATGTGATATCCCACTGTCTACCCAGCAGAAAGTTAAACCTATTATGGAGCAGACCCAAGGATAGCTTTACAAATGGAAATTTCTTGGTGATCCTGTGATGGTGTCTGAAGTTGTCCATTTCATACATGTGATTTGGCTGCCTGTGTTGATCTCATGAGTTATTCCTATATCTTCCCACTGACTGTGCATGTGTTTCTGGGAGAGTTAAGCCCCAGGTTTATGAGGGGAATGTTTTATTGCTACTCTTGTTATGCTGTTTTACTTAATGTTGTTGCTTTGAACTAATTATGTTCTCTAGCTTGGTTCTCCTGTCTCTCCCCCACTCATTAAGAAGGCAAAAAAATATTATATTGGTTATATATGTGAATTCATGCAAAATAAATTTCCATATTAACCATGCTGCAAAAGAAAACACACACACACACACACACACACACACACACACACACACACACAAGAAACATTTTTACTTTTTTTTGTGAGGCAATTAGGGTTAAGTGACTTACCCAGAGTCACACAGCTAGTGGGTGTTGTGTGTCCAGAGGCCAGATTTGAACTCAGGTTCTCCCGACTCCAGAGCCGGTGCTCTATCCACTGTGCCGCCTAGCTGCCCCTAAAAAAATTATTTTAAAGTATGCTTCAATCTGCATTCTGAGTTCATCAGTTGGATAGTTGGAGCTGGATAGCATTTTTCGTAACGGGTCCTTTGGGATTTTCTCTAATCATTGTCTTTATCAGAGTAGCTAAATCTTTCACAGTTGATTATCATTACAATATAACTGTTACTGTGTACAATGTTTTCCTGGTTATGATCACTTCACTTCTCATTGGTTCATGTAAGTCCAGGTTTTTTTTTTTTTTTCTGAAATTGTCCTGCTCATCATTTCTTATAATATAATAGTAATCCATCACAATCGTAACCCACAACTTGTTCAGTCATTCCCTAATTGATGAGCTTCCCCTTAATTTCCAATTCCTTGCCATCACAAAAAGAGTTGCTGTAGAGATTTTTTGTACAAATAGATCCTTTTCCCTTTTGTTTGATCTCTTTGGGAGACAGACCTAGTAGTGGTATTGCTAGGTCAAAAGACATGCACTGTTTTATAATGTCTTGAACATAGTTGCAAATTGTTATCCAGAATGGTTAGACCAGTTCAAAATACCACCAACAGTGCATTAGTGTTTCAGTTTTCCTACTTCCTCTCCAATATTTGTCATTTTTTTCTCTCATGGTGTCCAACATGATATGTATGAGGTGGTATCTCAGAGTTGTTTTATTTGCATTTCTCTAACCAATAGTAATTTAAAGCATTTTATACAACTATTGACAGCTTTGATTTCTTCTTCTGAAAACTGCCTGTTCATATCTTTGACAATTTTTCAATTGGGTAATGGCTTGGAGGTCTTGATCAGAGAAATGTACTGTAAAAAGTTTTCCCCCAGCTTCCTGTTTTCCTTCTAATTTTGGCTGCATTTGTTTTGTTTGTACAAAACCTTTTCAGTTTCATTTATTCCAACTTGTCCATTTTGCTTTCTGTGATGTTCTCTATCTCTTATTTGTTCATAATTCTTCCCTTACCCATGGATCTGACAGGCATATTTTTTCATACTTCCATAATGTACTTATAATAGTACCCTTTATGTTTAAATCATTTATCCATTTTGACCTTATCTTGGCATATGGTATGTGATTTTGGTCTATGCCTAGTGTCTTCCAAACTGCTTTCTAGTTTTCCCAGCAAGTTTTTGTCAAATAGTGAGTTCTTACCCCTAAAGCTTGGGTCTTTGGGTTTATCAAACACTAGATTATTATGGTCATTTACTACTGTACTTAATTATTATGTACTTAATCTATTCCACTGATCTACTACTATTTTTCTTAGCCAATGCCAGATTGTTTTCACAATTACTGCTTTGTAATGTAGTTCGAAATCTGGTATTGCTACGCTGCCTTCCTTCACATTTTTTTCCATTGATTCCCTTGATATTCTTGAATATCTCCTTTTTTTCCCTCCAAAAGTATCTGAAATCCTATGCAGACTGTCACCCCATATGATAGTAGAAGAGTGGTTTAAGTCCTGGAAACTTCAGTTGGGCCTGTCTTTGGGGCTCAGAGTCTTGAAAGACATACTCTCAAACAAGTTCCTTTCATCTTCATTATCTTTTTCTAACTCTTCCCCTTCTGGAATCCCTCAGAACCTCTTACCCCAACATCTATCTCAGACTAGGGGCGAAAAAAATGAAAATGTGACTGCTAATTTTTTTTAAATTAAAGCTATTTTGTCAAGAGCCACCAGTTTGTTCCAGTGGATATTGTGCTATTAAGACTGCACATTTCTTGTGAAAATTATTTTAAAAATATCTCTGGGATTATCAACAAGGAACATACAGTGAGAACAAGAATAGAACTACTAAAAGCCAATAAGATGTGGGAATGAATGACTCCCAAACATTCATTTTTAAATGACTTCTACTTCTAAACCCCTCACTTTAAGTCAGCCCATAAGTAATTGTACTGGAGAAAGCAATGGGAATCCTGAGACTTGGGTTATACCCCAATTAACTATAGTATTCCACTAATTAAGTGCTTCTCAATTTCTTTTTACATATTTAGAATGAGAGGATTGAATTAGAAGATCTATAAGGCCCATTTATATTTCAGAATTCCATATTTCTGTTTTATCAAAAGAAGATGCCATGGATTCTCCAGATACTACTTCTATCTTTCACTAGACTGGTGTTAATATGAGCATTCCCTCCAATGGTGCAGAACACAAGCCATCCATGCCTTCTTAGTCTGCAACTCTTTTCCATACCCTTCTATAAAAACTCTAAAAGTGGTCTACCCCAAATTTTGGGGCCCTTCCTTTACGTCTCTTAATTTTGAGTGGAAATCAAAGGATTATGAAAGCTGGCCATCTTACCCAGTACTCTAATGACATTATTGACCAACTTCCTCTTTTAGTCTTTGCTGATATCCCTTATGCAGATTCCCCTGTCCTGAACAATAGACATTAAAAATAAGTTTTGTTGAAGTTTTTTGTTTTTAAACAATTGTTCTAGACATGTAAGCTCCTTTCTTATAAACAATACCCTCCCTTATAGCAAGCAAAGATCGTCCAACAAAAGCCTGATAGAGTTACTAAATCTGACAATGCATACATCAATATGACCTTGTAGTGTCCTATCTTTCTACCATAAGGAGGGAGGTATATTTCATTATTTCTCCTCTGGGACCATTATCGGTTTTTCAGTTTCTCTGATTTTTATTTCCTTTTAGTTATCTTTTCATTTATATCATTACTAGTAATTGTGTATGTTGCTCTTGTGATTCAGTTCATTTATTGCATGAACAAAATCACTATAGCTATGATAAGAAAATCTGTAAAACTGGAAGAAAAAAAATCTATAACAAATATCTCTAAAAGGATTTGATAGCCAAGGTATATAAGGAATTAACACGAAGAGACATTTCCCATTTGATAGGGAGGCAAAGGATATGAGTATATTTTGAGAGCTAGAAGGGAACTTGAGATCTTCTGGTCCAACAAGCTCATTGTATAGATGAGAGAATGAAGGGCACAGGGAAATGAATTGATTTGCCCAAGTCACACAGTAAGGGACAGAGACAGGATCTGATCCCATGTCTACTGACTTCAAATCCAGTGCTTTTTCTTCTGTACTATTATCCTTCTCAATTAGGCCTCTCTCAGTGAACAATTCTTTAAAAAAAGAATTGCAATTAACCAAATGCAAGATTTCTCCAAATCACTAATTACAAGAGAAAGGAAAATCAAAACAACTTTGAGGTTTTACCTAACACCCAACAAATTAGCAATGATAAAAGACTTTTCAACAGAGATATTTAAATTGTGGATGTGAAAGAAATTAGACATTTTATTTTTCTCTAATATTAGAAACATTTCAGTTAATTTCAGCATTTTTGTTACTCTACTGCAGTGTGAACAGAGAGTCAGTTCTTTTATTGATTGGCTGAAGTTAAATAATTGAATGTTCTTCAGTTTAATAAAAACACCATAATGGAAGTATTCCTTTCATTTGAATTTGTGTGGGATTGTTCTCTGAGATATGAAAGCAGTAGAAATATTCACTTTTGAGTAGTTGTGTTGGAAAGAAATGTGAATGTCATTCTTCTGACCTACAATAGGTATGAAAATAATTCTAATCGAAGTTTGCTAAAATCCCAGCTATTGGGAAAGTTGGATCCTTTCTGTTTCCTCTTTGAATTTGTGTTCAGATGCAAATATTCTTCAAAAATACAATTGGTAGTAAAACAAACAAACAAACAAACATTTAATTAATAGTAGGAGATGGGGAGACAGGCATCAGTTAAATTTAATTATTCCAAATCCAAAATTTTATTAGGTTCAGCCTACCAGTTACCCTTTGGTTTATTTTACCCATTTGTTTCAAGTTATAAAAAATAGTCATTAAGTAAAGTGAATGATATAATTGAGGTAGTGTAAATGTAGTTTGTGTAGCCCAAACCTCAAACAGTTCTTTATCTTCAGGTGGAATTCAGAACTCGGCTTAGCATGATTTCTGTAATGTTAAATGAATGAAAGAAGCTGTGCGAATACTTTATATTTTATGGGGATTTGCATTGATATTTTATCAGTAAAATGGAGACTCTTTTAGGCTTAACTCTTTTGTGCTAGTTTTTTTTTTGGCTTTATTTTTTCTTCCAATAATGAATTGTAAATCTGTGCTCTGACACTCTGATGTAAATATAAAGTTGGCAAAAATGTATTTGCTGATTCTTTCCCACTTTTCAGGAAATGTGCAATCTATTTGGCCACCCCCAGCTACCCTTTCTCCAAATATGCCTCACAATTCTAATACTATCTCCTAGGTCTCTCACTGGACCCACCCTATCAAAGGCATGATTTAGGTCCAAGATCTTTCCCTCCTCTTTCTCTGCATTAAAGCTTATTTGTCTCATATCTTATTCCTTTAAAGATCTATTGTTTTATAGATGAGTTTATTAACTACAATATGCCAGGCTCTAAACTAGGTGCTGGCAATATAAAACCAAAAACAAAATAGTCCATACCCTCAAAGATCTTTTAATCTACCTGGGGACACAAATATGTGCTTATGGTAGTGTATAAAATATATGAAAGATAACTTATTGTAAGAGACCACTTGCTCATGTCTAAGGTAGCACATATAAATAAATATATATAAAGGTAAGCCTTTAAAGAAACTAGGGGTGAAAGTGAGGAGGGGGGTACATTCCAGGCATGAATGACAGATGGACAAAAGACAGGAAGATGCAAGTTACAGTGACAGTAAGAAGGCTACTTTGTCTGGATTGTAGAGTGCATACAGAGAAGTAAGATGTAATTAGGCTGGAAAGGTAAGTTGAGACCAGGTTATAAAGAGCTTTGAATGCCACAGAGAAGAGTTTATTTTTCATTCTTAAAGCAATAGGGAGACACTCAAGTTTCAGTCAGGATATGACTTGATGATATGACCAGACTTGCATTTTAGAAAAATCACATTGACTGCAATGTGGAATATAGACCTAAGTAGGAAAATATTTGAGATAAGGAGGCCAGTGAGGAAGACAATGGTACAGGTAAAAGATAAAGAAGCTGTTGACTAGGGTGGTGACTTATAAGGGGAGCTAAGCTTTTCTACTGTGGGAGAGTATAAATAATAAGACATGGCAAATGACTGGATGCGTGGAGTGAGAAACAATGCAGAGTCAAGGGTGATACAATGGTTGCCAACCTGAATTATTGGAAGAATGGTGCCCTTGAGAGGAAGAAGGAAGTTTAGAAGAGCTTGATTTTGGAGGAAAAAGAACGATTTATATTTTGGGCATGTTGAGTTTGAAACTCCTGTGGGTCATCCAGTTTGAAATACTCAATAGCAGATTGTCATGAGATATTGAGAGAGAGAGAGAGAGAGAGAGAGAGAGAGAGAGAGAGAGAGAGCAGTGCTGCATATGAAGATTTGGAAGTCATCTGGAAATCATAGTAAAACTTATGGAAGCTGATGAAGACACCAATGAGATAGTGCAGAGAGCAAAAAGGCCAAGGTCTGAGACTTGGGGCATATCTAGTGAGTAGGCATGATATGGATGATGATTGAGTGAAGAAGACTGATACAGAGTGGTCCAGTAGGATAAGGGAGAATCATGAGAGACTATTGTCAGGAAAATCCAGAGAGGAAAGAGTAACAAAGAAGCAAAGTTAGGTCATCGTGTTAAATGCTAAAGAGAGGTCAAGAAGGGGGAGGTTGAGAAGAGATCATTAGTTTGGCTGATTAAGAGATCATTGGTAGTTTTGAAGAGAGCAGTTAGAGTTTACTGATAAGTTCAGATGGCAGGTTCTAAAGGTTTGAGAAGTACATGAGAAGAGAGTTGTAGTCATTTAGGAGAAATAACTTTTTCAAGGAATTTGACTTATGATATCCAGGAGAGATATGGTGTGATGGTTAAAGGGAATAGTTGGGTCTAATGAGGATTTTTTTTTTTCTTTTTTTTCAGGATGTGAGAGACTTTGAGTTTTCTCCTAGGGAGTAGGAAAGGAAATTGCCTCTGGAAATATAGTTTCTAAATGAAATTTACTCTGTTGCTAGCATTTAGGGAATAGCTAGCATAAAGAGTCCTATAACTAGTCAGATGTCCCCAAATGAACTTAATTTTATTCTTCACCTTTTCTTTTTTTCTCTTCCCTTTCTTTATTTAAAGTTTTTTTATAAATGTTTTAAAATCTTCCCTTTGTCCCAATCTTTTCCTGCTTTTCCACCTCCATATTTTGACTTTTTTATTATAGTTATTTCCATGTATTTTTTTCCCTCCTGTTTTCTTTCTTTTTTTTTTCTATTTCTTTTCCTTTGTTTGGGGCCCTTAATCTCTGGATCCTTAGCTCCCCATGTATCTGAGATAATTATCTTGTATATTTCTTAGGTTTCAACTGGAGAGCTTAAATATGGATTTTATTTATCTTTCTAACCCCTACAGCATTTAGTACAGGGCCTTACACATAGTAGGTGTCCAATAAATGTTTGTTAAATTGAATTAAAAATCAATTTTGTGTACTGGAAATGAATTAGCATCACAGAGGTGATGTAAACTCACTGAGAAATAACCTATCATGCCACCCTGCCACTGGTTTTTTAATTTAGACAAGATGTAAGAAATGAGAAAACAAGTCTCATCAAAATAATCCTACGTTAACAAGTCTTCCTTTGGGCTTTTAGAGCTCTGTGTTTTCTGAACAAAAATGTTATTATGAGTGCTTAATTTCCCTACTGATTTTCTTGGGATTGAGTCAGAGAAAAATTTTGTTTGAACATGGGAATGAGTTCATCTGTCTACAGGCCTGGTCTTATTTAAAATGTGTATTGGTAAAACCACCTAATGATAAAACAGAATCCACCTTAGCATGGCTAAGAAGACTGGGGGATATGAAATATGAAATCAGAAGTTTGGGGTGGGGGTGAGTATATTAAATTAAAGCTTTCAGCAGTCAAAGTCCAATTTGTTACCCCAGAAAGGTGTTTTTTTTTAATTAAAAAAAAGTATGTACATTTAGAAGTTGGAGGAGATGCAGTGGCTTTGGCTGTCAAATCTCCCCAATCTGCCACCATGAATCACTTACCTTATGGGACCTGGCTTCTTGTATCTATTCTTTCTTAGGACCCAACTTCTTTATATGTGTGTGTATACATGTATATGTATATATACATACATACACATATGCAAATATGCATATGCATATATGCAGGTTGTATTCCATACATAGACACCTATAACATATATATGCATGTGTGCATTGAGGTCCAAAACATTAGTATATGTGTATTTGTACACATACATAATCAGAGTTTCAAAATAAACCAGGAAGCTGTTGGAGCTTTGTCATTGCTCATTTGTTGTTGGTGTTGTTGTTGAAATAGTTCCTATGATTTCCTATATGCTCTGATGCTCTCCACAAAGAACATTCTTCGTCAGTACAGATGGGCACTTTCTTTGAAATTTGCAGTCTTTAGAGGGTTGCCTCGCGTCCTGAGAGATTAAGTGACTTGCAAGGGATGAGACATAGACAGTATGCATCAGAAGGGAACTTAATCAAGGTCTCCCTGCTTCCAGTGCCAGCTCTCTACCCACTATTTCATGTGACTTCTCTGTCATTACATTTTCAACTGAAAGCTCAGTGTCTTTTTCCTTTATCTCTTTGATTTTTTTTAAAGGCCCAGTTGCAGGACTGGGGGAAATAACACTCAGGGGCTGTCTCCCATAAGGTGGGCTCGATCTGTTTCTTCAAGCTTTGACTGGAA
Organism: Vombatus ursinus; assembly: GCF_900497805.2. Taxonomy (NCBI): domain Eukaryota; kingdom Metazoa; phylum Chordata; class Mammalia; order Diprotodontia; family Vombatidae; genus Vombatus; species Vombatus ursinus. The sequence goes on from NW_020954596.1 coordinate 52,043,434, forward strand.
GAGGCTTTTCAACTTCAGAAGGAAGTTCCTCATCCCAAATATTGAACCTTTAGAACACTGAGCAAACTTAGCTAACCAGTATTCAACAGCTTAAATCTACTTTTCACCAAGTATACATCTTGGTTTCCTGATAGTTTCCTGAATAGGATACAAAGCATGATGTGGGGGCAGCTGAATATGATAGTTTTAGTAAATTGATCCTTACTGTTTGGATACCTCATTCATAGAACAAAGTCCTGGAACTGAGTAGATTAAATCTGCTAGAGAGAAGTTATGAATCTTAATAACACTAAAACTAAACCCAGAGGGTAGGGCCTTATCTTATTTCTACATAGCCTTTTATATGTACGTGTGGCCAGCAATACATCTTTCTTCAACATGTATATGTAGATGTAGGCCTTGACCCCGTACCCTAGAAAGAGATGACACCTTTACTTGAAGAATATAAAAATTAGTTTGCCTGGCCAGAATTTATTGTTTAAAACTGTTAAAAATAAATAAGGCATACATTAAATTTATATCATACACACACATACCACACATATTTAAGATGTATATGGTGCTTATTAGTACAAGGCAGAGAGATAAAAGATTGAAAATGAACTCCAGTGTGAATCCTTTGAGTAAATCCTTGAGTGAATCCTTTGAGATCAAGAATCATATTCTAGTTCTTGTGTTCTTAGCACCTAACACAGTGTGTTGTACTTAATAGACAATTCTGAGTGAAGGAAAATACATTACAATGATTCCCTGGATTCTGGAAATTTAGTGGTAGAATGAAAGGAATTATAAAATGAAGGAAAACTGCTAGACTAAATCCAGACTAAATGATAGGACAGTGGCTAGGAGAAACCAGTGACTTTTTTTGACACGTACACACATTTGTCTCAGACAATTCATAGTTAAACCATTCAGAACTGAATCAGTTCTGTTTTGGGAGAGAAAAGTCTGAATAATTACTTTCCTATTTTAGTTGAGAAAAAACCATAAAACTTGAAATGGTTATAGAAAGAATTTTGTCAAGTCATGTGGCAAAGGAGGGAGCCAGAAAAAGCTATGGCTCCTTCTCAAGTCTTTCTGAGTTTACACCATATATAATTCAGACAAGAATGTAAGAACATTTGCCTCAATGGCTGCATGTAGGCTATAGGCAGTTTTAAGAGAAGGGCAATTTGAGATGTATATCAGTAGGTAAGTATAAACATTCAAATTTGGGAAATCCAAGATTTGGTGGACCCAAAACAAGACCGAGGTGGAATCTAAGCATCTGCAGCCATCTGGCTAGGTTGGTCAGACCTCTGCCCATAAGTGAGTTAGATAATTTTCTAGCCATGTAAAACTAGGTTCAAACAATATAATGATTACTAAGGTTTTCCAAACAGTACAGTAATATCTTTTCCACAATATCTTGGGAAATTTCTCTCATGTGAGCCATTTTGGGGTTACAATTTATAATATTCTTTAAAAAATGTATTTGATAAAACATAGTTTCAGAGATTAAGTACGGTTTTAGTTGAATTCATCAAACAGAACAATTGTCACTTAAATGTTGGTGTATCTTAAAGAATAATTTTCTTAAGCCATTCAATCTGGTGAAGGGTAAAACTAGGCAACCATCTTTTCTAGACTAAGATGTTCCCACTCTAAGTCTGGTTGCCATCCCTAATTTATTTTGTAGGAATTTATCGTTCATTTTTTAACTTTTATACAATTTCCTAATACAAAATATTTAGGCCCTTGGGAAGAGGTAAGACATTTTAATGCAGGTCATTATTTTAAAAGAATTGTATTAGATATTGATAAGATTTCCATTATTAATTTAATAATGGAAGGGATTCAGACTGTAAAAAATAATTTATTTCTTAATCTGTTATTTAAGGGAAAAAATGAGGCCTAAATATGATTTCCCTGAAGGCCTTTCATCTTTGCAACTCTAGTACTTATAACAGTGCCTGACATATAGTAGGCAGTTAGGCACTTAAAGATACTTATTAATTGATTAATTGTAAAGGTCCCCCATAGACAAAATGAACAGAGACTGGGAAAATGAGCAAGAAAAGAAAAATTCTTACTAAAATAAAGAAATACTATAAAATCCTCAGATAAAATGCCAAAAGAGAATCGTCATGTAATAACTAGACTTAAGGTCCCAGCCTAGAGAATGAAGTGTCCAGAAGCACACCAAGAGTGTTCAAAATATGTTATAAAAGAATTTAAGCAAGAGAGGTTTTTTTTTGGTGTGTGTAAAGTTAAAGCATCTACTCAAAAACAAAAGAAAACAAGATGGCTTAGAATAGAAGCTGGAAAAACAACAACTACACCAATGATACTGAGAAGAGGAATGGAAGAGATGGAATTCAAAAGTTAAAGGCTGCAAAATTGGATGGACATGTGAAAAATCTGAAATGAAAAACAACCTATCTTCTAAACAAGACTTGAAAACATATTCAAAGAATCATTGGTCATTCAGAAAAACAAAACAAAACAAAACTGTATTCAGGAAATCATAAAAGAAAACTGCTTAGAAATATTGGAACCAAGGGTGGAGCCAAGATGGCGGAGGGAAAGCAGTGACTTGCTAGAGCTCTCTGCCAAACCCCTCCAAATACCTACAAAAAATGACTCTAAACAAATTCTAAAGCAGCAGAACCCACAAAAAAACAGAGTAAAACAAATTTTTCAGCCCAAGACAACCTGGATGGCTGATCAGAAAGGTATATCGCGCAGGCCTGGGAGAGGAGCGCAGCTCAGTGTGGGTGCATAGGCCACAGCGACCCTGGAGCAGGCCTCAGAGGACTGAATCGCAGGCAGCTGTGGCAGTTTCCAGACTTCTCAACCCACAAATGCCAAAGAAAACTTAGAAGGTCAGTGGGAAAAGTCTGTTACTGCGGTGAGAGAAGAAGCTAGATCCAAGGGCAGCGGCAGGCTTCTGAGCTTCTGGCCCACAGACTGAGGGGCAATCAAATGGCTGATCAGAGGGGGATTGCAAGAATCTCTTTGCCAGTGCTGAGGCAGGAATCTCTTGCTTTACCAGTGCTTGGATCTGGGTCACAGTTCTGTGGGGTGGTCCTGGGGCGAGGAGGAGTGCTGGCATGGTGGAGCTTGTTGTGGTGGTGGAGAGGAAATACCTTGCCCCTTATCATAGCACCTTGGAAGAACTGACACTTTTCAGGTCCCTGGAAGTATCTCTGAAAATAGCTGTACAAACCCCCAAAGCTTGGGACAGTACATTGTCCACATTGGAAACAGACTCTTACCTTAACAAAGAGTTTAAAACTCAAGTAATTAGTTGGGATCATGAGCAAGCAGAGCAAAAAGAGTCAGACTATATTATCTTACTGTGGCGACAAAGAAGATCAAAACATACAACCAGAAGAAGAAAACAAAGTCAAAGCTCCTACATCCAAAACTTTCAAGAAAAATATGAATCAGTCCCAGGCCTTGGAAGAGCTTGAAAGGGATTTTGAGAAGCAAGTAAGAGAAAGAGAGGAAAAACTGGCAAGAGAAGTGAGAGTGATGCAAGAAAATCATGAAAAGCAAGTTAACAGCTTGCTAAAGGAGACCCAAAAAAATACTGAAGAAAATAACACCTTAAAAAATAGCTTAACCCAAATGGCAAAATAGGTCCAAAAAGCCAATGAAAAGAAGAATGCCCTAAAGAGCAAAATTGGACAAATGAAAAAGGAAGTCCAAAAGATTACTGAAGAAAATACTTCCTTAAAAATTAGAATAGAGCAATTGGAAGCTAGTGACTTTATGAGAAATCAAGACACTGTAAAATCCAAAAAAATGAAAAATTAGAAAACAATGTGAAGTATCTCATTGTAAAAACAACTGACCTGGAAAATAGATCCAGGAGAGAGAATTTAAAAATTATTGGACTATCTGAAAGCCATGATCAAAAAAAGAGCCTAGACATCATTTTTCAAGAAATTATCAAGGAAAACTGCCCTGATATTTTAGAACCAGAGGGCAAAATAGAAATGGAAAGAATCCACCGATCTCCTCTTGAAAGAGATCCCCAAAGGAAAACTCCTAGGAATATTGTAGCCAAATTCCAGAGTTTCCAGGTCAGGGAGAAAATATTACAAGCAGCCAGAAAGAAACAATTCAAGCATTGTGGAAACACAATCAGAATAACACAAGATTTAGCTGCTTCTACATTAAGGGACCACAGGGCATGGAATATAACATTCCAGAGGGCAAAGAAGATAGGATTACAACCAAGAATCACCTACCTAGCAAAACTGAGCATAATTCTTCAGGGGAAAAAGTGGTCATTCAGTGAGATAGAGGACTTTCAAGTATTCTTGATGAAAAGACCAGAGCTGAATAGAAAATTTGACTTTCCAATGCAAGACTCAAGTGGAACATGAAGAGGTAAACAGGAAAGAGAAATCATAAGAGACTTATTAAGGTTGAACTGTTTACGTTCCTGCATGGAAAGATGATATTTGTAACTCATGAGACCTTTGTCAGTATTAGGGTAGTTGGAGGGAAAAAATTATATGTATGTGTACATAGATAGATAATAGATAGATAGATAGATTGATAGACAGACAGAGGGCACAGGGTGAGTTGAAGATGAAGGGGTCATATCTGGAGAATATAATTAAGGGGTGAGAGAGGATTATACTAGGAGAAAGAGAAAGGGAAAGGTAGAATGGGGTAAATTATCTCACAAAAAAAAACAGAAAAGAAAAGGCTCTTACAGTGGAGGGGAACTGGGGGAAGGTGAGAGGAAATGAGTGAATGTTTTTCTCATAGGATTTGACTTAAGGAGGGTATAACATACACACTCAATTGGGTATGGAAATCTGTCTTACCCTACAGGAAAATAGGAGGGGAAGGGGACAAGAGAGTAGGGGGGATGATAGAGAGGAGGGCAGATTGGGAAAGGGGTAATCAGCAAATACTTCTGAGGAGGGACAGGGTCAAAAGAAAGAATAGAATAAATGGGGGGGCAGGATAGGATTAAGGGAAACAGGGGTAGTTTTTCACAGCATGTCTACTATGGAAGTGTTTTGCATAACTGCACAAGTATAGCCTATATTGAGTTGCTTGACTTTTCAATGAGGGTGGGTGGGGAGGGAGGAAGGGAGAAAATTTGGAACCCAAAGTTTAAAAAAACACATGTTTAAAAAAAATGTTTTCACATACAACTGGGAAATAAGAAATACAGGAAATGGGGTAAATAAATCTATTCTGCCCTACAGGAAAATAGAAGGGGAAGGGAGGGAGAGATAGCTGGGAAGGCAGACTAGGGGAAGGGGTATTCAGAATGCATGCCATCTTGGGGTGGGGGGAGGGGCAAGATGGAGTGAAAATTTGGAACTCAAAATCTTGTGGAAGTAAATGTTGAAAACTAAAAATAAAAAAAAGAAATTTAAAAAAAAGAAATATTGGAACCAGTACATTAAAAAAATCATTGATAGAGCTCATAAAACATTTCCAGACTGGAATCCCATATTTAACTCATCAAGAAATATGATTGCCAAGGTCAAATTGAAGAGAAAATGTTACAAACTACCAGAAAGAAAGAGGACATGGACAAGAGAACTCAGTTTCATGTATAACATGAATAAACAAAAATAGATAAAAGAAATGTATGGAATATGTTGTATCAAAAAGTAAAAGGAAATGGTTTGCGGTAAAGAGTAACTCATCTTCAAAACTGATGATAACCCTACAGTAAGAAAAATAAATATAACAAATTTAGTTAAAGTGAAGACAGAGTAGAATTTATTATGTCTTATGTGAATTCAGCAATATAAAACTGTTAACCATAATCTCAGATAAAGCAATGATATAATAATATAATCAGCAGAGAAAAGCAGAGAAACATTTTCCTTACAAAGCACTACAGATAATGAAACACTATCAGTATAAAAATATATATGGCAAATGATATACTGGCTGATGACTTCACAAACCTTTTTCAGATTTAGACCAAATCTAATATAAATCTAAAGAAGAATGGAATTAGGTGTCTGAAAGAATGATAGAAAATATTATAGAATTTTAATGATTATTGAATGGAAATATTTGAGTGCACTTATTTTTCTAAATTTCACGTCACCTTTAAAATTGAATATGTGATAAAACATTAAAAATTCAAAAATAAATGGAGAGAAACAAAAATATTAAATCATTCACAAACCATAAATCAAGAATTAAAATCAATAAGGAAAATATGAACAAGGAATATAGACCTAAATAATTTAACATGGAGCTACGATTTGGATGTTAATGCAAATTAGAGTTGTTCTTTATGTCCTAGTATATATCCTGTGCTATTCTTGCCCTTATTCTGCCGTAAGTTCACCACAGAGGGTTCACCTAATGTAGTCAATTTCTTTTAGCATTGTAAGGATACCAATGGAGCACTCAGGGTATCCTCTCATTATCTCTTGCTCTTGTCATATAACCAGCTCATCTTTTTTTATCATACATTTTTTTTGAAAACATGTTTTACTGAAGTAAAAGTATTTCAACATTTCTTATTTCCTGCATGTTGTTTATAATATACACCTCTACATTATCCTCTGAGTGATGTCCATTGCAAAATTGTTAAGAAGAATAAGTAATTCTATTAAATAAAATTATAATAATGAAACAGCATTTTATAATAGGTGAGATGTAGTTAAGGTAGTTTTCAGAGGAAAATATATCTCAGTGAACAGATTTTAATGAAATAGAGAAACAGAAGACTAATGAACTGTGTGTTCAATTAAAAAAATCCTGAAAATAAAACTCAGTCTAACTAATTAATAAACTCCAAACAAGTATAATATTGAAAATTTAAAGAGATAAATTTGAATGAAAAACTATAGAGCTGATACACATAACTAAGAACTGGAAAGTGCTTTTTATAAAGCAAATATATACATACATACATATATATGTGTATATGTGTATATACATATTCATACATATATATCTCTATCTATCTATCTGTCTATCTCTTTTTTTTTAAAGATATTAAGATTACATTGGAGAGAAAGAACCAGCATGGAAGTACACTGATGTTTGACTGACAGTTTCTCTCTTATTATATTTATAAATGGAGCATTTTCTGAGCACTTAGCATGTGTAGGTAGAGTCCACCTTGCCATCTAGATTTGGGACCTTTTTTTAAAATTAAAAAAAAAAATTTTGCTTTTTGGTGAGGCAATTGGGGATTAAGTGACTTGCCCAGGGTGACACAGCTAGTCACTATTATGTGTCTGAGACTGGATTTGAACTCATGTTGTTCTGACTTCAAGGCCAGAGTATCCTAAGACTTCTATCCACTGTACCACCTAGCTGCCCCATATGGGACCTTTTATTAAGTTATCTTTGGGGTTAGTGAATTTCTAGAAAAGAAAGTGTTATCATTAGGCTTCATAAAGAATAAGTCAGGTCAGACATCTCAGTTTTAACAGGATTACTAGACTGGCATTTTTTTTTTGATTCTGTCCTAGGCTTTCTTATCCTCTTGCTCTATATGCTCTCTCTTAATATCTCCTCCTAGGGGTTTCTCTGTGTTTTCTGTGCAGATGACTCCCAGATGTCCACATCAGCTACATTCTCTACCCCAGCCTTCAGTCCCATACCATCAATTACATGTTAAAGATTTCAAACTGTATAATTCCTCGAAACGTTTCATGAGGAAGATGCCTAAAACACTATTTTCCCCCAAAATGCAAATCTCTTCCAAACTTCTATATTATTATCGAAGACACCATTCTTCTATTTTCTTAGGTTCATAATCTTGGTGTTATGGTGGGCACCTGTGTGTACCTTGTACCACACATCCATTCAGTTGTGCTATCTGGTTGCTTCTGCTTCCACAGTCTCTTCTGCATCTGATGCCTCGGCTCTACTCGCACGGATACCACTTGAGTTCAGGCCCTTAACGCTTCTTCCCTTCCTAATTGATCTCCCTGACTCAAGTCTCTTCCTCGGTCAGGCAATCTTACATGCGAAAGTAATTTCCCTCAAGTGCAGCTATGACTATGTGACCATGTGACTTCCCCACTTCAACCCGGTGGCTCCCTCTTGAATAGGATAACAAATAAATATCTTATTTATCATTCAAAGCCCTTCACAACCTGGCCCTGATGAATTTTTTCAGCCTGTGTGACCTCTACTATCCAGTCAAAGTGACATTTTTCTCTATTTCTCATCCAGGGTGGGCCTTTTGATTTGGATTTATGGGTCAATGCCATTCAATATTCTTTGAAAGATTTAATTACACTGATAACTTTAGTAAAATGGCTCTTTGATTATTGATATTGTCTCTCACATCAACTGCTGAAGGGTCAAAGGCAGAAAAAGATGAGCCTGGAATCCCCAAAGTCAAATTTCATTTGCTTTATAATTGTTCAGGTTTTGCCTCAATTCTGTGGGGAAAAATAATTGCTATTGGAAGAACTATTCTCTTGCCTTGTCACAAATGTGAGTAGCTTAGCAGAAACAGTGGAAATGAGTGTCGATAAACTGAAAAAAAAATCCCCCAAGAAGACCATCAAACTACGAGGATGCTAATGCACTTGGCCCTTTCTAACTTCATTTTAGAGTCCTGATTATCTTCTCATAAGCTTTAGGAAGTTACTCCCATAGACAATGAAGAATGTTCCTGATGATAGTGTTTTTCCTGCATCAATTTCATACTTTCTCTAGAAATATGATAAAATATCTACCCTTGGGTCAGAAATATGTAATCTTATATCCTCTGCTTTGAATTTTTCCTATTCCATTTTCAAAGTGTATTTATTAATCCTTGATTCAAATATTCTAATCTATTTCAGGAAATTAAGTTCAACACTCATAATTCTTTCCCAAAGAACTACTCCTTGTTATTGCAAAATATTCCTCCCTCAGGCAGAATAGACAGAATATGGCATCATAACAGCAAAGATTACAGTCTACCTACTCTTTCCAGAATGTAAAGGGTGGCATATTCTAGTTAGTAGAGTGCTGGATTTGGAGTAAAGAGGCCCTGAGTTTGAGTCTTACCTCTGGTATAAGCTGGGTGCATACTGGCAAGGCACAACCTCTTTGAACTCGGGCAACTCTTTAAATAAATATATTGATAATGGGGTTGGCATTGGTAAAGGGAATTTATTTACTGACAGGATCACAGGTTCCTGATTTCTGAGCACAGAAGTATGCATGGCATGAATCAAAAACCCTCTTTTCTGTCAGCTTCATATAAATGAATCAAGTTCATCATAGACTATGCTAGGAATTAATTTGGAATTTTTGCCAAATAAAACAGGCTAAAAGAGCTTCTAATAAAAGATTGTTTTTAAAAACAACCTTTAAATGTTTTCTATACCAGTGTAATAGAAAGATGTTAAGAACATATCCTCTCTTTTACTAATTAATTCATGCATTGGTTTACACAATTAGTAAGCACTTATTATGTCTACCGTGTCATGCGAAATGTTGAGGGAGATAAAAGAATGAATAAGAAAGGGGTACTCTGTGTCCTCAGTTAATACATTGAATGGTTTTATCCTAAGACTTTAAGTTACATTATTTTGAGTGTTTTTGCATAGTCTTTTAAAAAATTCCCTTTAGAAAAATAAATTATAAATCACAACAGAAGAATATTACCACTTGTCTGTTATACCGTTTGCTCCAAAATGGTCACGCAATCCTAATTAAGCCCAATTTTCTTTCTTAAAATTTCATTTCAGTTTTCAGGTATCTTGCTGATTTATATTTTTCCAGCTGCAGGTGACTGAACAATAATTGTCTCAGGACAACAAAAGAAATATCTTAAACTAAAGTATAAGAGTAGTGATCTATGTGGGGGGAGACCCCAGTATCTGGTGGAATTCAGTTTCTTCCTTTCAGCCATTAATATATTCCAGTATTTGAGCCAGATATTTCATTTGGCTATAAATCTTGTTTTCAAAAACTTTATTTTTTGCAAAGCTACAAAAAAAGAAAAAGAAAGCTTGAATGATTTACTGCCTGTCCCTAGATGCATAGAAAAATTGAATTTCTTTTTCTTTTTCTCAGTTTTCCATCGGTTTAGATTTATTTCCAGGCAATCATATCTAGTACCTTTACCTAACAGCAAAGCCTGACACTTAATGTCTGTAGCATCGGAAAAATTCCTAACTTCTTTGGGCCTTCATTTCATAATCTAAAACTTTGGGGAGGAGAAGGTGGAGCATTGGATTAGATGGCCTCATGTCCCTTCTAGCTCTGGATGGGTGATCTATGATTCTTAACAGTGTGAGATTTGTCTTCATTTTCCAGGATTATGGTTATAAAGTACTCTCCCAAATTCTTAATTTGCTTATTTAAACATTTTCCTTTTCTTTTAAGGCTTTGCAAAGGAGGGGCAATTTGGTAATGTTAAAATTGTGCAGTGCTAGAAACTAAGAGATGGTTTGACTCTAACCTCTGACACTTATTGGCTGAGTGACATTCTGTTAGTAAAGTAAACACCTTTCTGTGTTGTAGTTTTTTCATCTGTAAAATGTGAATAACTTTGAAAGCACCTCTTCAGTGGATTATTGTTAGGATCAAATTAATTAATGAATATAAAGAATCATATACATATCATAAAAAGGACAATAGAGGACAGTAACATTCCTTCACATTTCTATAGCATAATTTACTTGACTATTCCTCAATTGATGAGTATCTCCATATTTTTCAGGGTTTTTATTTTTATTTTTTTGCCACAACAAAAGAGGTGCTATAAATGTGTTTTGTTTTTTTTCACATAGAAGACACTTTTAAAAATCTCTTGGGGCTACAGGGCTGGTTATGGCCTGGTTCAAAGAGTATATACTTTTTAGTACCTTTTTCTGTATAATTCCAAATTACCTTCCAGATTGTTTTAGTTTGTTTCAAGAGAACTCTAACAGAGTGAAGTAATCTGTAAATATTTGTAATGTAAAAGCAAAACATCAATAAGGCTTAAACAAACGAATAACTTTTTACTTGTGTCAGGTCAGTCATTTACAATCCAGGTGACAAACAAATAGGAATGAATCCCTCCAAGCCACATATTGATTTTGAAAATGTCTAATTAACATTATCTATATTGTACTGTATTTTTATCATTTTGTTAAATATTTCCCAATTACATTTTAATCTGGTTCACCTGTGGGATCCATCTGGTGTGATGGGGGACCCTTGAGTTTTTCATCTCTGATTTACATCAACCTAAAGTCTGAGTCTAAGATGGCTGCCAGCTGCCACCTATGAGATTTGCTCAAAATAATATTCCAGAGAGGATGAACTGAGCATACTTGAGGCCCCTCTCTAGTTATTTTTACACCCTTTGGGAGCCAGTAGAGTATTTGAGTGGTCCATGTCATACTTCATACCCCAGATCCTATACCTGTAGAGGGCCCACAGAGGGGAAGGACGGTGCTAGTTTCTTAATGTCCTCCAAGTCTTATTTTGTAGTCTCTTATCTCTTTGTACAGATGTATGTCTATATCTATTTCCATATAATTGGATTAATATATCTGTATGAAAAGGGGCAAAGTGTTACTGAATCCTACAAATGGATTAGCAATATAAACTTATCATGAATACTTGATTTAAATTTAGGAATACTGGTTTTTAATAAAAAGTACTTTTCCCTCTTGCCTAAAACCCCAAGGTGGCCCAAAGTGTCTAAAGCCTGAAGTATCTCAGACATTATTATCTCAGGACTCCTTAACACACTTACAAATTATGGAGGAAAACTTTACACTTTAAAATTATTGAGGACCCAAAGAGTTTTTGTTTATGTAGGTTATAGCTTGATGTTTGCCATATTAGAAATTAAAATTAATAAAAATTTAAAATATTTATTAATTCATTAAAATAATCCCATTGCATGCTCATAAAAAGACATTTTAATGAAAATAGCTCTATTTTACAAAATAAAAAAATAGTGAGAATAGTGTTTTACATATTTTTGCAGATCTATTTAATGTTTGGCTTAATAGAAGACAGCTGAATTTTTATATCTGCTTCTGTATTCAACCTGTTGCAATGCTCTATTGAGTAAAGTATAAGAAGAAAATCCAATAGCTAGAAAAGAGAGGATTATTTGAATAGGCAAATAATGTCTTTGTATTATTATGAAAAATAATTTTGGTCCCAAAGACCCACCTGAAAGGGTTTCTGGTACTCCCTAAGGGTTCTTGAACTTAACTTTGACAGCTATTGGTAGAAAGTTGGTGCTATGGATAGAAAGTGATGCTTCCTGAATAGAAAAGGGGTGGGGAACATGTGGCCCTCTAGGTCCTCAAATGCAGGTCTTTGATGGAATCCAAACAACTCAGAACAAAACTTTGTTCTGGGATGTTTGGATTCAGTCATGAAGTTTGGATTCAGTCAAAAGGCTGCACTTGAGAATCTACAGGGCCACAGTGGCCTGGAGGCTGAAGGTTCCCCACCCTTTTAGGTCCTTTCTATCTTTTGGATTTCCTTCAAACTGAAGTCATGGCCATCCAGAATTATATGTTAGCTTGATTGGTTTGCAGAAGTTTTTTTGTTTTTTGTTTTTTTTGTTTTTTGTTTTCCTTTAAAACTCTATTTGTAGGAATTTTAACATCAGCTCTATTCTGAGGTTCCTAGGGTAGTTTGCTTAATTTTTTTTTTCTGGGATTGGATTCTTGAAATTTCGTGTTTCTTCATTTGGTAATCTGTGTATTTTATATTTTTGTAAGTGTTATTTCTTTTAAATTATCAATTATACTGGCATACATTACATATATATATATATATATATATAGATAATGAATTGGCAAAAAAGTTTCTAACAATTTCCTTTATTCTCTCTTCTTCTTGTGGTATTTCTAATTTTAAAAATTTGATTATTTTGGTTGTTTTGGTAATTTTTGCTACGTTTTCTGAAAAAAAATGACAGTTTGTCTTATTAGTCTTTGGTTTTATTGATTCTTTTCCACTCCACTTTGCTAAGTTCTTGTGTTTTAAACATTAAAATTTTTGCTGTGATTTCTGTTTAAAACCTGAGGCTTTCCACAACCTTGGCCTCACTGGCCTTTTCTGTTTCCTTGTGTAGTTACCTCCCTTGGTTTCCTGGCCTTAGGTCTTGGCCTAAGCCTTGGCCTAATATGGCCCAATCTTGAGTACACTGGTCTCTTAGAGCATCTCATCCTGGTCATCCCCAGACCTCTTGCCTGCTGCTTTTCTAGTTTCTTTGTGTCTCCTACCAGGAACTCATGACTCCTGGAGTGATCCTTTTTATTTCCAGGTCTTGTCTCTTTGTGCTGTACTTTATTGCATGAAAGAACTCAAAGGTGTTTTTCTTTGATTTTAAAGCCTCATAAAGCCTTCTTCATTGTTAAATAAATTTCATTAGAAAAGCTGAGTTTACTTAGAATTTTTCATGTTGCCACCTTACCTGGAAGTTGTTCATGTATTTTTTAAAAATAAATTCATCACCACAGACAGTCAGTCATGTGTGGTGGTTATGTTGTATACATGCTGTAAGTAGTACAGTAGAGAGTATGTTGACTCCTTTCACTCCTTTCTTTAAATATTTTGGCATATCACCCTAAATAATTTTAATAACTCTGCTTAGGGAAAATGGTTGGGCACTGAGAAATAACCACAAAGAATAGAGAAGTGTTCCCAAGCCCTCTAGATGCATGTGGAAAGCTGATAAAAGCAGACGGCATACTGCCATGGCATTAGAGAAAAAAGTAAGCAAATTTGAGTCAACATTAGCCAAAATAAAACTGGGTCATGAGATCCACTTATAAGGACAAGCCCCTGAGAGCTATCTTATGTATCAAGCCTAGGACTGCAAAAACCATAGTACAAAATGAGGGTCTAGAAACAGAGGAAACTAGAACAGCATTTTTGTTCTGAGACAGATGAGTTAGAGGGTTTGAAGACAAAGAACTGGTCTCCTAGGGAAAAAAATAAAACTCATACACCAGAAACTTAGAAAAAATGTAGGAAGAGAAACCTGAAGTTGGAGGAATACAATCCTGCAAAAATGGAGTAACTGATAATTTTTTAGAGAGGTACCACAGGCATAAGATGCATAAAATCTTTTATAAGATTTTCTTATAAAAATAAGAAATTATTTTTATGCCTTCATTCATAAAAGTGTGGAGTCCTGGGAGCATGGCCATTGACAGAGCAACCACTGAGTCTCCATGGCTAGAGCAAAGGACGGACCATTAGTGACTCACTGAGGGATGAGTTGCTATTTTCTGTGGACTTTTATGCAAGTCTCATTTATACAAGCCTGTATTGAGCCACATGTGTTTGAATGCTTATAAAAGGAATAGATAATCATACCCCTTGGGTTAGGCTCATTGTCAGATACTGATATTTCTGGCTGATCTGAGTAACACGAATGCCTTAGAGAAGGGAAAAGTCTCCTTTACCTCCTCTCTCCTCTAGCCTTCTCACCCTCTACCAGTGTCTTGTTTTCCAAGTGTCATGAGACAGCATGTGGAATAAGATTGTATGGTTTTATGACATACTTATATATTGAGTCTAGAGGAAGATTGAGAAGCAAGCTGATTTATCTCCTCATTCCATATCAAACAACAGATGTCTGTACAAACTGAAAGTAGTTAATATTAAATGCAGAGCTGATTTCATTTTTTAAAAGTTATTTTGGGAAAAAATCTGGTTATTAGCTACTTTTTTATTGAAATACTTGGATGAAAGAGTTGAGAAATCTGTAGTTTGTTTTAAGCATGTGATTTTCTTTAATCTGGATATTTGTAAACATCTAGATAATTGCCTAATTTAGCTTTTTCACCCACATATTTAACATTTACAAGAGACATAGATCCCTCAATTTTCTTCAGTAATGTGCTTCAGTGTTTTAAAACTCTTTGCTACCAAGAAATTCATTTTGATTGTTAACCTGGCTCTGCTCAGCTTTTACTTAAGCCCTCTTTTGTCTTCTCAGTGGAAATCAAGAACAACTGGCTATCATCTTTATAACAACCCTTCATATTTTGAAAGGTTAATGCACCTCTTAGCCTTCTCTTTTATGGACTAAATCCTAGTTCCTGTAGCCTGTTCATATTGCTCTTGTTTTCCAATCCTTTAATCTTCTTTTTTACTCTCCTCTGAACCCACTCCAAGTTCCCTACATCCTCCTTAAGATGTGTAGCCCACAATTTGATTCACATAACACTCTATCTATGATTTTGGTAATTTGTTTATCTAATAAAGACATTTCTCCACCCAAAGCAATCTTTCATCTTTGTTACAGCCTTCAGAGATAGAGCCAATGCCCACGTCTTCTAAAGACAAACCACATATAATGTCTATTAATTTCTTTTCCTTTTTTTTTTTTTACAACAGCATGAGTAGCTGGAAATTTCAGGTGAAAGATGAGAAGTGCTTCAGAACTAACTTTGTCCTAAATATCTGAACAAATTTTGAGAATTTTAAAATTCTCCTATATATAGCACTATCTTAAATGACAAAAGCAATAATTATTGTTTATATATTTATCAAATCATTTAAAGATACTAGTTTATAACTCAAGAGCATAGGAAAATGAACAATCACCTGGCAACTCATTAAAATTCCTCCTAGGGCAGTTAGGTGGTGCAGTGGATAGAGCACCGGCTCTGAAGTCAGGAGGACCTGAGTTCAAATGTGACCCCAGACCAAACACTTGACACTTACTTAGACGTGTGACCCTGGGCAAATCACTTAACCCCAATTGCCTAAAAAAAAAATCCTCCTGATCATGCTTATGGCATTCTCTGTACCCCCAGGGCAATAATTATACTGCTGATAGTTATACAGCAATCTATAGCTATGCATGCAGCACTTTTAAGGGATGCATTCCAGAAAATTGTGTTGACTTATAATTTTTGCAAATCAAACTACATTTTAAATACATTAAGGGAGCTTGCCATGTATTGATAATTTTTATCCTCCTTTTTATGATACTTCAGAAGACATTTAATGATTTCAAGACTTAAAGTAAGATTCTTTTAAAAGGGAAAAAAGAAAAATGTATTTTACTTTGATTTTAAAATATATTGCATAACATACTAAATACTTTGGGAATGGAGAAGGGGGCAATATGTATCAAAGGATGTCATGAAATAAAATAAGAAACAGTAAGATGACTTGTGATATCTATCTATCTTCCCATCTATCTTCCCTACCCCCAGTCCTCCTATGTTTCATTCAATAGAAAAGTAGACATTATCTTCTACATTTAGCTCAAGTATAATTTCGAATGAACTGGAGGCATTGTTTGAGTGACATAATTGAACTCTGGTGCCAATACTGTTTTAGTTACATTGATGTTCATTACATAGCCTGAAATCACATTCGTCCTTTCTTTTAAAGTTATTGGTGCAACATTTCTATAATCAGTTTCCTATTTCTCTGCACAAATGTTACATCTCTTGGTGGTTTCATTATCTTCAGAAGGTAGCAAGTATAATTCGATTTTCATTTATTCTTCCAGCAAATGAATTGAGTTAGAATTGCTTCCCTTACCCAGAAATTCCATTTGCTCATTAAACCAATGCATGGTAATCTCCAGAAGGATACCTTGTCATTTCTGACTCTGAGAGACCTATGTAGGTCCAATTTCTAACGCAAGTCAATGATTATATCAATTCAGTGAACAGTAGACAAGAAGTGTAAAAAGTTGTTGGAAGAATTATTCCGTGTTTGAAGAGCTGCCTTGATTATGAAGATAGGCTGTCATCTTATTTTGGGAAAAATAAGCAAGTTATTTCTGTTATATAATAGAATTTACTTTGCTGAACTTCAGACACTATAAACAGTTCCTTGAAATGTTCTTCAAGATGATTTGTCAAACTAATTGATGAAAGCACTATGATTTTCTCACACATGCATTCAATGTTTAAATTAGAAGAAAACTTAGATATTATTTCATCTAACTTTTTCATTTCTAAACTGGTTCAAAGAAGACCTAGATACATATATTGCTTTTAATATTCATTTATTGTTTGGCTATGGGCAATTCACTTATCACTGACATCCAGTTTTTCCATATGTAAAAAAGGAGCAAAAATGAATATAGTGCCTATCTCACAGGGCTGATTTGAGGATAAAATAAAATGATTGATTAGGAGAGCTTTGCAAACTTTAAATGGCTACATACTGTAAATTCAATCATTATTACTATCAAAAGCAATTATTAAGCATGTTATATAATACTAGGTGGTACAGTGGATAGAGTACCCTGCCTGGAGGCAGGAAGACTCATCTTCCTGAGTTCAAATCTAACCTCAGACACTTAGTAACTATGTGACTTTGGGCAGGCCATTTAACCCAGTTTACCTCAGTTCCCTCATATGTAAAATGAGCTGGAGAAGGAAATGGCAAACTACTGCAATATGTTTGCCAAGAAAACCACAAATAGGGTCACAAAGAGTTGGATACTACAGAAAATGACTGAATAACAAAATATTATGTGCCTGGCACTATCCTGGGCATTGGGAATTATACCAAGATAGAAGTGAAACAGTCCCTGCCTTCAAGGAGCATACAGTCTTGTTTCTGGGTGACACAGCATGTAGATATGTAGGTATAAGTAAAATATTTGGGAAATACTTATGAGGTAATTTTTTTGAGGGAGGAAGAAGGCACAAGGTGCTAGAAGAATCAGAAAAGTCCTCATTTGGACGATGATGCTCGCACTGAGTCTTGAAGGAAATTAGAGATTCTAAAAGTAGTAGGTGCTTAATAAATATTTAATAAATTTGCTGATTGATTAAAAGATGAAGGTAAGGACTGAGTGAACTCCATGTATGGGGAAGATCCAAGGCAAAGGCACAAAGATATGAAATCAGTGCTATGTATGAGAAACATTAAAAAGACCATTTTGGCTGAACCATAGATTAAATGAAAGTCATATGTGTATTAAGAATGGAAAAGTAGGTTCAGTTTAGATTGTGCTTTAAATATATAATAGAAGAGTTTATATTTGTTCCTAGAGGTATTAGAGAGTGCCATTAAGCATCTATTGAGTAGGGAATGACATAGTCACATCTAGTCTTTAGGAATATCATTTTGGTAACTGTATACAAATTGGATTGAATTGTCGAGAAGAAGCAGGATAGACCAATTAGGAGGCTATTATAATCATTATTACTTTGTAGATAAGAATACTGAAGAGGTAAAATGTTCACAGGACTTGAGTTACCATGCCAAGATCTATGAAAATTACCATAAAGATGCCTAGTGATTACAAAGCAGTTACAAGGTAGGGATTTGATCACAAAGAAAAAAATATGGGCAGAGTTGCAGGCACTACTACACATGATTTACTTGAGACCAGTTCCAAGACTGACTTCATGCTATTTTTAAGCTCTGTCTCTAGGGTATTTTATATTCCCATTTCTTAAGAACCTAGGCAAGTCTAAGCTTATAGTTAGGGACTAACCAGGAATGGAAGACGTTGGGTCCAGAAAGCAGATGGGAACATTATAGACCTCATCCGTGCCCAGCATATAGAAAGTATTCAATAAATATTGGTTAATTTGTTAAAGGACCGATGGTACTTGCATTTTCCAATCCAGTCCAGTCCAAAAAACCTATATATTGAGTCCCTACTATGTAACTGGTGCTGTGCTAGGTCCTAGGAATACAAAGACAATACAACACAAACAAACAAACAATAGTAATCTCTGCTGTAAAGTAACATACAATCTAATTGGGCTGTGGTCATGAATAGGGCACAATATATGAATATATAAGTAAATGAATGGTTTCTTGAGGAGAGAGAAAACAATAATGACTAAGAGAATCAACAATGCCTTCCCATAGGAGAAGTGGTACATCATCATAGGCTTGTAAATCTCAAGCTAGAAGGGATCTAAGAGACACTTGCCTTTTTACAGGTAAGGAAACTGAGGCCCAGAGAGGTTAATTGTTTGACCCAAGGTCATACAGAGCTGAGTCTGAAGAAAAATTATGATTATAAGAGGAGGTTTAAAGAAAAGTAATTTCTAGGCACTGGGAATAGCCTATACACAAGAATGGAGATTCAAAATGGAATGCTTAATTTGGAGAATAGCAAGGAAGTTAGTTTAACTGGAAGACAAAGTATATCAAGCCCCTGGAGGAATGTGAAATATATCTAGATAGGAATGCTACAGCCAGGCTATAAAAGATTTCAAGTGATAAAAGCTAGAACCACGTTGTGAAGGATTTAAAACAATAACTTGAGATGTTTAGATTTTTTCCTGCAGACAATAGGGAGCCACTGAATGTTATTGATTATGGGAGGAATATGGTTGGTGTGCTTTGGGAAAACTATTTTGGCAGCTGTGTAGATGATGGATTGGAAGGGGAAGCTAGAGTGGATGCCAGATGGACAGTTAAAAAGCTGTTGCAATTGTCCAAAGCAAGATGATAGCCTCAAGCAGGATGGCAGCCATATGAATGGAGATGAAGAGTAAGGATACAATATATATTGTGTAGACATAATCAGCAAGACTTAATAACTTAATTGCTATGGGATTGTGAAAGAGAGAGAAAATTTGGGAGTGACTCCAATATTGCTAACCTTAGTGATGATAAAGATAGTGACTCCTTTAACAAAAATTGGAAGTTTGAAGGAGGGGGTAAGCTTAGGGTGGGGCTATACTGATTTCTGTTAGTGTACTGGAAAGGGTGCTAGATTTGGAGTCAGGAATCTAGATTCAAGTATTGGGTCTGACACTTGATATCTATATGAACTTGTGCAAGTTACTCATCCTTTTTGGGCATCCATTTCCTAATGTACATAATAAAGGAGCTGGACTAAATGAAAGTCTCTTCCAGCCTTGTCTATTATTCTATATTCAGCTCAAGATGTCAATGAGATATCTGGTGAGAACAGAACTGGAGCTCAGGAAAGGAGACTGAATGAATCTGATTGAATGAATAAATGAAAATACTTTTTGGAGTGCATACTATACCAAACACTATGCTAAATACTGAATATACCACCCCCCAAAATCTCATCACAGAGCTTTTATTTGAGGAACTATGGCACAGTGGAAAGAACATTCACACTACAGTCCAAGGAATTTGATTTAATCCTCTCTCTCATATTTTTATTACGCCTGTTTCCTTGATCAAGTTATTTAAACTCCCTGGGCCTCAATTTCCTCATCTGTAAAATGAGAAGCTTGGACTAGATGGCCTCTACAAGTCCTTCTACCTCTTCTTCCATCATTTTGCAGACAATCTTGTGAGATTAACTTTGGTTAAAAAAAAAAGTCCCTTAGCTTTGCTATGGATTGTGTTACCCTTTGTAACACAAATTCTCTATAGCAGGAAACATATCCATGTTGTGTGAAACACATTCTGGGCTCCAAATTAATGGTATATAATAAAAATAACCATGATGGAATGGATGTTAAATCATTCATCATATGCACTGCTACAATCAAGAGAGGCAGGGGTCCTCTTATAGCCATTTATGCCAGCACAAAAATTAATGAAGCCTGAAATTCCTTACTTCTTCACTGTCATAGCATAGACAGCTTTGTAAAGCTCTCTCCAATAATAATATTCAAGTCTTTAGTGTAACAGTCTGGCAATCAATTCTAATTCTTTGCAGACATTGGTTCTTTAAATGTTGTCCTCTCATAACTAACTGTATTGACTCAAGTAAAGGTACTAACAGCATTGAAACAGGCTGAAGTTTTCACCTTGACTTGACTTTGAGTGAGTTCACCTCCTGCCCCCCAATGCATCTCACCAGATGGATATTGCTCCTTCTTGATTCATATGTCATGAACTGGAATTTAGCTCAGGAGAACTATTCATTGTATGATATCATAGATTTTTTTAATAGTGATTTTTTTTTATCATTTACTTAAAACATTTCCAGGATTGAGAGCCCCTTTAGCGACTTTCCATCCATGTTCAGAGTCTGTACTTCTCCAATCAAAGTGGAGACCTTTTCAGTTTCACTGAACACTTGCAATTAAAACTCTGCTCTAACAATCAATTAAAAAAGAAGAAAAGCCATGCTGAACAGTTTGGCATTATAATGGGTCCTAGCAGAGAAGGGAATTCGGCAGTCTATGAATGGAACAGGTGTTTAATGTCTGACATTGGTTAAGAATGCCACACTCTTTATAAGACAGGATTAGATGTTTGGCACTCATCTTGAAAACAGGTGTTATATCTGAAGAGGATAAAAAAGAAGAGAAAAGAAGAAATCCTGAAAAACATCTTTATGATTTATTGGTTCCTATCAGTAACTCTAAACATTTAAATACATCTTTAAACATTAACTATCATGTTTTCCCCCATTCCTCCCTATACTAAATAGGACTGCATGCAGATCTTTTTTCCCTGTTCACAAAAAAAGAAGAAAAAAAGGATAAAAAAGACAAAATGCTCACAAACCTTGTAGTTTCAGTGCCATTTAATGTGTATAAAGTTATTTTCCATCCCAGGGCTCTCCTCCTATGCCCCAGAGATATTTTGCTACACTAGTGTCCTGCCTTAATTCCTTGTCCTTGTTCCCATTCTGTTTTTGACTCAAGAAAGGGCTGAATCACCTTGTGATCTTCCCCCTAGACTCTAAGGCCTAAAACAACTGCTGTCTTAGTGACTAGAGAGCCTGTCAGTAGTACCATACCAGGTCTCAGAGCCACATCTAAGTGAACAACTCCTGAGCATCTGGGGAAACTATTCCAAAGACAACTTAGCAGGGGCTGGTGCCCAAGGGTTAAGAAAGCTGGCACATTATCACTATGACATTGTTGTTAACATGCACAATGTTGACTTTGGGTATTTGAACCCAGGATTCTCTAATTGTGAGAAAAATGGTGAAAATGTCAGGCAGCAGGTTCTTGAGGACAGCATCTACCTGTCTTCTGTTCAATCATTGCTGTCCCCAGTGGTGTATAGCCAGCAGGTATTTTGCTTGACCAGCATTTGTCCATTCTATTGGACGTGGCATTATGCATTTGACAGCAAGGACTCCTGATAAAACAGATGTGACCCATAGTCCGACTGGGCTATCAACGGATCGACACATTCTAAGGCTCCAGGTGACAATACAATCCATTTCTTTTTGTCTTTTCAGGCAGGATCAGTAACATCAAGTGTAAGCTGTGTCAGAAGTAGAGGTACAATCTCAGTTTGTATAGGCTGTTTCTGTGGTTGTCCAGTACCACACGGGTTATTAGGTCCTACCCCAAAGTAATGGGCCTTGCCTTCCCTGACACATCCTAAACAGCCCCCTGGGATGTGAACACAGAGGGTTTGCTGCTATTTGCTGCTACTGCCACCACCACTAGCTTATGCTTTGTGTTAGAACTTTCATAATGTTTGTAGATGTGGGTACTGCCCACTTTTATTTTGGAACCAATGGTTTTAATTTTAATGGAGATACCCAAGCCAATAAGTAATTCCTTAAAAAAACTCTTTCAAGGACATTTGTGATGTTATACTAAAGATGTTAAAGCATTTTATGAAGAAGAGATATTTCTCATCTATGCAAAACCTTGAGCTCACAAGGCTTCAAGTGAGAGGGTAGACATGCAAAAGGGAGAAGAGCAAAAGATAATTAATTTAGAGTTATAAAAGAACTTAGAGACCATTATGTCATTTTTCCTACTCCCTCAGTTTTTTACAGATGGG
This sequence comes from Vombatus ursinus, assembly GCF_900497805.2. NCBI lineage: Eukaryota > Metazoa > Chordata > Mammalia > Diprotodontia > Vombatidae > Vombatus > Vombatus ursinus. The sequence continues at coordinate 52,066,027 of NW_020954596.1, forward strand.
AGAAATAAATGACTTACCTAGGGCTACACAGCTCATAGTTATCGACGTAGGATTTGAACCTAAATCTTCCTGACTTCAAGTCGAGCCCCAGTCTTTTACCTGTAGGTACTGCTTCTATCCCCATATGAAATCCTGTAGAAACTGTGGGGTATATGTGAAGGAGAAATATGTTCGATGGTAGGCATAGGCTTGGAAATGTAGACAACTCAGAGACAAGGTAGCTTGTTGCCAGTCACATACATATACATAAAAAAAAGCATAGGAATTTGGAAGAAAGGGTCGAGATGAAGGGTGATAATTCACTGTAAATTTATTTGGGCTTTTTTGTTTGCCTTCTTTTTGTTTATTTATTTCTTTATTTTGTTTGTTTGTTTGTTTGCCTTCTTCTTCCCTTTCATTCACGCAACAGACCCCAAACATCTTGGTAAGTTGAAGAAAATCATAGCATCTCAGACTTAGGCAGTCCTTGGTCATTAATTAAAAAGCCTAGTTAGAAATTAGGAATTGTTGAGTTAAAGGATACTGGTTGTTCTACAGACAAAAAAAAATGCTGCTCTTGGTAAGTAGAAGGAAGCCAGTTCAGAAATAAACTGAACACCTGTGATTTCTACCTGGCTCCATTGGCTTTTCTATATCTCAAAATGCTTGGACCCTAGAGGCAAGATTCTCCTTCTGGAGGGAAAAAAAAAGCTACATACTGCTAAGATTCTGAGAAATGGCAAATTTTTTTACTTATGGAGAAAAAGGGACTGAAGGTGTCTTGCCAGTATGAGAGAGTGTTTCATACTAATAGAGTTAAAAGTTAGTTTACTTGGGCTTTAGGCTAAAAGAGAAATGTCAGAGACACTTTTTTCTCTTGTGTGGAAGGTTGGGAGTTCTAGGTAAATCCAGAAGCTGATAGCAGAAAATAGCTTCTTAACTACATGCCCAGTGAAGTAATGTCTCACACTGACCATAAGCTAATCAAGGTCCAAAAAAGTAGGAAACAGCAGCATCACTGGACCTATAGTGTCAGAAGCATATATGGACTGTCCATGTATATGTCTTAGGTTGAAGCTTCCCTGAACATTTCCCCTCCATACCTGAACCCTGGTGGTATGTTCCCTGTGTGTTATCTTTCAAACATATATGTGTGTATGTATATGCGTGCATATGTTATATGTGCATATGTGTATATATGCATATGTATATATTATATGTATATGTGTAAACATGTGTTTGTATAGATGTACACACATATATGTATATACACGTATACACACATGCACATACATTTGCATATATGTCTGTATATATTATTTTATGTGTTTTCTTGTATGTATATATATGTGTATCTATATATATATTGAGAGATATTTATATCTCTATAACTTATCTATCTACACACATACACATATGTTTATTTGTATTTTTATGGAAGAGTGTGGTCCAGTTTTGTGTGGAAAGTGTTTTATTGCTATAAATATCATACAGTAATAAACTGTAAACTCAAACTCATCCTCTGTAGGCTCACTGAAAGCATTTCTAGAATCTGAAGAGACAACAGGATATGTACACCTGCTACCGCATGATTTTATCTCCCAGGTTTCTAAAATATAATATTTTATTAAATGTCTTTGCTTTAAACTGCTTAGCAAAAATTAACATACAAATAAGGCCTCATAAGGCTTGGTTTTCAGTGAATGAAGACCCATTGATTACCTTAAAAATGGTTTTACTTGTCTGGGAAACCACATGCAAGTAGATGTGTCTCAAGATGGTACAGAGGCATACCATGGGTAGTACTGTTAGATAATCATTCACTGATTTGTGACTCCTGTTAATAGTGAGAAACAGATGAAGATATATCAGAATTAAAGAGGAAGGGGTTTACACACAAAAATTAGTTAGAAAAAAAGAATTTTTATTTTGTTGGTAATTTTGGCTCACCTGTATCTCAAGGAGGCTGGAAGAAGAAGAAATGGGCCTGATGCAGATAGGAGAAGTTTAGGAGGAATTGTTAGGCTGAGGATTACTGAACAGTGAATGAGAATAGTTGTGGTCCTTTCTAACTTAGAGTGGTTTTTCCTCTGGGAAAATGGTATTAGTATTACAAGATCATACATTTAGAAGTGGGAGGGACCTGAGAGACCATTTAGTCCAAGCCTCTGGTTTTATAGATGAGGAAAATGAGGCCTAGCGGTTGTGATTGGCCTAAGATCACGTAGGATTATTCTTTCTTAGAATGATAAAATCTTAGATTTGATAGGAATTTAAATGATTAACATTATTGTTGCAAGGAAATTATTTTATAAAGCTTAATATGCTATATGGCTGTGTCATTGATACTATTTTTGTCATTCTTTTCATCTTTTTTCCTATGTGATTCACATAGACATGATCCTTGGGCACATGCTATCCTATTCTTTTTAATATCTAATGTTCTCTGAACTATTATACGATAATAGACCATAAACTCATCCTCTGTAGGCTCACTGAAAGCATTTCTAGGATCTCAAGAGACAACAGGGATATGTACATCCTGCCACCACATGATTTTATCTCCTAGGTCTCTGAATTGTTTAGAGCTTTTTATTCTATGTAGCTTGTAGATTGGCTTTTTGAAATGGCAAAATCTATTAAAAACATTGTTCTTAAGTTGTTATAGGAGAATTATAATAGTGTTAGACAAAGACTCTATAGTGAAGTTTTTGGTTAATGTTCAATTGCTTATTTCTTCTTTTCTTCTTCTTCTTCTTCTTCCTCTATTTCTCCTCCCCCTTTTCCATCTCCTTTTCTTTCTCTTCTTACTTTCTTCTCCTCTTCCTGATGCTCCTTCTCTTCTTTCTCCTTTTCCTGCTCTTGTTCTTCCTTCTTTTCCTCCTTACCACTTTCCCTTTCCTTTTCTTCTCCTTCTCCCTGTCCTTCTCTTCTGCCTCTTTCTAAATCCACACTCTTACCCCTTATCCAGAAGGCTCTGAGAGCAGGGATTATTTCAGTTCTTTCCAGCAGGTACTCAGTTCCTGCTCAATCTGAAAGCATCATTTTATCACAGATCAACTACCTTGAATAGTGCTACTCATGTGCAGATGCTAGAGCAGTGTATTAGCATGACCACAGACACCTACGTCAGCTTGGACTGAAAGCACACCTCCTGCTTACTTTCCTGTCTCCTCTGTCTGTGGGTTTACACACCAGCAGATCATAGCAATGCACAGTGAGAGGGAACACTTCATCCACAGAAAGCTGCCATAGTGTCACTAGCTGGCCATAGCTAGCATCCTACCTCTGCCTTCCATTCTCCTTGTAAGTATCACCCGTAAAGGGGAGGTCTCACCTCAGGCACTGATAACATCACTGATGCTCCCCCTTGTGTGCACCCTTCCCATGTCAGTCCTGTTGCCTCCCAGGCCCTGTCAGCATCAACAATCTCTCCTCTAGTTCCTGACAGATGGCAGTATCTGCTTGAATACCCATCTCCAGTGACTTTAATGCATAATGGAATAATGGCATAAAATAGTATTATGACTACTAACACTAAGTCTTTGAGCAGAACCTGAGTGATGGGCTATATATCTATGACCAATCCGCCTAGTGTGTTCACCATTAGGAAGCTGATCATGGGGTGATTTTTTTTTTCTTTTCGCCACAACTTTTAAAGACTATTATGTGATACATACAAGGGTTGACATATATACTAATGAAATGAAAGACACACGCCAAGCAAGTTCTGGATCACAGAACCCCAGATTCAGACACAGAAGGAACCTTAGAGGTCACCCAGTTCCCCATTTTACAGAGGAGGAAACTGAATCTCAGAGAGGTCAAGTGAATTCCCTGTGATTATAAAGGTTACGAGGGAGATTTCATCATTGTTGTTGTTTAGTCATTTTCAGTCGTGTCTGAGTTTTTGTGACCCCATTGGGGGTTTTCTTGGCAAAGATACTGGAATGGTTTGCCATTTCCTTCTCTAGTTCATTTTATAGATGAGGAAACTGAGGCAAACAGGGTTAAGTGACTTGCCTAGGGTCACACAGCTATTAAGTGTCTAGGGCCAGATTTGAACTCAGGAAGATGAGTCTTCCTGCCTCCAGGCAGGGCACTCAATCCATTGTGCCACCTAGTTGGGATTCTAATCCAAGTCTTCTGACTCTAAACAGATAGCTGGAAAGTAGTAACGTGCTGAATGTAAAGAATAAAAGAAACATCATGTAGTATTTAAAGGCAGAGTCCTCATCTTCAAAGAATAAATGAAAATGTATAATATATAGATAAAAAATTCATTTAAAGAACTAGAATAAGAGATGCCTACTTTCGTGAAATTAACTAAACTCTTTACTTTTTTTCCTGGTAAAATGTTGTACTTTGGAAGCACTCAGAAAATAATGCAGCAATTTTTTTTTAAATTTCATATCTCAACAATCTTTTTTTTTTTTAATCCTAAGAACATTTCCTTTTACTGTGTGGCTTTCATTTTCTGACCTTTTACTTGAGGCTGAACAAATAAGTGATTCCAAAAACATCATATTTCAGATTTGTGACATATCTTTTAATAATTATTTCAAGACAAATATAAAAAAAATCCTAGCAGGAAATGCTGTTTTCTATCTGGATTCATGTAAAGTATATAATGGATATTTATTTGTGCTCTTTCTTGAAAGATCTAAGGAAATTCCAAATGAAGTAACAGGTAAATGGAGACAATTGTAGAAGGGAAGGGTGTGGGACACATGCAGAGATGGAAAGAATGATAAGCAAAATAGAGAACTGGAAAAGATATGGATAAGCTGGCAGCTGCCATTTACCAAACAGCTCCACCTCTTTGCTTTCCCAGGGTGCTAAGCTGCTCAATACAGATAATTGGTGGTTGGGATGAGACCTTAGTGTTGACAACAACATTTGGTCAAAAGACCAAATGACACCCAGGGCAGAGCTAAGTTTGATTTCAGAAAGAGCAAAGCTATTCATCTGGATGCAAGTTCTGACTGCTAATTTCAATGCCTATAAAAGATAAGTATGAAAGAAGGAAGTGAATTTCAGGAATACAAATAGAGTTAAGACTTCAAACATAGTGCTTTATTCCACAGCCTAGCCATTTATTTAAAAAACCTCACTAAAATTAACATGTTCAAACATCTTTGTTTGGCCTGGATAAATATCCTTTGGTTTGCATCAGGGAGATGATATGTTTATTATGTTTTTTAAAATACCATTTCAGAGATACAAATTGGATATGGGTACTAGGAGTTATGAGACTTTCTGACTCATAAAATAAACATAGCTAGTTTCCATATATTTAAAGGCACCAGTCTACAGTGCCTTAAAAAGTCTAGACTTGAAACAGGAAGATGTTTCCCCTTAATATATATTTAATAAACAAAACTGTCCATATAAAATTGCTAATGGAAATCATTTGACCTGCCAACTATTCAATCCAATACAATCAGCATTTATTAAACACCTGCTAGGTACAAGGTATTATGCTCAACATAATATCCTGACTGATGTCAGACTTTTTTTACTGAGGCATAAGTGTGGTCATGAAAATTCAGGATCCATTCCACATATCATGGAGAAAAGACTTAGAAATGACAGACAGGTAAGGATCCACATGAGCCTGGGTGCCTGAAAGAATATACTGTCTATCTCCCCAACTTGTGAAATTCTTTTTGGCTAGGGAATGTTTCAGTGTAATGGACCATAACAGATTGAGTGTACCATTTCCTATGCTCTGTATAATCCTTTCGGAGCCCAGAGGTGCTGGATAAGCATTTCTTTTAATCTTGGGTAAAAGCTGAAAACTGGAAAGTCCACAGGCAATGCATTTTCTGAAGTAAACAAAGCTGTATACAGTAATTACTCTTTTCTTATCACAACACTTTTGGGTTGATTAGTAAAGCTTGGGGTATTTGAGCAGTCTCAGTGGTTTGCTATGGAGGCTCAATGAGACTGCTGAGGCTGGGCAAAGTCCCAGAGACATTTCCATGATCTCATCAGCTCCCATGGTATTTGATATCCTTTCTAAGAAAATGATTACCTGATATAAATATCTAGCCACAATCTCTCCTGTGCAACCGCAAAATTTATCTTCTGGTCAGTTCCACTTCAGCGTTTGGCTCAGTATCTGGCACATAGTAAGCCTTAATAAATGTTTATTAACTGACCCCATAGGCATATCAAACTCAACATGGGAAACACAGCTAAACTACACAGTAGATATACATGTATGTGTATTGTATAGTGCAGTTATATGTATATTCATATACATAATACATATATGTATGTGTATGTGCACACATATATATACACAGAGAACGAGATGAAGGTATTTGTCCCAGATGTGACAAAATTTTGAGGAAATTGAACCATTAATTCTCAAAGTATGTGAAGAAGTAGAAGATGCCTAAGGTGTGTCTACCCAATACAAATAAAACCTAATTTGTATTACCCCTCAACAAAAAACAATAACCCCCAAAACTACTGAGAGAACATAAGTGCCCACCTGAAAAAGATTCAGTAGCCTTTTTGACCAGCTCAACAAAGAAGGCCTGGGTCATCTTATTAGAACAAGAACAGCAGTGACAGTAGGGAGCTTGAGTATCAATCAACTCACTGTCATTAGGAGTGGGTGGGGGTCTTTTCTCCCCCACTTGTAAGAATCAGCCCAGGCCCTTCCTTCCCTCCCTTCCCCAATGCCTAGTCTTTCCAAACTCAGACAACCCTATAAAACACCACCAGACTTCACTGCTTTTAGAAGAAGGTGCCTCTTTCAATATGCATTGAAAGGCATCATTCATGAGAGTATTATTGGAGATCAGGCAGAGTTCTGTAAGTGACAGTCCATGTTAGACTCTATTTTACTATAGATTGAATATAAAATACCACTGTGCTTAGTGTTCATGGATTATTTAGAAAAAAAAAGGACTTGATTGAATGTCGAATGATACCCCTTTAAAAAACTCTCTGTCAACAATGTGTCTCCCACAGTTAAAATTATATCAGATTCCTTGAAAACACAGTGACAGAGAAAACAGGATTTCCCAAATGAGCATAATCATTCAAAAGAATTTGGCCTAGTTATATACGCAAAGGAAAAGTTAAGCAGATGAAGAATATCTGTTGCCTAGATTATGGGATGCAATTAGATAGGCAACCTGAACAAAGGGCCTAGTGACCCATTGGATAGCATGTCCAACTATGGTTTAGAAGATCCTAGATTCCAATCCTGGCACATTTTATTTTATGGCAATTGGGGTTAATTGACTTGCCCAGGGTCACACAGCTAGTAAGTGTCTAGTGTTTGGGCTGAGGCTGGATTTGAACTCAGGTCCTCCTGACTTCAGGGCTGGTGCTCTATCCACTGCGCCACCTACCTGCCCCTATTTTATTTCTTTTAAGGAAGCAGTATGGTATAGTGAAGAAGTTAGTGGTGCTCAGTTCAAAACCCAACTCTGTTCTTTATTATCTGTCCCACACCTGGGGAAATTAATATAACCTCTCTTGATTTCAGTTTCTTCATTGGTATGTACTCCTTTATAAACTTTTAGGAGTCTTTACTCCAGCTTTCACGTAGTAAAATCAGTTGGGATCCCCAGACAGTGGCTAGCTACATCTTCCTCTAAGCTTTTAAGGTTGGGATATCTTTCTTCTCTAATGCTATTGGCTTAAAGTCCCATTCCAGTGTGTTGTCCCCAATATCATTGCCAGTGATTAATTCCCTGATATTTAGCCCATTTTAGATCAATAAGCTTTTAAAAAGAGATATTTGCTGAAAAGATTTAGCAAGAATAGAAGCGTCCCTGAAACAGACATCTTCTTTCCTCTGTCACTTTGGTCCCTCAGTAGTGTGGGCTCAAATTTAAAGTGGTTACTACAAAGCATTTGCCCTACTCTTTATTTCTTAGTGTGACAGAGCACACAATAGGACTTGTGGGACGTGGCATCACAGCTAACAAGAAGAACTATGGCTGGTTAGGTCAAGCAGGTACTTCCTCAAGGCTGGCCTGTTGGCAGACTGTGGTATGGACGTCTGTCAATGAATCTCTTCTCTTCCAGCCTGTCATCTCACAAGGCCCTGGGCCTAAAGAAAGAAGACACAAACAGGAAGTAATGCCATCTTAGACAGTCTTCTAGGAGTTCATGTGCTTATGGCTTAGGCCTCTACTGGCCCTCTGGAGCTCATAGTCAAACTTAAACCTTCTCCATTGGCCCCTTTTTTTATCCAGTCCCATTTTCAGCTGAGCAGCCAACCAAGAAGCAGATAGGAAACAGTTTCAGTGTATTTGTGTATGCTCTGAAGGGTAGAGCCAGGACCCTCCAATCCAGGTCACCATGGATTTCTGGAAGCAGGTTGACCAAGGCTCCATGTAGGCTGGTAGCAGGAGGAGCACCCTGTGTGCTCTGAGAAGTAGGCCAGATGCCCTTCACCTCCCTCTCACTTTGGTTACTTCATGATTCAGACATATGGTCCTGTATTCACAATGAACCTCATTATATTCTCCCCCAGATTCGCCCCTCTTTCTCCAAACTTTCCTCTGTGGTTCTTCTAGCCACCTTATTTATCAACAACAGTGTAATCCTCAATACCTCTCTTTCCCTCACCCTCAACCCTGTGCCAAATCAGTTATGAAATCTTATCGATTTCTGCCTCTACAACATATGTAGTGTTTTGCAGACCTGAATGTGTTAAATGAATCTTACCTATTATTATTATCTCTCCCATTCATTCCTTTTTCTCCACTTATAAAGCCATCATCTTTACCTCTGCATTAGACAGACCACTAATTGGAATCTTGGCTTCTAGTCTGTTTCCTCTGTCTGATAAGTACTCTACACAGCTGTTAAAATATTCTTCCCAAAGTAGGGGGGAAGGGAATGGGCATTTATTAGGCACCTACTATGTGCTAGGCATAATGCAAGCACCTCGTAAATATTATTTCAGTTGATCTTCGCAACAATCTTGCTGTTATGATCCCCATTTTACAACTGAAGAAACTGAGCTAGACAGAGGTTAAATGACTTCCTCAGGGTGACAGAGCTATTAAGTGTCTGAGTCTAGGATATGAACTCAGGTCTTCTTAACAAAAGGCTATATCCACTGTATCACCTAACTGCCTCATAAAAAACAAGTCTGACCGTGCCATTTCCCTACTCAAGAACCTTCACTAGCTCCCTATTGCCTCTAGGACAAAATACAAACATAGTTCTAACCTACTCTTGCAGTTTTATTTTATCCTTTCTCACATATATTCTGTCTGTAGCCAATGTAGCCTACTTGCTCTTCCCCAAATAGTTCATTCTGCCTGCTGTGTCCTTGATTTTTCAAACATAATCTCTTCCTGGAATACTCCCTTCTCACTTATTTTTACTTCTTAGAATGCCTGTATTCACAATTAGTTCGTGTGTCACTTTTCCTGATCCCCCTCTTTGTTAATGCTCTGTTGCTCCTCAGATAATCAAGCATATGCAAATCTCTTTACTTATAATCTACCAGAGACAGCTAGGTAGTGCAGTGGGTATACTGCTGGTCCTGGAATCAGGAAGACCTAAGTTCAAATCTGTTCTCAGACACCAGTTGTGTGATCCTGGGTAAGTTACTTAACTTCTGTCTCCCTCTCTTTCCTCAACTGTAAAATGGGGGACAGCACCTGCCATGTAGGGTTGTTGTGAAGCACTTAGCACAGTGCCTGGTATATAGTTGGTCCTATATAAATGCTTATTCCTTTATATTCCCCTATCTTCTCTTAAAAAGCACAAAAAACACCCAGAGATCAGAGACTGTATTTGGTGTTTTGTGTCTCCTAGCAAAAGGCTTTGCCCCTAACAAATGCTTATGGAATCAACTTTGATCAGATTGGTTTGTGCTCTGAATGCTGAATGAGGAAGGTTAGCCCAGAAAACAGTAATCAGAAAAGCCAAAGGGAATTCCAGGACTGAGTGGTCAGGTTTGAGTAACAAGAAATTGAGAATTAAAGGAGGGGTGGGGGCGTCAGGTGTGTGTTGGTCCTGAAAGACACCTGATCAGCTCAAGGATGCATGATGTGATCTCTATCCCCGGAATGCATCCCTGAAGGTAGGAACTTGACAGATTTGAGGTTTTTCTCTTTTTCCCCCAACTGTGCCTTTTTCTTTCATTACTGCATTTACTACTCTCCATCCCTGAATGAAAGCAGGACTGAGCCATTAAACTGGGTAGGCCAAAATTTGCTTCTACGAAAGATGTTTTGGAGACCCACTTTACAAGATGTTTATTGCAGACTCTCAGCAGAGAGAGGCTAAAGGAAGACTGGCAGTGGCAGGGGCACTTTAAGGAGGAAATGCATCTTCTCCTAGCCCAGGGGTGGGGAACCTGTGGCCTGAGGCCACAGATGGCCCTTTAAGTCCTCAAGTGCGGTCCTTTGACCAAATCCACACCAAAGGGCTGCACTTGAGGACCAAGAGGACCACTTGTAGCCTCGAGGCCACATTTCCCCACCCCTGTGCCTCATACTCATTTTCACTAGTCCTCAGGAGCTTCCCCAGGATTACATCAATGGATTTAAATTACGGTGGGGTTCTCTGTCAGAACAGTTTTTCATTCTTCTCTATGCCCATGGTTTCTTCACGTTTTTTTTTAATGTACCTTTTGTGTCCCTGCACCTGTTTCAATCCAAGGCCCAGGGCACCTGTCTCCAAGCAATGAGCTGTGGTAACCCCAGGAACAAATTCTACAAGCTTTTCTTTGTTTGGATCAACCTTTCCTGGGGAAACGGACGAGAAAGAATTGCTGAAGCAGCTCAGTTACAGTGAGAGTGCCTAGTAGAATTATATATGAATCACACAAAACACTTAGCTTTTCTTCAGGAGGGTGTAGGCCAGAGAACATAAATCTACTCTGGACATCCTCCTTTGTCCTCATCTGGATACAAGATTCATTGTCACTAGAAAGCCTCAGTGATACGGTCTGTGGTGTTGAGTGATTTCTAAAATTTATCTTCTTATCTGGCCTAATCTCAGGCTGCCTGAGGCTTTACTCTCCCTTCGGTTTGCTATTTTGCCAGTTTTGTTTTTGTTTCAGACCTATAGCATCTCCACAGGTGCAGATCAGCAGCTTAGCTGAACCTACGTGATGAGAGAGTTATCCAGGAGGCACTGAGAAATTAAATGACTTGTCTATGATCACGTAGCCATTAAGTATATTAAAAAAAAAAAGCAGGACTTGAATACAGGTTTTCTTGATGCCAAGACTCCGATCTACTTATACTACACAGCCTCTAATTGCAAATCAGTCAAGCAGAGTACATGGCTACACAGACATGATGGAAGAAAGGACACATCAGTACTAAGTGATCATGGTTCCGTAGTCAGTCTGGAAAGCCCTGCTGCATATTTCAAACCCAAATAAGACCTTACTTCCTTAGTTTGATCCTTTTGAAAATTGGGATTTCATCGGAAGTGCACTTGCTTATAACCTCAACTTGTTATCAGGGCACTAAAGGGGTGAGGAGTAGGGAAAGTGCATATCCTACCATTTTGATAACTTTTATTTAATTCCTGGGAAATTTCAACTCTTCTGAGCTTCAATTTCTCATCAGTAAACTGAGTTTGGATAAGATCACCTTTAAGGTCTTTTCCAGCTGTAAATCTGTAAGCTGGTTGTTTTATGACCACATTAAATCTGAGATTATCCTCACCCCCGGATGATCTGCCAGTTCCAGCAAAAACAATACTTTTTTTTTTGTGGGGGAGGGCAGTTACTTAACCTCTCTCAGCCTCAGTTTCTTCATCTATACATGAAGGAATTAGAATAGATGATCTCTAAGGACTCTTCCAGTGAGTGATATTCTAGTAAATATTTAACAACCAGATCACTGGAAAAAAATGTCTGACACACTTTCAAAAATAATTTTTTATGGGTATTTTCTGTTTCTTACATCACCATAGCATCCCATGAATCCTTACCCATGCACTTTCTGAGAACTGTGACATATGATAAATAGTGTTTTTTAGAGAGAAAACAAAAAAGGCAGCACAACTGGTTAACACATTGAAAATATCTGAAAACATATGCAATGGATAATAACTATGGACTTCCTACCTCCATGAAGGAGTACTTGGGAAGTGTCTTCTCACATATCTACATTCAAGTCCCACTTTATTTTTATAGTTTCATTTCATTTACTCTTCATTTTTTGGTGTGTCATTGTTCTTTCCATTTACATTGTTGTAGATACTGTGTATATTGTTATCATGGCTATGCTTGCTTCACTTAACATTAGTTCATATAGATCTTTCCATGTTTCTGTGTTTTCAAACCATATATCGCTTCTTTTTTTAATAAATATAAAAATATCTATGTATGAGTTTTATTTAGTAATTTATAAATACTGGGTTTATTTGACTTTTATTTTTGTATAATACATAATGGTTGTATTAAAAAATAAAATCCAGAAGTTTAATGAGGACTGAACAGGGTTTGTGACTTCTGCATTTACAACTGGAAGGATGGGGTGGGTGGATACTGGCCTCCAAACAGCTTTCAGTGATTTTGTTAGAACGAATTAGGGTAAGAGGGATGTGAGAAGTACCCCAAGTAAGGCTGGGGGTTTCTGATGAAGAATTAACATGGTAGGTCCTCTACTTCCATCCATATGACCTAAACCAATCTTTCTTTGACAACAAGGGTCTGGACAAGTCCTGGTCTTTTTCAAGCATACTTTTCTGTCTCATTCTCCCCTTCACTGCCACCTCCCTTCATCCCCCGACTATAGTTCTCAGGCCTTAAATTTCAATTGGGAGATTAATTTTGCCTGGATATTCTGCTGAGAGTCAGAGCCACACATCATTTCTTACAGGACAAAAATATTCCATTTCATTCATGTGCCACAATGTGTTTAGCCAATTTCCAACTGATGGGCCTCTCCTAGTTCTTAGCTATCACAAAAAGTACTGCTATGAGTATTTTAGAGTATATAGGTTCAAAGGGTATGGACATTTTAGTCACTTGATCTACACAATTCCAAATTGCTTTCTAAAACCTTTGTACCACTTTACAGCTCCATCACCAATGTATGAGTGTGCCTACCTTCCTCAAACCTCTCCAACATTGACTTCTGCCATTTTTTTTTAGTATTTTCTCTTAATTTGCAGGGTATGAATTAAAATCTCAGGGTTGTTTTGGTTTGGGTTTCTTTTATTATTAGTGATTTAGGGCATTTTTATGTGCTTGTTAGTTCTTTGTAGTTATTCTTTTGAGAACTCTTTATTTATATCATTGAATCATTGATCTACTAGGAAATGCCTACTAGTTTTATATGTATGTATTAATTGTTTATATTTCTTGGATATCAAACATTAATCAGGGAGAACTAGCACTTTTGGTGTAAAGGCTTGCTGAACCCTTTCCAGGGCTGCTCACCTACCTTTGGTGTCTCCCTGTCACCGAACACTTACCTGTAGCTCTAAGAAGCTATAGCATGTGTAGCAACCACACTCCAGTAAAAAACATCTTGGCAGGTGGGCTAAACCAGGTTGAGGGTAAACAACAGGCCTCAAGCCCATCATTGAGTTAGAGGTGGATGTCTATCCCAAGCAGGTGAAGACTTTCCCTAGCAGTATGGGTAGATGAGAACAATTTATTCCAATAACTGTGAAGGTAGCTGAAGCAGGTGCTGTGGAGGGCTTAGAGCTTAGACAGACATTGAAAACACCAAGTCATTCACTGCATCCCAGGCCATCACCAGTTGTCTTGACTTCTGTCTTGCCACTGGACTTCAATGACTCTGGAAGAGAGAGTAAAGCTTACAACTTAATGAAACTTTTCCTCACTTAAATCCAATTCACACACAAGTCGAGACATCACCCATCACATCCCGATGTCATTGGTCCTCTTTGAAAATGAAGGACCAACAACAATGTTCAGTAAAATATAAGATGTTAGTCTAAGTCTAATTTCTGTCAGATTACTTTTCAGTTTTCCTAGCAGTTTTTGTTAAAAAGGGGGATTTTCCCAACATCACATATATTTTCTACCATATCAAAAACTAGGTTATTGAGTTCTATTGTTCCTGAATCTCACTTTAAGATCTCTATCTTGTCTTCTGATAGTTTGGTTAATTTATATTTTGAAGGTATTACAGATATATATATGTCTATAGGTAGAGTATCACCAAATTCTGTCCACAATGCCTCCTGTAAACATCTTCACTGTTATGCCAACCAGATTTCCACATTCACCCCTGTCTCCATGTGAACATTAAGAAAAAAGTCTCTTGCTAGTTTTTCTGTTGCCATTGTGGTGGTGGTGTTGTCTGCATTTATTTACTCCTCTTGCACTTCTGTTGTTTGGCGTATGTAAGAAGAATATAATCTCTTCAGTTCTGATTTTCATTCTGAAAATGTTCCAAAATCTTATTTATTATTGAATGTTCTTCTTTAGTCCTGAATGCTTAAGCTCAGATTTGTAGGTTAGGTCACCCTGTACTACATCCTAAGATCTAATACTTTTCAGAACATATTATTCATTTCTCTCCTTTTTCTAGTGTGTGCAGAGTAGTCTTACATTATGCCAATGTCCTTTCCCTTTAATTTGAAGATCTTTCTCCTGATGGCTTACAGAACTTATTGTTTCTGAATTAAATTGTTAAATCTAGCCATCATGTGGCTTAGAGTTTGTAGCTTTGGGGTTTTTTTGGGGGGTAATCTGTAAATTTTTTCAATCAGAATTTCATTTTCTTTATTCAGTAGTTCTGGACAATTTTTTTCTATTATTTTTTTCATTATGGTGTTAAGGTTTTTTTTTTTGTTTGTCAAATTCTTCTGGGAGAGCTATGATCCTTAACTTATCTCTATGCATCCTGTCTTTGAAATCCATATGTTTTTCTTGCAAAGTTAACATATTTTCTTTTAATGTTCTTGGGTTTGTTTTTCATTTTTTGTTTTTTTTATTTGCTTCTCTTCTTCTGTATTGTCTTCTACTTCTGTGTACTTGCATTCCTAATCTACTGTTCTCTCTTTTGTTTATTTGGAGAGGCTTGAATGTGCAGATTGTGTTTTTTTTTCTTTCTACTAATTATTTTAGCTGCACAAGACAGACGTTTTACTTTCAGAATTCTCATTTATCCTTTACTGATTGTAACTTGTTTGAACTGTATTAAACTGGTTTGAACTGGAATAAACTGGTGTTTAAACGGATTTGAACTGTTTTTTAACTGATTTTAACTGGTTTGAACTAGATTAAACTGGTTTGAACTGAATTAAACTAGTTTGAACAGTTTTTAAGTGGTTTGAACAGGATTAAAAAAGGTTTGAATTGTTTCAACTGGTTTGAAGTAAGTGGTTTTAAGGTTTGTTTTTTTTTTAACTGCTTTTAACTGATTTGAACTGAATTAAACTGGTAATAACCTACACCATTTTACCATTTTTTTATTTCATCATTTTATTATTTTACTATTTGGTAATTTAACATTTATAATTTTTATAATTTTGTTATTCAGTTATTCTATTTTATTATTTGTTATTTTACTATGTTACTATTTTACTACCTTACTATTTACCCAGTTGGAAATTCTGTGGTGATGGGCTAGTGCCAAAGCAGCAGGTATGGATACACTGGGAGCTGAGCCACAACTCTGCACAAGATGGCCCAAGCCATAGGGGCATCTTCTTGCTGGACTGACGCAGCAATGGGATTCGGCAGGCACCTGCGTGTCTGAGGAGCCTTCTTAATGACTTATACTGTTCACCTCCTAACATGTGGAAGGGGTAGAAAAAGTGCCCCCCAAATTAGCTGCTTCACTTAACCCTGGCCTGCTCAACACAGGAGAAAGAGATTCCACCCTGTGGTCAAAACTCAAAATACATGTAGAAAAGCTTTCATGAAGGTAATTCCACTTACCATTGGTATACGGAATGTGCACATGTTTATGGACAACAAGAAATCCAGTAGACCTGAAAGACAAACAGCTCTTATTGAGAGAACATAGCAAGTATTGTATCCATATAGTATCCCTGAATAAAACAAGGTTGGAAAATGAAGGTCAGTCTACCAAAGTTGGAGGTGAAAATATATTTTTTTGTGGAGTGGCCACAGTGATGGAGAGTGCTGTGAGGCTGGTGTAGGTTTCACAATCAAATCTAATCTAGTCAGTAAGCTTGTATGCCTCCCAAAAGAAGTGAATGACACACTCATGACAATGTGATTGCCACTTGCAGGAAAGTGTCATGCCCCATCATAAGTGCATATGTTCCCACCAAACTTTGATGAGGTCAAAGAAAAATTTTATGAAGACCTGGAGACCCACATGATCAAGGTGCTGAAAGAGGACAAGCTTGTAATTCCAGATGACTTTAATGCCAGAGTAGGCACAGACTATCAGACATGGCAAGGAGTCCTTGAGAGGAATGGAGTCAGAAACAGCAACAGCAATGGTCACTTACTATTGAAGACCTGTGTTATCTCATGACTTTCTCATCACCAACACTATCTTCCATTTACATAAATGCAACAAAACTTCATGGATGCATCCTCATAGCAAACATTGGCATTTAATAGACTATGTTATTGTAAGGAGAGGAGACAGACAAGATGTGAGAGTGATGAAGGTGATGTGTGGCCAGAGTGCTGGACTGATCATAGACTTATCATCTTTAAGCTAAACAATTCACATTCAACAAAAGTGGTGGCCCCAAAGCATGATGTCTATCAGAAGACTCAAAGTCAACAGATTAGAGTGAGTCTCCATAAGTAAACAGCTTGTGACTGACTTGGAGAGAAAGCTGAGCCAATACACTGTTGGTAACAGAGGAGCAGAAAAGGAGAGGGTACTTCTCAGAGACTTGGTGTACAATGTTGCCTTTATTCATCTGGGCCAGAACACTCACAAACATCAGGATTGGTTTGATGAAAATGATGGGGAAATTTAGACACTACTAAATGAAAAAAAAAACAAACAAACTTTACAGAGTCTACCAGCAGGATAGTTTGTTCATTGGTCTCTAAAAAGGCAATGTTTAACTTCATCACAAGTAAAGTGAAAGCAAAGTTTAGAGAGCTGCAGGATTCTTGACTCAGTAAGAAGGCAGGTGAAAGTTTTATGCTGGTAGTAACAATCCAAAGCATTTTTTACAATACCATGAAGACTATTTATAGGCCAAAGAGCTATGGTACATCTTAACTGCTCTGCTGATGGATCCACACTGATTAGTGATAAGGACATGATCCTGGAAAGATAAGCTGAACACTTCCATAGTGTTCTCAACAGACAATCATCAAACAGTGCTGCAGCCATTGATCTTCTACCTCACGGTAAAGTCAGTCCCTCTCTAGCTGAAATTCTAACTGGAGAAGAGGTTTTGAATGCGAGTAAGTTCCTCTTGTGTGACAAAGCTCCTGGTGCTGATTCCATTCTAGCAGAGGACTACAAGGCGGTGGGTCTAATGCTCATGTAGAAGCTGATGGAAACCTTCTGGGTTATATGAAAAGAGGAGGTTATCCCCCAGGAAATCAAGGATGCCTCTATTGTCCATTTATATAAAGGAAAAGGAAACAGGGTGTCCTGTGACAATCACAGAGGGTCTTTCTCTTAATTATTGCTGGCAAGATTCTTGCCAGAATCCTCCTTAATAGGCTGATCCTTCACCTGGAAGATGGTCATCTACCCAAGAGACAGTGTGGCTTCAGAGAGGGCTGATTGTTGCCCTACAACTTCAGGAGAAAGGCCAGGAATGAAACAGAGGGCTGTACACAATGTTTATCTATCTAAAAAATATTACTGTCAGTTGCAAGGGCCTGTGGAAGATCATGGTGAATTTTGGTTGCCTGGAGAAGTTCATCAGTATTGTATGCCAATTTCATGGTTTTTGGATAATGGATGGTACTCTCATGCTTTCTCAGTCACCAATAGAGTGAAGCCTGGCTATGTGCTTGCTCCCATGCTTTTTAGCATGGTGTTTTCAGCAATGTTATAAGATGCCTTCAATGAGGATGAAAATAGAATCAAGGTCAACTACTACACTGATGGTAAATTATTTAACTTGAGAAGGCTACAAGCCAAGACTAAAGTAGAGGGAGAGCTGGTACATGACTTTTTGTTCGCATATGATTGTGCAACCAAAGAAGCCTCTAAGGCTCATCTACAACAGAGTATGGATCTGTTCTGTACCATTTGTGCTAATTTTAGTCGAACAATGAACACCAAGAAGAAGAGATTCTCCACCAGCCAGAACCACACTGTCCATATGTAGAATCATTGTTTACAGCAAATGGGAGAAATTCTGGATGCTGTGGATAAATTCACTTGTTTCGGTAGTATACTTTCCAGGGATATACACATAGATGATAAGATTGATGCGTGCTTTGCCAGAGCTAGGTCAGTGTTTGGGAGGCCCTGAAAGAAAGTGTGAAAAAGAAGAGGTATTAGGCTGCCTACCAAACTGAATATTATATGCCTGTGGAATTTGGCCAGTCTACCCAGTGCCATGCCAGAAAATTGAACTGCTTCCATTCCAATTTTCTTAGGAACATTCTGAACATCACCTGGCAAGATAAAGTACTAGACACCAAGGTCCTTTCTCAAGCTGAACCCATTCAAACTCTACCACAGAGAGCACAACTCCATAGGCTGGTCACATTGTTCAAAAGCCAAATGCCTATTTTGTGGAGAAGTGACTCAAGACAGGAGCTCATACAGTGGTCAGAAGAAGTAGTACAAGGACATTTTCAAGGTTTCTCTGAAGAGCTTTGGAGTTGATTGTGAGAAACAGGACACATTGTCACAGGATCATCAGTGTGGTGTGCCTGCATCAAAGAAGGTGCTGTGCTCTGTGAGCAAAGAATTGCTGTAGCTCAAGAGAAACGTGAGATGTGCAAATTTAGAGACATTTCATATTCCAAAATTGCCATATGGACTATTTGTGCCTGACCTATGGTAGAGCCTCCCAAGCTCATATCGGTACAATCAACCACAATCAGACATATGGTACATCAACCCTGACATCACGATAGTGCTCTTCAAGCATGAAGGGCAAACAAGAACAAAAAACAGCAACTCTGTTTATATGCTATAGCTCGATTTCATCTGTACTGACCTTCAAAGGGAATTCTTTAGCTTGGGGCTTTGGATTTCCTGCAGATCTCAAGGCAGATTCACAGCTTTGGTTGGGTACTGACTGAACACGAGCAACTCCGAGTCATAAATGAATGGTTGGCCCCTGGAGCTAGGGAAAACTATTGCAATATTCATGAAGGAGAAAAGTGAAACTGACATCATCAACACCATGAATTGAGAGTATTCAAACCATCAAGAGCTGACAGATAAGCTTAGGTATAGCTTCTACTCAGGGTACCCCATTGGGGTACTTAGGACCACAGCTAAGTCAAGGTGTTTACCTTCCAGAGTATACTTGGAAGGCATTACAGGTAAAATGAGTTTGAAAAGCAAGAGGCAGAAGAAGATTCATTTCCTCAATTTAATTCTGCCACAATCTGGAAGCAGTGTTTAAAAAAAAATCCCCCCACTAGAATCATCAATAGTTTCTGTTTGTTAAATTTTGAAGGAATTTATCTGAGGATCTTCAGGAAATAGGAATTTTATTTTGCTAGAAGGTCCCTACTCAGGCTCCATAAGCATGGTACTTGAAAGGCAAAAGTAGTTCTAGATAATTCCTTTTTAATTATTCCAGCAGCAGAAGTAATCACTTCTGCAAACCATGAAAGGAAAATGCCTCGGACTTTCTTGAAAACACATTTGAAATATAAGCCTATATATCTGTTCAATTCATTGAAATAAAATTATTTTTCAAATTATTTACTGAAGGAAATCTAGGAACACAGATGCAAAAGATGTTTCTGTAAAGAAGAGATAACATTAACAGGCCATTTGAAAAAAAAAAAAACCTGGATAAATAGCACTACTAAGCCAGGGATTTAGTTGCTCTTTCATTATGCATATTTATAGTGCCAAATGAGTTTATATTTAATCATTTTTTCTGCCTTACAATAAGGTTTTATGCAAGTGTGTAAAAAGGTCCAACACATTAAAGAGTTATTCTCTCTTCTTTGAAAATCATGTTTGAATGATTTTTTTTCCATTAGTTATGCTTCACAACCCTCTTTCAGTCTATTCATTTTACAGAAGGGTAAACTGATGCAGAAGAAATGGAATTGTACCCTGAAAGGTTATGGAAGACAAATCCATGGGCTGTCAGAATATGCTAGTCAACTCCTAAATACCATTACCCTACACCAAGAAAACGTGGGGCGTAAATGCAATCTCAGCATCTATACCTTTCTTTTTATTACATGATTAAAAGTAACAAATGAAAAGCAACAGTAGGACAATTATGCTAACTAGATTTTGATCTCTCTAAAAGGGCATTTTCTAATTATGGTCTGCAGTCATGCTGTGGAAAAAGCAAACACTGACACCTGTCGAGGTATGCTTGCTGAAAAGAATCCAAGCTGAGATGCTGGAAATTTACATCATTGATAAACCACCTCTTTAGTTCCTCCTAACATCTTTTTTTGTGGGAGGAATGAGGCAGTTCAACTCCTTCAATTGGAATAAAGGCAGCTTGCTTGCTTTTGGGTGCCAGAGCTACCTGTAAATTGGGAACTTGTCAACCTACAACTTTAGGCTCTCCTGTGGTGCTCTCTAATCCAAGTTTTGAAATAAAAAATGCATATTGGGAAGGATGAAGGATGCACTCTAAAAACAGGTTGCATTGTCTTAGATGTATACACATTGGAGAACGGGTAGTATTGGAAATACAAAGGAGTAGTGCCAAATGCTTTTTTTTAAAAATTAAATTAAATTGAGACATCCTTCTAAAATATTAGCAATTGCTAGTCTTTTGTACTGAGCAAAGGAAACAGGGAAAAGAGTGTGGGGGAGGTGAACTTTCAAAGTTGCCCAGGGTTTCATACTAAATGAGAACTGATCCTATAAAATCTATAAGATCATAAAAATTTATGCATTGGAAAGAGCATCAGATGCTACCTTGTCCAACCCAAACCTGAGCAAGAATTGCATTTAGCCTAAGTTTGAGTAATTTTGGTAATGGAGGCCTCATGTATATTATACTTTCGTACCATTTATTAAAATGCTTTTTCCTTCTATCTAGTCAAAATACTTCTCCACAACTTCAGTAGAATGTGATCCTAGTTCTGTTTGCTGAGGTCAAGCAAAACAAATATCATCATTCTCCCCAATGACAGCTCATCAGATGCTTAAAGGTAGTGATCATGTTTCCCTTGTCTTCTCAATTACAGGCAAAACATCCCTAGTTCACTTGCTAATTCCTCAGGCGGTAAATTTCTAGTCCCCATAACATCCAGGTTATCTCTGGACATGTCCAAAGTAGCACTTTACTTTCTATAATGCTATACCTTGAAATACACAAAATAGTTTCTATTTGCTTTGATCAAAGCGGGATGTGAGCCTTTTATCTCCTTCTAATTTTTTCCCCTTTATTACTAGAGCCTAAGAGATATATGTGTGTGTGTGTGTGTGTGTGTGTGTATGTGGCTCTCATGTCACAATATTCACTAATATTTCATTTGCAATCTACCCCTTAATCTTTTTACACACACACACACACACACAATGTTGTCTATACAAGCTTCTTCCATCCTGCAGTTGCAAAATTGGCTTACTTAGCCCAAGGGCAGAACTTTACATTCATTACAATTTTGGTTTGTTGACCATTGTTCTACCATCTTGAGACACTTTTGGATCTCCTGATTTCTTCTATCCAAGTTATTATCAAGCTCTCACAATTTTGAAACATCTACAATTTGATGCCTTTATTCAAATTATTGATAAAAAATATTAAGCAGTATATGACAGTTGGAGCCTTGTAGCATTGACTGGAAACCTCCTTCCCATTTTACATTTAACAAACATTTATTAAGTTCTTGTGATATGTAAGGCTTTGTATTATGTTTTAGAGATACAAAAAATAAAAAGTCCTTGCTCTTGAGAATCTTAACAAATTCATCAACCACTACTCTGTGAATATGGTCTTTCAACAAGTTCCTGAGTATATCTAACAATACAGACCTCCCCAGGCTGTGTAGCCCTAAATTGTTTTCCAATGTGTTGGTGAAATCTAGGTATGCTGTCAGTTTAATAACCCTGTCAAAAAAGGAAATGAGGTTAGTTTGGCATACCTTGTTCTTAGTGGACCCTTCACAACTGTATAGTGATCATTGCTTTTGTTTCTAAGGCAAACAAACAATTTAATTGTGTATTCTAGAATTTTGCCAAGAATAAAATTCAAGTTCACTGCTCTATTATTTGAAGAATTTATTTTCTGCTTTTTGTTAAATATTGGATATCCTTTGTCCATATCTAGTCATGGGATACCTTTCCTATTCTTCACTATTTTTGCATGTATTTGTTTACATTTTGTTTTAAAAATCATTATCAGTGATTTAGCAGTGACATCTACAAATTCTGTGGCTGGTATCCAGGCTTGAAGACTTAAATTCATTTGAGCTTTTTGATGCTCATTTGCTAACTCCTCATTTATCTTGGGTTTAAATTCACTTTTCAGTCTGAAGATTATTCTCCTTTATAGGGAAAGTATAAACAAAATAGGAACTGGGTAGCTCTGTATTCTTTCCTTTGACCATTGTGATCATCCCATGTATCCCTTCTTTGAGCTTTCTTTTTAATCCAACATAGATTAAATTACATGTGCCCTAGTGCTCCTTTGCTCTCTGTCTTTGTCTCTGTCTGTCTCTGTCTCTCTTTCTTTCTGTCTCTCTCACACACACAAATACACAGAGCTTTCTATACCCCTATACACCTACCTTGGGCTCAGTTCATTCTGGGTTTTAGCTCTTCTGACAACACCCTTATAGGAATGTGTGATTCTTTCGTCTTATTGACCTTTCCATGCTTTCTCCTTCTCTATGTGTCCACACATAAGTTGGATAGTGAATTCCTTTTATATCTGTTTGTCTCTTTAGATAGCCTCCTTTTCCCTTATGTATCAGAATTATATTTTAGCAGAGATCAGTAGTTTGGGACTGAGCCTTGAGTGACATGTCATGATTAACACATGTTCGTAGACAAAAGAGTTTAAGATGTAAGAGTGATAGGTGAGATACTGGGTGGACAGACATCTGTCTCATGATCCTGACTGCTGACAGAGGCACACTGGTAAGAAATACAAAGTTCTCAAAATTAAAATTATGAAAAGACAAAAAATATAGTTCCAATGAGTAAGAAAAGAGGAGGTTGTCCAAAGAGACTAACAGATATAAAACGAATTCACTATCCAACTTACATTTTAACAGGACATATATAGAAGGAGAAGGCATGGATAGGTCACTGAAGATAAACAGAGAAGAGTCATATATTCCTACAAGAGAGCTAAATCAGGAGAGTTAAAGCCTAGAATGAACTGAGGCAAAGGTTTTGTGTGTGTGTGTGTGTGTGTGTGTGTGTGTGTGTGTGTGTGTTTAACCTATGTTGGATTAAAAAGGAAGATTAAAGAAGGGAAAGGTCAGATAATTACAGTGATCAAAGGAGAGAAAACTACCCAATGCTTATTTTGTTTATGTTTTCTCTATAAAGGAAATTGATCTTCATACTGAATAAGGAATAAAAGTGAATTTAAATTCAGTATAAATGAGGAGCTAACAAATGAACACCAAACTGCTTAAGTGAATTTAAGGCCTTTTGCAGAAAGAAGTGATTGAAAGTAATCTGTTTTCATCCATGAAGTCCTATAGTGCTTGCTGCCATGAATTTTGCACTCATCATATATTGCATTGTATTTTTATAGAGGCAGCATTGCGTAGGAGAAAGAAACATTTGAATTAAAAATAAAAGAATCTGGGTTCAGATACCATCCCTGTTACTACCTATGTGACCTTGGACATGGGACCTACGCTCTCTAGACTTCAATTTCCTCATCTATAAAATGAAAGGGTTTAGGCTTTGCTTCTAAGATTCCTTTTAGCTCTAAACCTGTCATTGCCTTTGTTCTGTTTAATGAATGGACCTCGTCATCCAACCAAACTGTTAGTTCCTTGAGAACAAAGCACTTTGTACTTCTCCGTATACTTCATAAGACTTGGGTTTGACTTTCAGTCTTGCTGCTTTCTCTGTCTCCTAGACAAGGTCACTTAACCTGTCTGGGTTTCAGTTTCTTTCTCTTACAGATAGGGTTAACATGAATTAACTTTTAGGGTTCCATTCACTTCAAAATCTAGGATCCTATGATTGATCCTATCGCAGAGCTGGGCATGCAATATATACTTAATGTATTCTTGTTTATTGATTTATTAAGTTGTAAAAGACAATCAGGAATCTGACATGGATATTGTGAAGCTTCTAATAAAAACAATTATTTTAAATAGGCTTTCAACAATCTATCTAAACTATGCATGGCATATGTGTCCCTTATAATATCTGTTTTCTGGGTGGCCTGAGTCTTCTTGGAAGTTGGACAAGATTTCATGCTAAAGAATAAAGTTCATTTAGTCATTGGTTTCAGGTTGTCTTTTAGTTCATGTGTTATTGTAATTTCACAGTCCTCTGAAGTCTGACAAATGAAAATAGGAGGTTCTGGACCCAAAAGTGAGTCATTGTGCTGACCCAGTTGTTATTAAGTAGAATAATGAACAAAAGGCTATAAGAGAATTAAACACATTTCTTTCCTGTTTATGAGTGTAATCTAATATCACATTTCCATAAATGAATAGTTTGGAATTAGTTCAATTGTCAACAGTTTAGATGAGTAAAAGCAATTAGAAGGAGAGGTGGTGACAAGTGAGAAGAAATGCCAAAAGTAATCTTAAAATAAAACTGTGACATGGGATGGATGCGATTAGGACACAGAAGTCATGTTAAAAGCTATATTTTGGTTAAGTTTTCCAACAGATTTAAAACATGCTTGGGGCTGCATCAGGGATTTTGTAATGGTCCCTCCTGTTATGAAAAGGGCATGAGGTGTAAAATCAGATGTCACAGTATACTCATTGCTGTGGAGATAATGTCCAATTACCCTTATCCACTACTAAGAGACTTATTGTAAAACATTATGCTTTGGCTGATCACAAAATTCAAAATGACTGTCCTGTCAAAAATTCTTGTATAACCTGCCATTCCAGTGAGCCTTGAAATATTGAAAGAAACCAAAAGAATTGCATCTTGGTAGTACAGTATAGGGATCTTAGAAGTTTTGGTGGCAGTGAAGATTTATAAGAGGGAATAGTACTTTTAAGAACTGATTTTAATTATTCTTTGTGCCAAAGAATCCTTTAGGGATGTGTGTGTGTGTGTGCACTAGTCAAATTCAGGATTTCTGGGAACACAGAAAAAAAGCTTCATGTTAGATTGGTCCAATTACAAAGTTTTGTAATGATGTCATTCTATTAACACATTTATACAGGAAGGATACTAGAAGATGTATACACATAGGGAGGGTGTGACAGCTTAATGAATACAGTAATTATACTTAACCAACCATGTGACCATGGGCAAATAATTTAATCTTTCTGAGCCTCAGTTTCTTCATCTTTAAAATAAGGGAGTTGGGCTTGCTTTTCTTTAGTCATTTCAATTATGTCCAACTCTTCATCACTCCATTTGGGGTTTTCTTGGCAAAGATACTAGAGTTGTTTACTATTTCCTTCTCCAACTCATTTAACAGACGAGGGAACTGAAGCAAACAGGGTTAAGTGACTTGCCTAGGGTCACACATCTAGTAAGTGTCTGAGGTTGGATTTGAAGTCAGGTCTTCCCGACTCCAGGCCTGGAGCTCTGTCCACTGCACCATGACATCTAAGATCTCCTCCAGCTCTACATCTATGATCCTGTTTTCTTTGATCCAATTCATTTCAATAGGCATTTATTAAGCACCTAGTATTTGCCATGCCTGTGCTGTGGATAAAAATAGATAAAATTAAGAAAAAGAAAGACTGTTCCTGCCCTCAAGGAGCTTACAAACTAATGAAAGAAGACAATACACAAAAGAAAGTTGGAAAGGGGTGGGAGTGGAGTAACAGAGATTAGCCACTAAAGGGCCCTCAGTGTTCCAAGGAGTTCAGACCAAGGAGAGTTGCAAATTGAAAGTGGGGAGTTATCTGGAAAGTCCAGATTCCAGCCCCTTTAAAGGAAAACTCTAGGAGGAGTTTAGTTTAGATCTACCACATTGCCCAATACTACTTCCTCATTTTTGCCTGGTCTCAGGGAAATGGGGCTTTAGATGTAACTGTTCCCAGAAGACTAACTTTTTCCAGAACCTAATAATTTTACAACTCGGGCTATGTAAATTTATGCTGAGTTAGGAAAGAGAATTGATATCTCTTCTAAATGCAAGAGTAACTGGATATACAGTGCTTTACAAAGCTTAAAAAACTCTCTCTCTCTGTATATATATGTGTATATATATATATATATACATATATAAATTCTAGCTATTATTATTATTCTTATTCTTTTGGAGTCAGGAGCTACATTTCTGGATATATCCATAAGCTATTCTAGTTGCATGTCTTCCATTCCTATTTGGATAAGGGTATTTATCTAATTCACTTGCATCAATTATAACTGCTACTTACAGTATTATGATTTCTCTTATGTCACAAGCTAGCAGATGTGGCAAATCAATTACAATAATGAAAATAAGAGAACAATAATACTAATTCCAAAGGAAGATAGAGACAACTCTTCAAGCTTGATTCTGGAAGTTGAATTGATGATAATATAATTTTAATGATAATATTTTAAAATAACTTGGTTTTGTCCAGGCAAAATATATAAAACCATAAAGTTCTTAATGAGAAAGTTGTGGCTGAATGTGTTAGGAGACTTATTGGCATCCTGAAATCAAACCTGAATGATAACACCTTTAAAGCAATGCAGACTTAGGTAGTCATTCTATCTCTCTATCTGTATATGTATCTATATATGTGCATATATAGATACATATATATGTATCTATATATATAAAGATTGATAGACTTTTTCAGATTAATGATAGAAAAAAAAAACAAAAAATCAATAGACAAACTTTTGAATAAGCAGCTATTATTCTGATAAGGAATCGGTAAGTCTGAAGACAGGTACACACCACTGGATTTGTTGAATGTAACCCAAGTCCTTTCTCTCAGGATGGAGCCTGAAAACAACTAAGATCCAAAAGAGAATAATCAAAAAGCCTTCCAAATCAAAAAGCTTATAATGGCAAATCACATGTCATCAACAACAGAATGGTTATCCAGCATACCACTTCAGGTTTAAAAAATTTGGTACCTACTAAATGCCTAGAAAGATATGATCTAGTGGCTAAAGTTATAAATCAGAAGGTCACAATCATCCATGGACTGACAGATACAGATTTCAAAATATCCTTTGGAATTCAACCAATATTCTGTGTATCATCACAGATTGGACTGTTGTTTGTATTTGTCAGGATGAAACATTGATATATAGAAAATTAAGAACTATATCTTTAGTAGATGTTGCCATATCAAATACTCACAATTTCTAAACTATGAAGAGCAAAAAAAAAGCTTTGAAAAGAGACACAGAAGAGGAACTCAAAATTATGTTGATGAACAGTTGAGGTATGTATCACATCCATTGCATTGCCTGCAATTGGAGTTAAACTGAAGATGCTTTCAGTGAGCCTAGAGAATATGAGTTTACATCTCAAAACTTTTATTAAATTACAAAATATATTCACTTTGTCTATTTGTGATAAAGATCTAAAGAACATTAAGTATGAAATAATAATATCAGGATAGCTACTTGTCCTGGGATTATTTTATTTGGACTCCATAGAATAGCATGATAAGAATTAAAATAATAATATCGGTAACAACAACAACAATAATTAACAATGATAATAATAGAAACAATTTCAACCAAATAGCATAGAATACTTATAAACTTGTTTTATCTGAGCAAGATAGATATTTTGCAAGATAACTCTTTATCTGCTTTGTTAACCTAGAGGCAACTAGGTGGCACAGTGAATAGAATGTAGGGCCAGAGAGGTCAGGAAGACTTGAATTAAAATCTGACCCTAGACACTTACTAGCTATTGGACCCTGGGCAAGTTGCTTAACCTCTGTATACCTCAGTTTGCTCATTTGTTAAAATGGAGATACTAATAGCACATATCTCCCAAGGTTGTTGTGAGTCTCACATGAGACAATAATGGATAATAACTTAGCACCATGTCTGAAACATAGTAGGTGCTATATAAATGTTAGCTACTAAAATGGAACAAATCAATCATGCTAATCAGGGCCAGAAAAAGAAAGCAAAATAATTGAGATCTACACAGATCTACACAGATAATACCCATTTAGCATTTTTGGTCATTTACTTCCACCATTTTCCTGGAATTACTAAATAGTCATTAAATGGACTAATAGAAATTTGATCAGTCTCCCACCTCCACCCTCTGACCTTTGCTAAAGGTGATTTCTCCACAAGGCATTTCTGACAGTTAATAACCTAACTCTGCTCAGCAAAAATGATCTGCCTCTCTGGAGTCTAAGGCATATCCTGGTGGTCTGCCTTCCCCTCTTTGAGCAGAAGAGCCTTGGAAGTAGGGATCCAGGTCTGTATCGTTCTCAGAATGTCACTGACCTTCTAACCTCTTCAATCTGCCTCCCTCTGAAGGAAGATGCTGTCTAACCCCTAGAAGATAATCAAGGGAGTTTGTGGGTATATCCAGACAAGAATCATTTATTTATTAAGGAACAAAAACAACTCTTGAAGCTTGTTTTTTACTGATAAACTCTACCTCCTGACTTCCTTAAGCAATTTCTTTGCATTTATTATAACCATATAACTATTTTCTATCTTCCTTTCACTTCCTCAAGACAAACTTGCCTTTCCACATAGGGGAATGGGTTTTAAACATTTTTTTAAAGGGGGGAGAATATAGAAAGCTCAAGAAGAATGCTATAGTACTGATAATCAATGAAATGCTCAGACATAAGAGGGAGGAGAGGCTCTCCTGGAATGGCCCAGGACAATCAGCCCCTGGATAATTGGTCAAACCATCAATGAGAGTCCATGAGGTGTAATGGATAGTGTACTTTATTTGGTACCAGAACAGGAATGCCAAGCTTTTAATTCTGTCCTAGAATTGATGAATCACTGAGCCTCTCTGTGTCCCACTTTCCTCATCCATTAAACGAAAGGGACTAGACTAAATAGATTCTGAGATTTCTGCTAGCTCTAAATCTATGACATAGGCATCTGAAGTGGTATCATGGGTGGAGTGCTGGACTTGGAGTCAGAAAGACCTGAGTTCATAATCCTGCCTCTAATGCTTATTATTAATGTAGCCCTGAAAAAGTCACTTTTAATTTTGATCTACTTCATTTTCCTCACGTGTGAAGGAGAGTATAATAGTACTTATTTGCCAGGATTATTGGGGAGATTGCATGAGATAATATATTTAAAGTGTGTTGCAAACCTTAAAGTGCTGTACAAATGTAATGTATCATCATCATCATCATCATCATCATCATGAGATTTATTAATTTCCTACAAAATGCCAGGCCTTGAAGATAATATTAATAACATCTGAGAGTGGGGAAAGTCACAAGCAGCTTAGGGCATTAGGAAATCCTCATGTAGAAGGTAGCAAATGAGATGAACAAGTTGGGAATTCCACAACTGAACACGTAGGGCATTCTAGACATAGATCAGCCTATGCAAAGGCAAAGAGGTGGGAGATGTAAATTACAATACATGGAACCACAGATAAGCCTTTTTTCCCCCTGGAAAGCTGAGTTCATGAAGGGAAGTAATGGTTTGATTGATTCAGAAAAGCAAGCTGGGGCTAGACTGTGAAAGGCTTGAAAAACTAAACAGAGGAGTTTGTGTTTTGTTCTGGAGGTTCCTAGGATCCAGCAGAGCTTTTTGAGCATTAAAGGGACATGGTCTTCCTTCTCACTGTATGAAAGCTGATATTTCATTTTTTTTCAATAATTTTCTCTCTAAACAAGCTATTTTTTTCTCCTTCCTTGAGAAAGAAACCTAAATATCTAAACCAGGTTGAGAGATTACTCAAATTATGGCTATGTTAGTGTTGAAGAGAACAGATCAAAGTTTCAGTAGGGATGGATTAAATGAACCATTCTGTGTTAGCAGGAATATCTTAGTGTTATGTCGCCTGATGAGAAAGCACCAGCTGTTTACCTAGTTGGTGCCAAGGCACTAACAGTCATAACAAAGCTTGACATGTTTCAAGTGATTGATGACTAATTGAATCAGGTGGTGGCTGCCTACTATAATTCTTTATCACTTCACTAACCAAACAGCCATATGTGGCTTGCATGACAGATGCTAGTAGCGACTTGGAGTAGGCCAGTATAATTCAAGGAAACACAACTTTTATTTCTGTGGTATAGATTTAAAAGTCATTCTGCTGGGATCTGAAGATAAAAGACCCATCTGGTACAGGGCAAATAGATAAAGTAAACTTCTCTTTGAATTTATACACATATCTATTGGAATATACTCAAGCAGGCCTGTGAAATGATACTGCTTGGCATGAAATTTACATAGTGCAGCCAAGTTCTACCTTGTGAACAGGTCCTGGTACTGAAGTTCCTCTGTAAGTTAGTTGTTTGAAACTTGGATGCATGTGGCCAGAGGAAAAATGCAATGAATGGTGATTACATTTTGGACTAACCTGCAAAAACCAATTTAACCAAGGAAGCACCTGAAGAATAGCTCTGGTAACATTATTTCAACTATTACATGTAAATACTATTGGTGATACTGTGGGATTTTTTGTTGTTTTTTAACAGGAAAATGCATTCAGAATTTGAGTTAGGGATTTCAGGAACTCCTCTGCCCTATTCTAGCATAGTGTTTGGAGGCAAGGGAGATGCTCACAGAATATTAGAGGTGAATTGAACCCAAATTGAATGCCAAATTATTTACTTTATGGGTGAGGAAACTGAGGTACAGAGATGTTATGCCAAGTTAATGTGATGCAGCTACTTAGTGACAGACCTGACTCCTCTTATTCCAAAGCTTTCCACACTATAGGAAACCACCTCAGTTTCATTCCTGTGCCAGTAATTTGTTAGCTGTTGCAGCTTTATAAAAGAAGGTGCCTCTCTGTACTTATATGAGAAAGGGTAACTGCTCCATCAGTTAATCAGCCAATCAACAAGCATTTATTAAGCACTCTTTATTTGTACATGCTAGATGCTGGGAATATATAGACAAAAATGAAACTGTCTCTGCCCTCAAGAAACTGATATTCTTTAAGGAGAGACAACATGTATATGTGTGTATGTAAGTTTGTACTTTATATGTAGATGTGTATTTATTCATACGCACATGCACATATACATATGCACACATGTGTATATATACATATACACATGGGTATATATACATATATCCATGTGTATATATACATATACACATGTGTGTATACCACCCCTTTCCCCTAGAAGTCTGTGGATAGATTTTGTGGAGTCCATGAACTTGGGGAAAATATAACATGTATATATGTATGTATGTATACACATATATGGGAAGGCCACCGGGATATCTATATATATATATATACACATTTATACATATGTGTATATACATAAATACACAAATAAAATATATACAAGGGCATGGCAATAGAATCTCCCCAGGAATCTGAATCTGAACTCAGTTTTGCAGGGCAGCTGTCTCCACTGGGGAAAGAAGACAATTGAGTTTCTTATTTGAAGTCGAGAGTTGTTTCTAAATCTGGGCAAACCTGTTGTCTTCCAACAGACATAGAGTAGCATGGCAGAAAAAAGTCCTGGACTGGAGAGTCAGGAGTTCTAGGCCCAGTTCTCCAGGTAACTAACTAGCTGCATCACCTTTCCTCTCAACATCCCTGGGCCTTAGCGTTCTATGCAAAAGGAGGTGGTCCAACCAACTGATATTGGTCACTTTCAGTTCTGCAGTTCCACACCCTTAAGCCAATATTACCTGGATGGTGAGTGGTAGAGACAGGATGAGAAATCACCTTTCTTGATAGATGGCCTCCTGACTTCAGGAGTCCAGTTTTAATTATTCTGTGATGCTCCTCTGAAGTTTTTCTGTCCATTCCCTAACTGAGCATGGAAATTGGAAACTGGAAATTGGTCATGGAAAGTTCCTTTCGAGTAGGGATTGTTGCATTCATAATTACCTGTATGCCCAGTGCTTGGCACAGAGTTGGTTCTTAATAAATACCTATGGATTGATGAATGGCTGAATTGAGTTCAGAGATCATCTGGTCATCTGGTCCAAGCATCCCTTCTATAGTAAGGAAGCTTTCCCACCTGGGCCACTGGCTTTTATTTATTCCCAGTTCCCCACACAAGGTTCTTTCAGCTGTAGTATACTCTGCTCTGGGCAGGTAGGTGGCATGGTAGATAGAGTGCTGGTCCTAGAGTCAGGAAGACTTATCTTGGTGAGTTCAAATCTGGTCTCAGATACTTACTAGCTGTTACACCCTTGGCAGGTCCCTTAACTCTGCCTCATCAGTAAAATGAGCTGGAGGAGATGGCAAATAGTATCTTTGCTAAGAAAATTCCAGATGGGGTCATGAAGAGTTGGACACAATTGAAAATGACTGAACAACCAGATACTCTGTTCTACTTCATGCCTGCCCTTTGGAGGACTGGTATCTGTTACTAAGAATCATAGAATCTGAGTTAGAAGGGACCTTAGAACTCATTGGATTTAATCCTTACCTCCAAGGAAAGCTAGGTGGTACAGTGGATAGAATTCTGGGCCTGGAGTCAGTAAAGTCTGATATCAAATCCGGCCTCAGACACTTACTAACTGTGGGACCCTGGGCAAATCACTTAACCTCTGTCTGCTGTAGTTTCCACAACTGTGAAATAGGAATAATAATAGTATGGACTCAATGTGTTGTTGTCAGGGCCAAAAGAGATAACAAATGCTTATTCCCTTCCCTTCCCTCTGTTATTTGCTGAGCAAGCAAAGAAAAAAATGGGGCTTTATGACACTATATTTGTGTAAATAGATAAGGGCTTGCTGCTTAAGAGACCCAATCTGAAAAAAATGGTTATTTCTATATTTAGGTCATGATGGATCAAAGAACAAGTTCTGTTTTTCTTTTGTGCATTAAGAGGAAACTGAGGCTGGAGTCAGCAATAGCCTAGAAAACCCAGGTCAGTTCTCCACTGATTACTATTTAGGTCACAAAAATTATGTCTAACCAGCATGTCACCAGGCGGCTCCATTGCTGGCTAAGGTTTCCCTTTTACTCTGGAGGATGAAAAAAGCTACACAGGCAAAGGTGTTATAGCTACAGCATCTCATCAGCATTTAATCTAAGAGAAGTTTAATGGGGTTTTCCAAGTTGTGTGCTTTCCAGTTAATTAACTTTGTTGAAGCACTGATTTATTAGACAGGAATTTCTGATAAGTAAGTGTTTTCTTCTCAAGCTTCAGTTGAAGGAGAAAGCATTGACTCCTCTGCCATGAGAGAGCACTCCAGTTTTTAATAATTATAAAAGATGATCATTCCTTTGTGAAAATGTTCCCTGACACATTCATTTAAAAGTTAAGCACAGGTAAAAGTTGATGAAATTAAATGTACACTCTGGTAGGGGATCAGATGGCTCATAGACTTTGTAATATGTAATAAGGCTCAAGGTTGCTGGCTCAAAGCCAGTTGTAGAAGATGGTAATCTAACGTTTTACTGTAGGCTGATTGTGTTATACCACTGTAACCAAAGAATTAAAGAGTTAGCAATCTAGGTCGATATGCCAGAGTGATAAAAGCAGTTAATGGAAGCCAGCCAACCAAGACTTATTTGCAGTTGCTATCTGACTTTTTTTTTTTTAGGCAATTGGGATTAAGTGACTTGCCCAGGGTCACACAGATGTTAAGTGTCAAGCATTTGGTCTAAGGCCAGATTTGAACTCAAGTACTGCTGACTTCAGGACCGGGGCTCTATCCACTGCACCACCTAGCTGCCCCATCTGACTTTCTTAAGACCTCATCCATAGGTAGACTTGTTTTCCCCATGTAGCGACTTTCCCTCCAGACAGCTAGTCCTAACACTGTGGGGCATAAGGTTAACAGTCTTGGACACTGAAAGGTATCTGGTTTGTTCCTATTGCAAGGCTCAATCATAGATGGAATTATGGTTTCTTCTGTGACATTATCTGGGGGCTGTCTACAACATTCTAACCCATCTTGCTGTCATAACAAAAGGATATCACTAAAATATTCCTTTCACCTAAGGTCCTATTGCTTAGAATGATATTTCAAAGCACTGTCCTCTGATAGTGCAACTCACATTGTTTTATTGATTTGTCTTCCAATGTAGTCTTCACAAAATCCAATGGGATACGTAATGTAATTATTATTACCTCTATTTTAAAGATGAGGTAATAATCTCAGGGAGGATAAGTAGCTTGCCCAGGGTCACATAGCTTGTAAGTGTGTTAATATATAAAGCCAGGTCCCTCCTGGTTCCAAGTCTGGAGTCCTTTTTATCAGGATAGGGCATGTAGACTTTATCAGCAATTTCATTGGTATAGACAACTCCCAGTAAAGACATTCCCTCGACCAATTTGGGTCAGCAGCTAATCTGCAACTAACTGTCTTAGTCGCTGGAACATAGAGAGATTAAGTGACTTGCTTAAGATCACGGCCAATGTGGATTAGAAACAGGATTTTAACCCAGATTTTCTTGGCTTCAAGGCCAACTTTCTATCTATTGTGCAACATGGATTCCCTTTCTGGTATCCAGAGGTTCTCATCCTGGGGTACATGAACACTCCAAGTAGTTTGTGGACAGAATTCATGAATTTGGGGGAAAATTATATCTCTGTTTTCATTAACCTTTAACTGAAATTTAGAATTTCATTCAATTACAATTTTTTTTAAAAAGACATTTTTCTTTTTTTTAATTTTAAAAAATTTTATTGATGTCTTCTGCTTTTACATCACTTTCATTTCTTTTTTTTAATTTTTTTGTTTTCAACATTTACTTCCATAAGATTTTGAGTTCCAAATTTTCACCCCATCTCACCCCTCCCCCCACCCCAAGATGGCATGCATTCTAAATACCCCTTCCCCTACTCTGCCTTCCCTTCTATCTCTCCCCCCTTCTCTTATCCCCTTCCCCTTCAAATTTCCTATACCCCATTTCCTGTATTTCTTATTTCCCAGTTGCATGTGAAAACATTTTTTTAAACATGTGTTTTTAAAACTTTGGGTTCCAAATTTTCTCCCTTCCTCCCTTCCCACCCACCCTCATTGATAAGGCAAGCAACTAAATATAGGTTATATATGTTCAGTTATGCAAAACAGTTCCATAGTAGACATGCTGTGAAAAACTAACTCTATTTCCCTTAATCCTATCCCGCCCATCCATTTATTCTGTTCTTTCTTTTGACCCTGTTCCTCCTCAGAAGTATTTGCTTGTGATTACTCCCTTTCCCAATCTGCCCTCCTCTCTATCATTCCCCTACTCTCTTGTCCCCCCCAAAAAAACATTTTTCTAAGAAGGATCCCATACATTTCACCAGAGTTCCTAAGGGAGCCATGATAAACAAAAAACGTTAAGAACTCCTACCCCATGTCAAGAAAATATAAGTATATTCATAATAACAGAAACATTGTTCTCATATAGATAGAGCTGGATATATGCACATTTTAACACATTAAGTTATGACGTCATTGTTCTTTGAGAGAATTAGTCCATCAGAGCCTTTTCCAAGGTGAATGTATCCTGATTCCAAACCCAGGATTTAATGACTTGTGGCAGAAGGCTATGTGAAGGTTTTGAGTAGTGCTAAATGGAAAGGGCACCATGGAGAAGGATTAGGGTACTGAAAAGTGGAAATAAGAACAACCAATGATGAACCTTTCCAACTTTTCATTTACTTAGGTCCAGCCCAAGTCTCTGTAAGTCTCTGTACCATAACTACTTCCATGTAATAATGAATACATACTGAATGTTTATTATGGACAAAACACTATAGAGGTTTCAGAGATGAATAAGACATGGTTCCTTTCCTTGAGGAGCCATGTGGAAGCTAAGTAGAAGAGATTGGGCAAGCATACAAGTAACACAAGCAAGGAATTCAATAGAGACGGTGTTAAGCACCATATTGATGCTATGGAGCTTTAGAGGAAGGAGAGAGCCCTTGTATTTAGGGGAATAGGAGGGGCATGCCTCTCAAAGTTAGTGATATTGACATTGGTGCTATAGCTAAGCAGAGTAAATCTGATGTTATGACATCTTATATATACATAACACTTTAGGGTTATGAATTTACAATCTTATTCACATAATTACAGTTGAACCTCATCATTCATGCATGCATGAATGCATTCATTCAACAAACATTTATTAAGCCCCATCATATGCAGAGCATTGTACAATGAACAGAGGAAATAGAATTGAGATGAAACAGTCTCTTGCACTTATCAAAATGTACAATTTAGTAGGAGATTAAGATGCAAATTCAGATAATATCCATTATCTATGATGTTATAAGATAACTACATTAGAGAGGTCCAGCACAAAATGCTATGAGATCATAATGAGGGATAAGGTATATTCTTTATTGAGCAGATTTTTTTGTCTAGTTTTAAATGATGACTATGAATTCAGCAGGTGAAGTGAGAAGAAGAACATTTTTGGAATTTACATGAGTAAAGACATGTGTGTAAAAGGGAGAGCAAAAGGAATATTCAAGTGGAAAAGTACAGACTTTGTAGATAGCTTCATCATTTTGCAGGGTAGTAATATGAGATAAGGACATGGCATCATATTAAGGAGGGCTTTGTATACCGGAGAGAAACATCTGAAATTTACTTTGGAAATAATAAAGCACTTGCAGAAGATATTTGAGCAAGAGAGTGACATGATCAAAATCATGTGTGTCAATTGTTGGATTTGGGTAAAGTGGAGGTGGGAAGACCTGTTTGGAAGCTATTGCCATTGTCTCGTAGGTGGTAATGAGGTCTTGATTATTATAGTGGCAGTGGAAATATAGAAGAAAGGGAGAAGAAAGGGGTGTTATGGAGAAGGAACTGATATGATTTGTTAGGAAGAGAAAATAGATTTCTGTTATTTGTATTTTTAAATAGAGAGTTGGATTGTGTTACAACTATGAAATGTTTCATGTATTTTTAAATGAGGTCTTGTATTATTATTTTTATTGAATTGTTTTACTTTATTACAAGTGTCTTCACATGAAATAGGAGTCATCTGTAAACGTATGGTAAGTATGAGGATACAAAGACAAATGAAACAATCCCTACATTAGCTTATATTCCATTAGGGGAGAAAACACATATACCTAGCTCTATACAAAATAAAAAGGTGATTTTATTTTTGGTGGGTAGCAAAGAGGAATTAAAAACTGAAGGGGGTTCAGAAAAGGCTTCATGTAGAAGGTGGCATGTAAGGTGAACACAATAATAAAACTAATAAAATTATTTGGTAATAAGAATGATAATATCACATTTAGAAAGCTGAATGATAATAGATTACATTTATATAGTACTTTAAGATTTGCATAGTTCTTTATATATAGTATCTCACTTCATCCTCACAATCACCTGTTTGGGTCAGATGGTATTGTTGTCTCCATTTTAAAGAGGTGACTAAGGCTTAGATTATTTGACTGGTTAAGTTTGTACATTTAAGAAATACTTGAGGCAAGATACGAACTCAGGGCTTCCTGACTTCAAGACGAGTGTCCTAGCCACTATCCTGTAAGGAAGACACTATCTGTATCCAGAGAAAGAAGTAATAAATAGAAGTAGGTAGAGAATGGTTTCATACACACATATGTGTATATATGTATGTATACACACATATTTTTGTCTAATGGTAGCCATCGCTAGGTCAGGAGGGGAAGAAAAAAAGAAAAAAGAGAAAGTTTCATAATTTTATTTTATATTTAAAAGAAATAGCAAGTTGTACATAATAGATTTTCAGTTTCATATACAATCTTTTTTTTCTCTTCTATGTTATAGAAAAATTTTTTTTTATTTCTTAAGTTCAGAATGAAATGGAAAAACAAGGTTATCATTGAGGAAGAATGTTATTACATATTGACTGGGGGGGGGGGCGGGGAAAAATAAGAATAAGGGAAAGCTCCCAGGAGAAGTTGGAATTGGATTTGGACTTTGAAGAAGATAAGTGGGGATTCCACAGGTAAAGAGGGAAATAGAGGTTGGTCCAAAGCAGAGAGAGCAGGGTAAAGGATGAGAGGTAGGCATGAGAGCACAGTGGTTGTTTGGGCAGCAGAAAATAATGCCATGAATCTGAAATACAAAGTCTAGAGTGTATAGAAGGGGTAAGACAAGATGAGGTTGGAAAAGTCAGCAGCTTGGTTGTGAAGGTCACAGATGGGCAGACAGGGGAGTCTGACCATTACTCCATAGGTGATTGGGAGAACTTAAGGTTTTTGGAGCCAAGACCCAATGTGACCAGCTAGCAAACGGTAGAGTTAGAGACTTCAGCCCTGGTCTTGTGAGTAATTCTTGTGCTTTCCCCATATAGCTTCTCACAAATGTGCCTTTCAGAATAAGCAGACTACAGATCTACGGTTATTTTTCGAAGGGCATATTTCATAACCATCACACACACACACACATACACACACACAAAACACACAACCTAAGATCATCTTAAGGCCATGTTTTCAATCCCTCTGTGGTTTAGCATTTGAAGTTGAAAGTTTGGTATTAATGGGGACCCTGCTAGGGGCTTGTGTTGATCATAAATTCTTTTAGACATTTGCAATTACATAAATTCCTGGAAGAACTCAAATATTTAGTGTAAAAAATAGCCCATGCTGCTAGAGTAGCATTCAAATTGAAGTATGGCAGCTGCATATTTTCTCCCCCGGAATTAAATTGTCTGCCTGCTCAGTCATCTGGGCTTTGCTGTATTAAGCTCCCCTTTCATCATATTTATCTCTTCCTGGCATTTGCCCATAGAGTGTCAACCAGTTTCTGGTTCCTAGAACAGTGAGTTCTGTCCTGTTTGTGAGAACTACACATGCTTTTGTGAAACCAACTCATTGACTTTCTACCAACTATGTAGGCCAACTCTTCACTGTAATTCATTTACAAATCCTCTTTTGGAGAGGCAGCATAGGGGAAAGACCATGAGATTCAGAATTTCAGTTGCTGCTCTTCCCCTTATTAGCTTTGTGACCTAGGGCAAATATTTAAAAATCTCTGCCTCTCAGGTTCTCTGTCTTTATAATTGTAGAGTTATACCAGTCCCACCTACCTTAAAGAGTTAATGTGATATTGATAAAAATTCAATGAGAATTTGAAAATTGTAAAGTAAGCTATTAAATACTAAGCAGGCATATTAAAGCACTTTTAGTACTAGGATTTTACAGAAAAAAATATGAATTAATTTGCAGGGGGTCAAATCACCAAAATTTAGATAATAGTCAGGGATAGACTTTGTCATAGGTAAAGGTGGTAGATATCTACCTCATATGATCTGAGAGGTGACAGAGAGGGTACATGATTGGATATATAGTGAAATGATTCTTTTCCACCTATTTCTTTAACTGGAACTATAATAAAAATAATAAAAAAAAACCATTTAGGAACAGGTAGAGTGGTTCAGTGGATAGAGTGATGAACTCAGGATCAGGAACACTAAGAATACAATACTGCCTCAGACTTTTTGCCCAGGATCTATGTGATCCCAGGCAATTTTGCTAGCCTCTGCTTCCCTCAGTCTTTTCATCTGTAAAACGGGAGAAATAATAGTACCTATCTCTCAGGGTTGCTATGAGGGTAAAATGAGAGCATATTTTCAAAAGAACTTTCTGAACATTGAAGTACTATATAAATGCTAGAAGATGATTAAGATAACAATAATAATAATGAAAGAGAAGCCAAATATTAACAAATTAGAGGTGGAGTTAGAAATAGTTCTTTTTCATTTTAATCGTAAAAGCCTCATGAAATAATATGAGATAAATATTTAAACCTCTTACTTACCGTCACTACCCTAGTCCACTTTGTAACCTGGGCATTGGTTTGTTACTCAGAGTACTCCTATAGTGTTCTCTGGCTAGAATTTTCTATCCCCATATCAGTGCTTGACTCAGTGAGACTACCTCCCCACCTCCATTTTACAAGAGGTGATTGTGTTCAACTACATGAAAGAAAGGAAGAATATAGTTGCATGTGCTGGGGCAGGCAGAATACTCTGCAGGGAAGAACTTGAAAAAAGAAAAGGGACTTTTATTCCACAGAGAAAAGGGACTAGAGATCTGGCTTCAATGAGTCCTCCCTCTACAAAATTGACTCAGGTTAGCAGGCTAGTGGTCTCCCCCCCACCCCCAACCCATACCTTTTAACTCAAGAAGGTGGATAATGTCCAACTTCAAAAGATAAAGATAATAATATCACCTACCTCCCAGAGTTCTTGTGAGGACTGAATGAGATACTTGTAAAGGTTCTTAGCACAATGCCTAGCACTTAATAGTTGACAAATAAATGTTGTTGTTGTTGTTAGTATTCATGGGGATCCTGTAACAAG
Source organism: Vombatus ursinus (assembly GCF_900497805.2). Taxonomy (NCBI): domain Eukaryota; kingdom Metazoa; phylum Chordata; class Mammalia; order Diprotodontia; family Vombatidae; genus Vombatus; species Vombatus ursinus. Next base: position 52,106,530 of record NW_020954596.1, read on the forward strand.
GTAAGGAGAAAGAATCAAAGAGTGAGCAAAGTCATAGATGAACTACAAGAAAAAGGCTGAAAGACCAAATGTCCAAGAGACTTGAGTATTGAGGCTTAATATTCCTATGAAATACTTTTGAGCAGTAAGAAATGTTAAATGAGAGGATTCTGAGAAACATAAGAAGACTTAAATGAACATTGTAAAATAAACAGATCCAAGAAGATAAACTGTAACTGGGTAAGTCACTTACCCTTCATCTTGGTCTCATTATAAAATGAGGGCTGCAGACTAACTAGCTTTCTAAGACCATTTCCAACTCTAAAACTATGAGATAGTGATCTTGTTGTTCTTTGAATAGATGTTGTTCTTCCAAAATTTTAAAATTTAATTCCATTCAGTAAATTTATAGAGTACCTATATATATACTATATACTACATACTTAACATTTTAGCCCCATGGAAGCTAAAAAATCAAGTATAGCCCATATCCCTTGGCCTCATGGGATAATCCAAAAGAAAATGGTAAATGGTAAAATATGATGTACATACAATCTATGCTATCGGACACAAAATACAAGGATCAATAATAATAAAATAATAATGGCTTAGCCATTATAACAAAATAATATTGTTTTTGTTGCTACAAAAAGCTTTAGAATGGTTAGTTGCCTGGTGGCCTAACTCGCTGAGTGCTATATATCACAATGAGACTTTTCTACTGAACTAGGTGATAGACCTTACCCTTAATAAATTTACCTCATTTTCAAATTCTGTGTCTCTTGATCTAAAGAATGATACTCAGGACAATAATAAGGTACAGTTTCTCCTTAGGGACACTTGCCTGGTGCCAGTTTATGCCTAAAGTATAGGAATTATACAGAAAAAGAATTTTTTTCACAAGATGGTAGAATTCATTATAAGAGAATGGAGGTTTTTAAAATGTACATGAAAGAGGTTTGAATATCTTTAACAGCTATTAAGGGCTTTGTCCTCCTCCAGGGGAAATAGATTTTTTTTTCAGTCGTATTAAGGAGAAATGCAGACATTTAACTGACACTGTCTAAAGTTAACCTTGGTTTCAAAACTCCATTCAAAAAAACTACATGTCTTTTAGAGATCCCAGAATTATCTTCTGTGAGACTTCAAGACAAATCAGAAAATACTATCTATAAGGCCAATCTGCAATGCATGGGCTTTCTTAAGTTAAAGCTTGGGGCTGAGCTTCAAGACAAATACTTTATCAGTTCCTCTGCCTTCTGATCTGTGTCTCCTTTGACTAGGAAAATGATAAAAGGGTGTATCATCCATGCCAGCAAATTTTTTAAAAGGAAAATTGAGGGTATAGCTGCCCTATGGTAAGGTTTCTTCTAGCCTGCACCTATAAACAAGTCCTGAAAATAACGACAAAGCAAAAACAAAACTTTCTTGAATAATTTTGATGATGATTTGGCAAAAGGAAACAATAGTAAACCCCAGTTTGCTAAATATTCCTACTGGTCCAACTTCTGAGCTGACTGAAAAAGGACTCTTGATGTAATTTAAAACATGACTCCTCTCCACACAGAGCTTCTAGCCCTTCTAATACTGGTGCCTATACTACCTCTGATTCTTCAAGCTTACCTCAAATACAAACTTTCTTGGTTCTTCTAACTTGTTAGCATGTTCTCTGGTAAGGATACTTTCTAGTCTGTATGTATTCTGTATGTACAAATGTGTGTATATGTTATTTTCACCATTAGAAGGTAAGCTCCTTGGGGAGCAAGGACTCTTTTTGCTTTTTTATTTAAATGCCCAACACATAGTCCTGTGCTTGACATGTGGAAACAGCTCAATAAATGTTATTGACTGATTAATTAATTGATTGAAATGATCTTCCTTTAGTTTAGGGGAAGATAATATCCTTTCACTCATAGACTTAGCCTCCGTTTGTTTTCCCCTTAGGTTGGAAATAAACACACCTACCCCTCTTTGTTTATCTTTCCAAGTCTCTGTATGCTCAGACACAGAAATATTCTTGAAGTTTTGATGATCCTTAAGGAAGGGCCAAAACACTAGTGGATGGGGAGGTATATAAGCATTTAGGAGTGACATGGCATAGTGGCTTTTGCCAGACTTGGAATTCAGGAAGACCTGAGTTTAAATCCTGCTTCATACATTTACTAGGTATGTGACCATGGGGCAAGTCACTTAACCTCTCTTAAGCCTGGTTTCTGTTAAAAAAAATTATCTGTAAAATGGAGATTGTAATAGTACTCACTTTATAAGGTTGTTCTGAGGCTAGATAACATGTGAAAAATTTTAGAAAACCTTAAAGTATTTTGCAAGTGTTCACTATTGTTGTAGTGGTTGGACTTCTGTTGGCATTGCTGGTATCACAGCTAAATCCTGTTACATACATATTGAAAGTTGCCAATTTTCCTCTTTCACTCCCCTTCCAACTCCTCCATTTTTCGGAAAGTGGCATTGTAGCCTTCCAAAGTCAGGGGCTTATTATATTAGTACTATACTTGGTGTGGATTCCTAATCAGCTTTAGCCCTATTGCATGTCAGAACTCCCAAAATGAAAGAATACATCAGCCTAAGCCTCCCCCAGTGACAGAGATTAAGGGCATATACCATAGTACCTGGATGTCAGTCTTTCAAGTAAGTTGCTATGCCATCATCAAAATAACCATCATTCTCTTTGAGATTGGGATCTAACTTAAGGAAAACATCATTAATTAAGAAATAGCATAATTTTGGATTTCTCTCAGAATCACTAAAACTCAAACTACTCAAACATCAAACTACTCCCTATGTCCTACAGTACCAATCATGTGTTTGGTGTTTTTATAACGTGTGGTCCTGAGGCCAAGTCAAGTCAACAATCATTTATTAAGTGCTTGCTATGTATCATGCACTGTGCTAAACATTGGGAATATCAGTATAAGCAGAAAGGTATTATCTACCTCAAGGAGCTTATGTTGTTTGTCCTTCATTCTTGAAGAGGACTATGACATCAGGAGTGTGATGTCATGATTTTCAAGTGAATTGGATTTAAACGAGACAGGTATGTGCAAGGTTAACAGCCTCACTCTCTCCTCTGGAGCCATCTGGGTCCAGGGGCAAGATATAGATCAGGATGAGTGGAGATGGAGACAGTGGGAGACCCTGGCCTTTTTTAAGCTAACGTCTTTCCCAGGTCTCAGTTTGTCTGAGGCAATGCCCATTCAGTGATTAAGACTAGTTAAGAAATGAGGCAAAGAATGGCCTCTTTTGCCTAGTCAAAAACATCAATATAGGAGGGGAAGACCTTCCGAGTTTCTGGCCAAAACAGAAACAAATGCTATTTACACTCAATCTGTGCCATCAGAGCCCAAATAATGACCAAATGAGGCTTGGACTGGGACCCATTTTTGGCCAATCAATGAGAGCCAGGGTGCTTTGGGTTCAAAGCATAGTCCTTAAAAAGAGATCTAGCCCATAAACCCCCAAGATATCTTGTGAAGTTTTATCAAAATTTGTATTCCTTTGGACAGAGCACCCACAGGTAAAAGTATGATTCTCTGTGTGAACAGAGGGAGAGAAGAGAGGGAGAGAAGGTAGGAGAAAGAGAAGGAGGGAAGGAGAAGAGGAAGAAGAAAAAGGAAAAAAAAGGAGAAACAGGGAAGGAGGGAATGTAGGAAGGAAGGAAGAAAGAAAGGAAAGAGCTGCATTGTCCAAGTGGAACTGCCCAGTTGGGTCACCAGTGGGGCAGCTAGTGACACTCACAGATTATTGATGGTTGTTTGTCCTTTGTTCTCGAAAAGGACCATGACTTTGGGAAGGTGATGTCATGACTTGCAAGTGAATTGGATTTAAGTGAGGCAGGACTGTGCAAAGACAACCAACCTCAATTTCTCCTCTCCAAGGAGGATTCTAATGGCAAAAGAAGGCACATCAACAGGAGCTTAAAACAAAGGTGGGGGTGTGTGGTGAGGTGTTGATGGGAGAGAAGTCACCCAGCCTAGGGGCAATGTAGAAAAGAATAGCAGGAATGCAGCCTGGAGAGAAATGAGCACAATCATCCAGAAAGGAGACATGATGGCCTGATTTGAGTAGTGCCCCAAGTATCTACAGACTATGTAGCTCAAAACTTACAAGCATAGAGTATTAACTTAATGATAAATTATTCATTTATAGGGAGGGTTTTCATTTTTCTTTTTTAGGATGAGTTAGGAAGGTATGATAGTTATGTTAACAAAGGGAAGGATAGAATATCAATGATCAATAAACATTAAAAAAAAAAGAAGAAAGCAGGTATTCAGAAGGCAACCCAGGACATAGATAGCATGGCGGTGTTGGGACTTCCATGTATACTTGAATGATGCCAAAAACAAAACAAAACTAAACTGTAGAAGATGTATAGGGCTGCCTTGGCTGGTCCCCTGTAGTTTAGATTTGAATTAGAATGTAATCAGATGCTCATAGTCAATCTAATGGCCAAATCAGGCAAGAATATTCCACAATGGTATGTGCTGCATGGACACCATGTTGATTCTGTTGAGGACAGCTCTCCTCCCTCTGAATTGTCTGTAGTGGTCTAGTTGGCATCAGAGCTTCCTGTGACTTTTGATTCTCAGGTAACCAGAAAGTCAAGTCAATGACTCTAGCATTTAGTTCTATAGTCCTGTAAGCCAATTAAGTGTTCAGGCTATACTTTTCTTTTCTTTCTTTTTCTTATTTTTTTTTTTTTTTGAAAAATTAGGCCATCTTATATGATGGGAAATTCTGGTAGAATTCCTCCACCAGGCCTGGACTGCACAACTGTGTGATCCTTGGCAACTCTCTCAATCTCTCTCAAGCCTAGTTTTGTTATCTGTAAAATGAGGACCTAACTCATGGGGATTTTAGGGGGGATTGAATGAAATAATATAAGCAAAGCATTTTACAAACCTTAAAGTTGTTATTGCCCAGGGTCCTGTCTTTGCCACAAACAAGCTGGGTTGAGCAATTAATTTAAAACCTCTGGCTCTTCATTTCCTTATCTATAACATGAGAGAGTTAGATTAGATAATGCCTAATGTTCTTCCAATTTCAGGATTCTAGGATTTATGATTTATTTGCCTTCACAGGGGGACCAGGGAACATTTTGTGGTATAGCGTGATTGCCCTTCATGTCATCATCTTCAAGTCAAAGGTGGGCCTTGAATATTCCTACCTTCCCAAAATAAATTATAAGAGTCTATTCGCTACAAATTGAGCCAAACCATTATCAAAATTACTTCTATTTTCACCCTATGCTACCTCTTGGAATAATGAGTTTCATAGGTCTGTTACTCACTGTGTAAAGAAGTACAGTAATTTATTGTTCTTCCTTTCCACTACATTCCTCTCCCCCATCTTTCTAATACCCCCAGCTACTTCAATTTTTGCTTCAATAAATAGGACCATAGTCACACATTTAATCTAAATTCTTTAGGATTTTGTAAACTTTTGTTGTTGTTATTATAGCCTCCCTCAGTCTTCTTTTTTTCCAGGCAGAATTCTAATTATCCTGTTACCAAAAGAACTGCTATACCTTTTTCGAGGCAGAATCCTAATTATCCTGTTACTGAAAGAACTGCTATACCCCCTAGTTTTGTGATGTCTTTTTCTAATTTAATTCAATTAAACTATTATTTGTTGTGTACCTACTAGGAGTAAAACACTCTGATAAGCTCTTTGGGAATAAGAGGACAAATAAAGAGATGGCCTCTGTTTCCACAGAGCCAGAATAACAAGTATCATTCTAGGAATGGATCTGAAGCAGTACAGCTTTGTTCAAAAATAAAATCATGCTTCTTGTTTTATTTGTAATCAAAAGAAATTTTCACCATCATTGCTCATTACTGCTCAGCAATCTTCCAATGGCCCAACTCAGCTCTGAGACCCCAACCACACCTGCACACGAAGGAAGTCAAATAGCATTTTCTGGTCACACACAGCAAGTTATCTGTAGTGTTGGCAATTCCAGTCAGGTTTTTGGACTGCAGGTTGGCAGCAATGATCTTTTCAGTCCTCATTTGCATGTCAATTTATGAGACTGTAGGTACTCCTGGAGCCAAAGCTGTAGATGTCTTTGTTGGTTTTCTCTTCATCCATTCCGTGGCTGGCTATTTCAGTTAAAAGGTTGTCTGAACCATTGCTTCATTACGTGCTTTTCAGTTATAAACATTCTAGCCAATTTACTTTCTCCCTTTTATTGGAGACTTCTGTCAAGTAGTTGCACGTCCTTTCCTGTGATATGTGACTGCCTGTCTCCTTGTCCCAGTTCTCTTTGGTCTGGTAGCCGTTATCAATTCTGTACCTACAAGGATACAAATCTAATTTTGTCCTTTTAAATTCTGTCTTAAAAGTCACTTGGTAGATTTAGATCTGGGAGGAATTTCAGAAGCCATCTAATCCAATGAATTTAATTTTATGCTTGAGGAAACTGAAGCTCAGAGCGATGAACTGACTTGGTCAAGACACAGATAATGGTGGGATTTGAACCGTGGTCCTCTGAATCCAGAGACTTTGTTCATGCCATAATACCATGCGTCAGGAATTAATCAGCTTTTTTACTCATAAAATACTTATGTGTCCTTTCTGGCTTCTGGGCATCTAGTTTTTGATAGGAGATGCTCGGGGAGGTTTACATCCTACTTTACAATCATTTTGCCCACTTTCCCAAATTTTGAAGGCCTCCCAATTCTGATCACAAACCAAGGAAGGGTGACATTGGAGAGGCTCTACACTCTCAGTTTTCTCTGATTAGCGTATCATAGCTTAGCCAGAACTTGCCCATGAGGAGATGAATGGAGCCGACACTCTAAGTGAAGATGGAGCTGATTACTGGGTTCTAATTGTTCATCACAGTCCATTCGCATCAGTCAAGGAAAGTACTAAACCCTGAGAAAGCTCAATATAAATAGCTTCCTAGCACATGATTTTATAAAAGGGAGAGCATGGCATAGTCACAAGAGAAAGGGAAAATTGACAGAATATTCACAGCAAAGAAGGATCTGAAGTCAGCAATAATGTTTGTGGATGATTAAAGGCTGGGACACAAGGCCTTGGGATTACTTCGCATATTCACCCTGCGCTATGACCCTCACCTCCCCTGATTCCTTGTGACATGGTCCCGAGGTGTAATGACACTCTTACCGCTTTGTAGGGTAAGAAATGATCCAACCCTTTCTTGTAAAATCAAAATGAAAACTTAGAACATTTTCAGAATTCTCTGTAAATATTTAAAACTTATACTGATCAATCATTTTAATGTTTTCTCTCTTTTGCCTTTGGTTATCAAAAACACCCATGAACTGATTTCTGAGGAAATTGGCAGAAAGCATATTGTGAACCCTCATGTACAAGAATGTTCTTATCTTAAATGTTTGTGTTTATTTTAATTTTAGCTGAAATTTCATGAGATTCTTAGAAGTCAGGCCCTTTGTAAGATTTAGTTAAGCATTGATAATTTATGGCTTTCTCTAACAGAATCTCACTTGTAAACCATTCTGTAATATCAGGCTATTTTTGTTTTCTTCCTCAGTTACTTGGGGAAAGAGAAACCTTAGACATTGCTCATTTGGGGACTCCATAATTCTAGTGCCAAGAGAAATACAGTCAGAGAAGACTGTCTTTCAAGCTAGCAGTCTTAAGGAACTACTCAGGGCATCCTATGTTACTCTTTCTAGCTAATTTTTTGCTGATACTATTGGAAAGATTTCTGTGCCTGCCTATTTACCACTGAAGGGTGACAGTTTGGAGGTATTCCAGGTGTGCTGTAAGTGGTGTGGAGGAGGATAATATTACGTGGCAGCTCACCTCATCGAGCTCAGGCTAAGATCAGGAGAGTAAAATCTGAGCTAAGCTTCATCTAAAAGGACCAATGATACAACTACTCCCACGTCATGTGATTCACCAATAATGAAAGCAATAACTGGGAGCAATATGTTTTATTTGCCTGCCCTGGCTCTAGACCTTAAGGAGTGTTAAGTGTCCACTTAAGTACACTTACACTTTCCAAAGTTACTCTCATATCCTTGTGGAATTAAAAAACAAACAAACAAACAAACAAAAAAAACAGTTATCCTAGGGACAATTACTCATGGGACTGGGCACAGGGAAGTTATGCCCTATATGACAGTGCCTGAAGAGTATTAGGTACAAAAATGCTTATTGACTGACTCACATAACTAAAAATTAATTCCTGTTTGTAGCAAGGAGAGACCATTAGCAAATGTGCTGTGTTTCTGTCCAACTACATATATTTCTATTTTATTAACAAATGAAGATATCTGAGTTCTTACAGGTATTTTGTTTTATATAATAGGATTCAGACATAGAAGGAAGGAACCTTAAATATCATCAAGGTAGGACAATCAGGACACCTAGTCTTCAAATGCTGGCATACAATTTACTTAACAGTTAACTTAGCTATGACAGTAGAAGTGTAATAAGAACATTTACACACACACATACCTATGCACCTATGTTTTTCTGATTATTTTTTTGTAAGTTATTTAGGAACAGTGCATTTAATTTAAATTGCCTAGGATTAATTCAAAGATAACGGTGAATTCATTATATGTAGGTTCATATGTATGGCAGTGTAAGTTGCTGGAGAACTGGTGGAGTATAACGTAAAGAGTACTAGATTAGGAATCAAGAGTCTTACATTCAAATTTTAGCTTTGCTAATGCTAATTGTTGGGCTTCAGCCACAGTCACATTTTCTTATCACCAGTTATGCATCTATAAAAAAGGGAATATTAATACTTTCACTATCCATTATACAGTTTTTATTTTGGGTGAGGATCCAGTGAGATAATAGATGTAAAGTGATATATGGTGGTCGATTATTATTATAACTACAATTATTGCATATACTCTTGGTCTACAGTCCCCAAAGGAAAAGTATGGGCCTAAAATTAACCATTTGATGAGCAGGTGTGTACTTCAAAGATGCAAGATATCCATGGCGTGGGTACTTTCTCCACCAACACATATTGTAGCACCCCAGTGACTTAGTAAACAGTTTTTAAGAGACACGATAGCTGAAAAATGTTAACCTGCAGCACTTCTGGTGGTGTCTCTCCAAACTTAGCCAAGATGGCACATGTACTTCAAAGTCTAGGTAGGACTTGTGTCTTAGGCCAGGTACAAGGTGACCATGGACTCAAATTTATAATCTGGCGAGATTGAATCAATGAGTATAACAAAAACAACAACAAACCTTCAAATACGAAGCATTAAGTAAAGATATATAAACAAATATTCAAGAAGTTTATACAGATAGAATTCTCAAGGTCCTCACCAGAGAGGATGTACTCAGGTTAAAAAAAAAAAAAAGAATAAAAGCTCTGAAGGAACAAGCAGGCCATTAAATCTAAAGGACTACATGACCTTCTTGATAGTAGTTTATTGAGATTCCCACAAAAGCAAGCCTTTTTTTTTTTTTAGACAATTGGGGTTAAGTGACTTGCCCAGGGTCACACAGCTAGTAATTGTCAAGTGTTTGGTCTGAGGCTGTATTTGAACTCAGGTGCTCCTGATTTCAGGGCCGGTGCTCTATCCACCGTGTCACCTCGCTACCCCCTAAAAGCAAGCCTTAATGCATTTAGCCTCTCTCCATTCAAGGTCTTGATTAAGGTATAACTGCAGGGGATTTAAATCATTAATATCAATGCAACCTGGTCAGCCCCTTAGGACTCAAGGCCCAAGATGGAATGATGCTTAAGACAACTTGCCAGAATTTGGTCTCCACTAGCATATAGTCTTCACTATTGCAGGGTTCCTTCTATAGCATAAGGAGGCACTGGAATTCACAGCTCAGTGAAAATCAAGACAATCCCTTGGTGCTAATTGTAGCTACTGCTTCCACATTTACATGATATACCTGTGCACACATATATATCACATAGGCTGGGACATAAATGTTATGTAAATGCCCCATTTGTGAATAGGTTTCAAATATTAGATTATTGCTTTAGTGGTTTTATGCAAATGTTAACATTTGAGTTTTCTTGATTTACATTACAGATGGGGAGGTCCCTTTATTCCCATAGTTCCAAGAGGAGTATTTAATGCTAAATGATATAAAAAATTGGGATATTATGTGTGGGAAAAGCTCTCTTTCAGATGTAAAGGTGGATTGAAACCACCTCATCTCATTTTAGCCTTGATATCATAACTAGGTCAGAACATCAATGAAAAATGGTCTTTAAATCAGAGGTTCTTAACTTTTTGATTTCATGGATCCCTTTGGTAATCTGGGGAAGCCCATGGAACCCTTTTCCAAACAATGTTTTCAAATGTGTGGAATAAAATACATAGGATTGTAAAGTAAAACAATTATATTGAAATGCAATTAAATATTTTAAAATAAAAACACAATAAGTTCATTGGCTGGGCAAGTGCACTGAACTGGAATGACATTGCCCAAGAATCATGTTCATATGGACCAAGGAAGCTTGACTACATCCATATATTGTCCATAATTTATTAAGTTCAAAAGAGAGCCACTCCAGAAATGAGTGAGCATGGTGATCTAACTGTGCTCCCTAGGAAGGAATGACCTGGGGAGGTGGGGAAGAGACATCTTACTTTTGGCCTTGGCCAGGTATCTCCTCCTCCCTTCCTCCCACCCTACTTTGACCAGAGGAGGACCTTGTAAGCTTTGAAGGATCTGGAGGATTTTCCCTTTTCTATTTTCCCAACAAGTGGGGATCCTCAGATCAACTGATGAAGTGTCCTCTTTGGGATCCAAAGACTGAGGGATATAGATTGATCATGCTTAAAGAGAACTACTTGAACATCTCACAACTGAGAGAAAAAGACTTCTTTGGGGCCTCTAATGAATTTGAATCCACTTTCCTCTTGACTCTGTATGTACTTATGGGAAAGTGTGTCACAGGCTTTGAGATGTTTTATACCAAATGTTCTTAATGTTTGGTATATTTACCTTAGTAAATACACCTCTCTAAAAGTTACTTAAAACTGAATGATGAAAATGATTCTTAACTGATAACTTTTGGGGGAAGATTTTGGTGGAGGGTCAAGCTGATGACTTCTGAAAATGACCTCTAATGCCTGGAACCTTCAGGGGGAGATTTAACAAAGTTCTAAAGAGTCAACTTGTTCAAGGGAATGAATTGGAACTGTGATACTAAAGACCAGCAGAGAGTTTAGGGCTGGATAAGTAGATTTGAGAATCATAAGTATAGAGATGGTAACTGAATCCACAGAAGCTGATGATATCAAGTGAAATAGTATAGTAGGAGAAGAGAAGAAGGCCAAAGAGAGAGAACTCTTTGGGACACCCATGATTAACAGGCATGAACTGGATGAAGATCCAGCAAATGAATCTAAGGGCTAGTCAGAGAGGTAGGAGGAAAACCAGGCAAGCATGAGATCTCTAAAACATAGAGAGAAGAGATTAACAAGGAAAAGAGGGTAATTAGTGGCATAAAGGTTGCAGAGAGGTTAAGAAGAATGGATATTGGGAAAAGACTATTAGATTTTGCAATTAAGAGGTAATTGGCAACTTTAGAGAGAGTCATGGTGGAAAGATATATAACAAAAATGAAACTTTACTTTTACCAGGACCTAAAGTTTGCTTATGAAAGTGTATGTTGAAAGAGTTACAGCTTGTGAATTATTGTAAAATGGTTTTCTGCATTCTCGATTTTACTCATGGAAGAAATCACACAGAAGCAAGTTCAAAATTTGAATTATGCTCAAAATATTCCCTAACATATCAATCATATTGGGATAAATTTGAATGTTCAAAACTTGTCTTATAAGAGAACTTACTTTATTTGATCCTGGAGTTAATAGTGAAGGAGCCACTGGAGTGTATTGGATAAATAAGGGATAAGGTCCCTGGAAACAGGGGCTGGAATGACACTGTAATTCAGCTGTAGTTGAGATTTCATGTCTGCAAAACCAATCAATGAGATCCATATTTGAGAGCTTCAAAAATGATACCAGTAGTACCAGATTTCAACATATATTGCAAAGTAGTAATCATGAAAACAATTTGGTACTAGCTAAGAAACAGAGTGGTAGATCAGTGGAATATATTAGTTACACAATATGCAGTAGTAAATGACTTTAGTGATCTAATCTAGTATTTTATAAACCCAAAGATTCAAGCTTTTGGGACAAGAACTCATTATTTGAAAAAAAAATTGCTGAGAAAACATGAAAGCAGTTTGGCAGAAACTAGGCATAGACCAAATTCTCACACTGTATACCAAAATAAGGTCAAAATGGAAAAATGAGACATAAAGAGTGATATCCTAAGTAAATTAGAGGAGCATTGAAAAATATGCCTGTCGATCTATGGATAAAGGAAAAGTTTATAAACAAATAAGAGTTAGAGAGAATCTTGGGAAGTAAAATGGATAATTTTGATTACGTGAAATTTAAAAAAAAATCTGCAGAAACAAAACTAATACAGCCAAAATTAGAAGGAAAGCAGGAAACTGGGGAAATATTTTTACAGCAAATTTCTCTAATAAAGGTTTCATTTATCAAATGTATAGTGAACTGAGTCAAATGTGTAAAAATATAAGCCATCCCCCAGTTAACAAATGATCAAAGGATATGAACATGCAATTTTCAGTTTTCAGAAATAGGTATTTTTTAAAAAAGAAATCAAAGCTATCAACAGTCACATTAAAATGATCTAAATCACCACTGATCAGAGAAATGAAAATTAAAATAATTTTGAAATTCCATGTCACATCTGTAAGATTGGCTAACATGACAGAAAAAGAAAATGACAAATGTTAGAGGGAATGTCAAAAAGTAGGTACACTAATGCACTTTTGTTGGAGTTATGAACTAGTCCAATGATTCTAGAGAACAATTTGGAACTATGCCTAAAGGGCTATAAAATTGTGTATAACTTTTGAACTAACAATACCACTACTGAGTCTGTACTCCAAATATAACAAAGAAAAGGGAAAAGGATGTATTTGTATGAGAATACTTATAGTAACTCTTTTTGTGGTGGCAAAGAATTAGAGATTGAGGGGATATCTGTCAATTGAGGAATGACAGAATGAGTTGTGTGGTATATGATTGTAATGCAAAACTATTGTGCTGTAAGAAATGATGAGCAGAACAATCTGGAAAGTCTTACATGAACTGATGCAAAGTGAAGTGAGCAGAACCAGGAGAATATTGTACACAGTAACAGTAATATTGTAATGATGATCAACTATGAAAGACTTAGCTACTTTGCTCAAGACAATGATCCAAGACAATTCCAAAGGACCCATGATGAAAAATGCTATTCAATTTCAGAGAGAGAACTGATGAACTCTGAGTCAGATTAAAGCATGTTTTTCACTTTTTAAATCTTGTTTGTATATGCGTGCATTTTGTTTTGCAACATGGCTAATATGGAAATGTTTTAATTACTTCATATATATAATCCATATCATATTACTTGCCTTTTAAAGTGGTGGGGGAGGAGCAGGCAAGAGGGAAAGGATTTGGAACTCAAAATTAAAAAAATGGATGTTAAATTATTTTAAACTAATTGGGAAATATTTAATGAATTAAAATATTTTTGAAAAAGTAACACAGGTTCCATTACGAATCAGTATTGCTAGGTTTGTATACAAAGGAACACAACTTTTTAAAAATGTGGGATTAATTAATCCTAAGGATTCAGGAGGAAACTGACTTATCCTAAAATAAAACTTTGAATATCACCTTCATATACTTTTGTTGTAAATGTAGATCCTCTTAACCTCTGAATATTGTATGAGGTGATTTTGGTCTGCCTTAGGAGAGGATCTATTCTTATCTTCCTAGAGGGAGGATCATTTGGGAAAGGTTATCATAATTTCACCTTGAAAGAGTCCACTGTAAAGTTTACATATTCTGCTATCATTCTAAAGGGCAGTGAGTCAGGTACATTTTCTTTAGGACCCTTTGCCGGTCTGGATTTGCTTGGAGGGACAATTAGCAGTGGACTCCTTAATAGTTAGGGCAATTTGAGCTAATGAAGTGTTTTTGCACAATGTAAGTTATTTCAACTCCATTCATACTACTCATAACTGTTAACTAGCAGTGACTTTTGTTTAATTTAAAACTTTTATTCAGTTTTCACATACAGGATATCATAGAGTATTGCAACATTATAATTATATAAGTGGATAGAATAACTTTCAGAATAAATTATTCCTCAGGCAGTTAGTTTTTTCGAAAAGAAAACTTGAAGCCCCAAGTACCATGAATGGTTTTCAATCTTTTTATTACTTTTCTCTAATGAGAAGACTGGAGTAAGATATGCTATTGGCCTGTCTTTCCTCCAGGGTGTACCTTCTAACTTGGAATTGCTTCTGGAACTTGGGCTCCTTTGCTTGTTTTGGAGAGACGTATGAATAGTTATCTATCTTGGAAACAGGATAAAGGACAGATCCTGCTCAGAAAAATAAAATCTAGTGAGAAAAAATTTCACACACCTACACAGAAGCCCAAGTTGGAGAAATCTTGTCAAATTATTTTCAACTTGCATTTATCATTTCTTTTAAATACAACCTGAATTTAAGAGAAGAGAATGAGAGTCAGTGCATGGCAGCTTGCCCATAGTAGAGCCTTTGGAAACCTGAGGCAATAGAATAATGTAGAAAAAAACATTGGCTTAAGAATCCATCAGATTCTTCCTCTGTAAAATCAAGATAATGGTACTTCCTTATCTTGAAGACTTGTGAGGTTTTCATAAAAAATCACTAAAGCCCATTTCTACTTTAAATTGTAAAGTGCTATACAAGTCTTTTATTATCTAGTTATTTAATAGATCCCCTCTTTGGCAATTTAACTGAATCTCCCCTTAAGTTCTTCCTACTCCTTCCCCATCTTGGTTATTTCCTAAGATTTTGCCTACCTTACTCCCTTCTTCCCTCACTTTCTTCCTGATAGTAGATGGCAGAATTAGCACTTGAACCCAGGTCTTTTGACTGCTGTACTCTTTCCCTACCACACCATGATGCCCCATGTCCTATCAGCACCCTCAGCTCTAGTCATGGTAGGAGGGTCCATTCAAGAACACTAATCCAGAGACCTGGTCTACCTTTGCTTTTGTTACTTGGGAGAAAGGTCAATGTTTTGAATATAGATGTGTCATTGGCTGCTACCTCCCTGCTCTAACAAGTTTTCTGTTCTGTCTCCCTGATTGTGCTAACAGTCTGTTTTCATACACACCAAAAAAAGGTCCATTCCTCAATATTTTTTTCTTTAAAATACTTCTCTCTCTTTAATTAACTAATTCTATTAACTCTTCTTGCAATAAATGTTCCTGGCTTTTTAGATGCAAGGAGATGGCTGGCTCTTTATTTTTAATTCTCTGAGGCAAATACTTCTTCCTCCAGTTCATGTGTCCTTGTCTTAGGGAATGCAGGTGTGATGTCATGGAATAATAGTATAATGTACCTTACCCCACTGCCAAGGAGTTTGTGTAGGTCTGAGCCTAGCACATAAGATTTACTGTGAAAGCTGGAACCTCCCCCACTTCCCCTCTTTCAAGCCCCTGGCTCTAGCCACTATATTTCTTTTTATAGCACAAGAAAGCTTCGGATGTACTTTCTCTTCCTGGCACGTGAGCTGACAGCTAATACATTTTTCAAACTGGCCTGCAGACACATGATCTTGAATGCCTGAAAAATAACAAGGACATATGTAAAGTGGCACTCAAACCCACAGGGAAGTCAGATAAAACTGAGAGAGGCAAACTTTTCTGGCTCCCAACAATGTCACAAATAAAACACCCCAGAAGCCTCAGCATGAACTCCCTAGAAACTAAGTTCTCTGCTTCCTTTGCTGCCAGCAGGAGATCTCATTGATTTTAGTGATTTCAATGAATTAGGGAACTAGCCTTCTTTCTCAAGGTCTTTCCCATGGCACATGGCTGCATCTTGCCCTTCTTTCTAGGCACTCAAGAGTTCATTAAAAATTTATTTATAACAGAGCAGCAAAGCCCACATTGCCAAAAAGAATTCAAAGATTTTGAGAGACAATTCCTCATTCAACATGACATCCCACTGAATAATGTCCTGAAAGAGAAAAAGACAAAAAAGAAGTGATATTGTTGGGGCTTATGCTTGAATTACAACATTCTATATTTGTTTAAGGAAAGAATAAACATTAAGCTATTTGTTTGCCCATCACTTCTAGAACCTGGGGATTCAAATACAAAAATGAGGCATTTCATGACAAAGAGCTTACTAGTGTCCACCCTTTGGTTTGATCTTATGCCATTTCATTGACTTTCACTTTAATTGTTGATTTGAAAGTTCCCTTTCAGTGGGATTGACAAGTACAAGGGATTCAGAACATCACTAGGGTTTGGAAAGGATAATCTATTGGTGGGAAAGAAGAGTAAGATCCAAATTAAGACTGAAGTAAGCATAAACCAGAGTGTTGGCTTACCAGGCACTGAGTTTTCTTTGAAGCACTAAAATATAAATGATTGAGGCAATAGGAAGCCCAGTATAGCATAGGAAGAGAGATCTGAGCTGAGAGGACAAGTCAGTTGCCTGAAGTTACATAGTAAGTAAGTGGAAGAACTGGGATTCAAATAAAAAAAAATCAACAAGGATTTATTAAGTATTTACTGTGTCCAAGGCAAAGTGCTGAGCTCTAAGAATACAAGTACAAGCAGAAGAATAGTCCCTACCCTCATGGAGTTTACACATTAAAAGGGAGCTGAAAAGGGAGCAAGAGGATGAAGGTGCCTGCAGTGGGGGAATGGCAGAGAAAATCCAGTAAGTTAGAAGTGTAACCCTCGGAGGAGGGAAGACATGATTTACTTCGGCCTTTTCCTTAAAATGGTAGTTCTGGAGGGGATCAGCCCACAGGGACAGAGAGTATTTCCACTCTAGTCCTGGGATGGAGTGAGCTTCCAGGGTAAAGAAATTTCTATGGCATGCTAAAGTCCTATGGAAATGAGTCAGCAGTACATTGTGTAGAGGAATGAAGTCACAATTATCCTAGGCCTCCATAAAATGGAGGTTCTGGGAGGAACCAAACAATATTCAAACCCAGGTCCTTTGAATCTTGTTCCAGCACTCTTTCCATAAAACATACTGGCTCATATAGGTTGATTTTAATTCAGCCTAGAAAAATCTGGAAACTTCTGAAGTTAACTCATGCCTCAGTTATTGAGTCCCATACTTTAAATAAACCAAAGACTACAAAAAGAAGACTAAACAACAGACACCATTTATTGATGACAAAAATAAATACTAAAGCAACAGAATGCAATCACAGTCCATATTTCCATTGAAAGCAATTTTAATCTTCTTCTCTATAAAGCACATTTGGCTTTAAATTCCTCCAGACAACTCTGGGCAAATTTTTTCTTCAGACAGATTTTTTTTTTTAGGGAAGGGCGAAGAATGGGAAGGAGGATGAACATGAAAATCTCAGTGAGAGGTTTAATCTAAATGTTTATTCAGATAAGGCACTAGTTTCTTCATATTGCCACAACTTGTCTGTTTTCAAATCTAGTTGGTCATATAAAACCCGTTTTGTTGATGAACCCTTATTCCTGGAAATTCATACTGAAGACTTTTCATGCCTTGTGTCTCTCTTCCTCCTTTGAAAGAAGTCTCTGTATCACCCTATTCAACAGTTGCACCGTGAGTACATGATTTCATGTGAAATGGAATCCTTGCTCTCCTCTAATAAACACTCTCTGGGCCCAAGGTTCCTAGGATATGTTGTGCTTTGATTATTGGACATGTCAATTTCACTATCAAAAGAAGAGTACAGATTCACATAACTCACTGAAAGGAAGCCAAAGTCACAGGTCAAAAGGCTATCTTTCTAGTCTACTGAAAAAAATCTGTCTGTCAACCTCTTGACACTTTCTCCCTATAAGTTCTATTTAATCAAATATCTCATGCTTTCCTGGTATAGAAGATAGAGAAAAACAGGCTAGATAGTAGTTAGGTAGATTAAGAAATGATTGAATGAACCCAAAAATGATCATGAATGGTCTGATATGAACATCTAAGTAATAATGCTCTATTAGAGTGCCTCAGTGATCTCAGTGATCAGTGATTGACCGTTTCCAGTTTAACATTTTTGCCATCATTTGTATAAAGGTAGAAAAAGCATGATTGGATTTAAATGACAAAAAGCTATGAGGAATAACTAATAACAGATAATATTTTCATAGCATTCTAAAGTTTGCTGTACATATAATAGTTCATTTGATCCTTTTAGCAAGTGTCTGTGAGGTAGGGGCTGTTATTGTCATCCTTTGTTACAGGTTAGGAAAATGAGTCTGAGAGAGATTAAGTCATTTGTCCAGGGTCATACAGATAGTAAGTGTGGGGTGGTATTCAAATACAGGGTTTTATGACTCCAAGTCTAGTACTTGATAATCTAGGCAACATGTCAATGTAAAAACAAATCCAGACAGACCAGAGTGATGGGCAAAATCTAATAAAATGACATTTAGTAGGAATAAATATAAAATCCAACATTCAGGACCAAAGAGTCAGTTGTAGAAATGCAGCATGAAGGAAGAATGGCCAAGCCACAAATCATATAGTAAAGACATGATGGTTTTAATGGAATTTAATATCAATATGATTCTCCAGTATGACATTGCCAGCCAGAACAAATTAACAAACAAAACCCCCAATATTATCTTTGTCTATACTAAGTGTGATGTGGTGTATAGAAGGAAGGGACAATTTTGCTATACTCTGCCCTAGTCAGAGAACATCTGGAATGTTATTTTAATTCTGTGTCACCTTTTTAGAAAGGATATTTACCCTCTGGTACACATTTAATGAAGGTGACTGGTGATCAAATTGGTGCATTTAACCAAAAAAAGAGAAAAGCAAAAGGGAAAGGCATGATATTTGTATTCAGGTAGTTGAGAGGCTGCCAGGTAGAAGACAGATAATACTTGTCATTCTTGGCTTCAGAAGACAGAACAAGAACAATTTTTAAAAATGCAAAGAGGGGATTTTAGGCTACAAATAAGGAAATATTGGCATAATAATTACTTATCCAAAAGTGGAATGGGTTGTCTTGGCAGACAGTTGGTCTCCCATGCACTGTAAATTATCAAGTAGAAGCTAGATGACTGTTGATGGGGGATATTGTAGAGAAGATTCCTATTAAGGTGGAGGAGAGTGGAACAGATGATCTCCCATGTTCCTTCCATCAATGAGATTCTGAGATTTTATCAAGATGCAGATAAAAATCGTTGCACTACCTATATGCAGAGCTGTTAGGAAAATGCTTTGTAAACCTCAAAGCTCTGTATCAGTGGGTATTTTGGTGATTACAGTGATTACCTTGGAAGAGAGAAGACTTTGAGGAGAGGGATAAATAATCACTGTTTTCAAATATATGAATTTTCAAAGTATCATAAATCCATGTTATACACACACTCACATATGTGTATACACACATATGCACATGCATATGTACACTACACACGTGTGTGCATATAGGCAATAATATGCATATATACACACACATACACACATATACATACATACACATACACATATGTGACATACACATATACGACATATACATAGACACACAATACACACATGCATGTATACATACACACTTGCACATATGCACACATGCATAATATACACATATGTATATGCGTGTGTATATATGTATGCATGTATGTGTGTATACACACACACACACACATACACACATTTCCTTTCTGAATTTGTAATTTTATTGGTGCAGGAACTGCTTCCTCCAGTGCAGATGTTGGGAAGCCGTGTGGTATACTGCCAAGCTAAATGAGTTGTCAGTGGTCACATTGCTTGTGTATGCCAACAGTAGACATGAACTTATCTTCGTGATGCAGAGGCTGGCTCCCTATCTCCTGTGCAATAAAAGAACCATCCAAAGGGGGATTGGGATGCCTGAAGAAGCTTGAGTTCACGTTCCCTGGAGGTTTGCAAGCAGACTACATGTCAGCAGTATTGTAGAGGGGAATTTGTGTTTCCGTTATGGGTTGGAGTAGATGACTGACAGGTCTATTTACAATGCACAGAGGCTATGATTTCATGAATGGAGAGCCAGGAAATCCAGACTAAAAGTGCAATTATTGTTATTCAATTCTCCGCTTGGGGAAGGGGCTCCTTATATGAATATAAATTACTCTATATTTAGTCTGTGCTTTAGTTAGCTGCCCCTGAATATAAATTGGCTTACACGTTAATGTAGGGACCAATGTTGTTATTGTTTACAAGGTAATTGAATGCCTTTCTTTTATTCTCTTAATTTAAGATTTCATTATGTAGGGTTGTAAATATATATACCATGCTTTGGTCTTACAAAAAAATTGTTTTTATGCTCACCCCAATTTAGAAACAAATTGAAAAGAAAATCTAAGAGAAAAATCTGAAAAAAAAATGTCAGTCATCTGCACATTCCCCATCTCTTGTTATTTAAAATATCCATTACCATCCCAAAGTATCTTACCTCTTCCTTAGGAGAACAATCTTCTGCTTTTCTCCTACACTTTAGCTTTGCTATTTAACAAGAATTTATTGCCCTTAGGGGAAGAGTTTATAGTATGTATATCTCCAGTTGGAATAAACTAAATTCAAACCTTCATCCAGAATGTGAATAATCAACAAGCTTGATGCTTCTCTGCTCCCACATCTCTTTTCAGGAAAGTTTCTTTTTGTTTATTTCAGCAAAGTATATCAATATTCCCTGGAATATAGTTTATTTGGGGTCTCCAACAAGGGCAGTACTACATCAGCAATAATCATAGTCATTTCACATATGCATTTTATTGATATCTTTAAAAAAAAAACACCATGTTGGGAGTAACCAGGAAAATATACCAGGACCAGTTATACTTTCAGCACCCAGGTCTAATATCTTGGGAACTTAAGGCCTATACCTAGGGTCATTAAAAAAAAACAAAAACAAACGGACAAATATATGAGTATTTCAAATCTTCACATTTCTAAATAATTTTATTGATGTTTTTGCTTTTATTTCAATAGTCAATACCCACTTCTACCAAATGAGCCATTAGAAAAACTTAAGAACGAACTATGTCTGGCAGTGCATATGGTACTTTAAAACTCAAATCTCCCGTCTCTCCACCAGAAGGAGAGTGAGATGCTTCCTGATCTCTTTTCTAGAGTTAAGATTGGCCATTAGAATTACTCATATTTATACTTAGTTTTAGTATTTTTAAAAATTTAAAAATTAGTATTTTTAAAAATTTTTAAAAAAAATTTTAGTATTTTTAAAAATTTAAAAAACTAGTATTTAGTAATTTTAAAAAATTTAAAAATTTTAAAAAATATTATTGTAATCACTGTGTATACTGTTCTCCCGCTAGTGTTTACTTTGCTTTGTTTCAGTTCATGCAAATATTTCCAATTTTCTTTGAATTCCTAATATTTTTTCACAAGTACAGTAATATTCCATTATATTTATGTAGCACAAATTCCTCATTTTATTGGGCATTTTTTGGCTCCCCAGATTCATAGAGTATTTACATTTCAGTGATATATTAATTAACTAGGACAGTGAATTTCAAATAATATCATATACTAAATTACAAAATCCTAGGCGTGGAAGAGGCCACAGAGGCCATCTCATTCAAGCTGTACCCGAGTAGCAATCCCCTTTAAAATATCCTTGGCCAGTTGTTATACAGTTTTTGTTTGAAAACCTAGTGAAGAGAAATCCCATTCCTCCCACCCCAAGGCAGGGCATTTTCCTTTCAGGAAGTTCTAATTGTTAGGAAGTGTGTGTGTATGTATGTGTATGTATATATATGTGTTATATCTACATATGTGCACATACATACATACTCACATACATACATACATACATACATACATACATACATATAATTGTACAGAGTTTAAATCTCCCTCTACAGATTTCTTTCATTGTCACAAATTGTACCCTCTGGGTTTAAACAGGAGAAGTCTCATCCTTGTTCCTTGTGATAACCTTTTAAATGCTTGCAGTCAGTTATTATTTCTTCCATGAATCTTTTCTAGGCTTTTCCAGGACTCTTGTCATTCTGTTGTCCCTTCACTGAATATGCTCCAACATTACCTTAGGGCCATCTCCAGTCATCCCAATCTATATTTGGCCACTGGACCCAGATGGCTCTGGAAGAGAGAGTGAGGCTGGTGACTTTGCACAGCCCTTGCTCACTTAAATCCAATTCACTTGCAAGTCGTGGTGTCACCTTCCTGAGGTCATGGTACTCTTTGAGAATGAAAGGCAAACAACAACAATAACAACATTACCTAAAAATACACCCCCCTCCATGATCACAATATTATGTATGTGGTGTGCCCAGGGTGAAGTATAAAAGACTAATATTTTCCTTATTCTAGAAATCATGTCTCTCTTAAAAATGCATAATTTCATTAGCTTCTTTGACTGCCATTCAAAATGTTGAATTGTATTGGAATCACTGAAATTCTCCTACTTTTCATGTGAACTATTTTCTGGCATTTACTTCCTGATGTTTTGCTTATGTAGTTGATTTTTTTGAATGCAAGTTTAGGACTTTATTTTTTTTTCTGAATTAAATCTCTTCTTATAAGATTTGACCCTTGTTTCCACCCTGACAGGATCTTTTCAGATCTTTCACTGTTATCCAACATAGCTATTCTTCCTGGCTTTGCAAATTTGATTAGCATTCCATTTATATCTTTAGCTAAATCTTTGATAAATTAAGAAATATGTTAAACAGCACAGGCCAAAGGGTTCCAGTGGAACACTCCATTATATATGTCTCTCCAAGTTAAAGACCTAATAAAGACTGAGGAGTTAAACAGGTGAAAAATCTTACTGGGAGGAATAGCTGAAAGGTATTTCTAAAAAAAATCTTTCACAGAGATCAGAATGACCAAATTTATTAGCTACCTCTACTAGTTGACATGTTTAAGTTAATACTTATTATTTCTGTAAAGGAGATAGAAAGTCTTCATGAGAAATTAACATTATGTATTATGGGTAGAACAAATTATACTGTCATATTGGCTCAAAAAATCACTGCCATGGTAAAAAGTTTTATTATTATTTTTGCCTAGGTTAATGCTAATTGGAATACATATTACAAGAAAGCTGCTCATTATTACCAGAACATCATAAGCCCAGGAATTAAATTCAGAATACTATAGGATGTTAATGAGGTAGCATGGCATAGCAAATAGAGAACATATTTGAAATACGACGTGAATTCAAGTCCCATCTGATAACCTGCTGGTGGGTCCTAGCAAGTCACTTAATTTCTTGTTGCCTTCAGGCAACTTTTTATAATTTTAAATTATGGAGGCCTTGCTGATCAATGAAGGGAGTTATCATACCAGAAGTTCACCACACCAATCAAATCGTAAGTCTGGACTTCAGGGATGAAGAATTCAGTTTTCAGACTTTTAGATATAGTCAATTACTCACACACACACACACACACACACACACACACAGAGTCTAAGGTGGTGGTCAAGTGACTATTTTATAGACTTCAGAAATTTTATGTTATTTATATACTGCTGAGCTATTATGCCGCCTACACGATACTGTTGTCTTATAATCTATCTAAGTGGGAAATGAAAGCAGCATGGAGTATTTGAGCATTGGATGATGATCTCTTGTCCTCAGTAGGAAGTTATTAATTTGTAACCTCAGCACCTACCTTGTAACTCAGTTATAAACTTAAACATTCATTGAATTTAAAAGGAATGGGTGGAACTGATGTTTATAGAATGTTTAAGAATTATATGATTGTTAGTATCTTCCTCCTCTCTACTTTCTTTCTTTTTCTCATTCTTCCTTGATGACACATCTATTATTCACATGGAAATGCAGATTTAAGAGCAGCTTCATGATTCACTGTGGTAAAAAAAAAAATGCTAGCTTTTTGGTGCTGAACTTTTCAGCTCTTTGCTAGCCTAGTTTCTGGGCAGCAGGGACATTCTTTTGCCTAGTGAAATATGACTATTTTAAAAGAAACAGACAGTTTGTGTTCTAAAAGATATATGAAAGATTTACATTTATAAATATTAAACAAACACATGCTTGCAATTTAAGGTTTATTTTGTTTGTAAGACCAATACATATATTTGGAAAGAATTATATGAACAAAATAAAAGGGAACCATTTCAATGACAAGTTTAGTCATGGTGGTTAAAAGAAGCAGTTAGCCATCTTCTGAACACCAGGGGAAAAAGGGTGATGAGAAAAATGGCGCCTCAGGAACTGCTTAATTAATGGATTTGTTGGCATCTAGGCTGTTCTACAGCTTAGGGAGGGTAGCGATAGAGAGTAATGGCAGCTCTCTGGCTCCTGCTTACAACTGGTCTGCTTGGAAAACTGCCACCACAGATGTCCTGGGATCCTGATTTCTGACTTCTGACAGAACCAGTCCTTGGGAGTGGGGCTGACCTCTACTCTCAGTCCCACCAGCTAATGGCAACGTACTTAAACCCAGGCAGGATGACCTGGGCTTTGAGTACCAACGACTAATGGCAACACCTGCTAGGACCACACTTTACCCCAGACAAAGCATAACATCCAGAGAAGATTACAGAGCAAAACTGGCATTGGTATTCTGTATTCACAGAGCCAAACAATTCTTCTGGATAAGGATGGAAGACATCTTGATTCATGAAACATCTGAGAACACTGGACAAGTAACAGTTGTGGCTAAAAAGTAAGGCTGGCTTGCCTGGGTGCAATCATGACTTGCTCTATGAATAGATTTTGGCAGCATTTTCCTGTAAGGCAGAGGGCTTGTTGGCAATGCACGTTTTCTAGGTTAAAGTAGGATCCTATGGAAAGTGTAATTTGGCATAAAATTCCCAGAAAAAAAAAAACACAGCATGTACAAGCAGTAGTATTTCTCAAGTTCTTTATGTTAGTCTATGTGAAGTGATAAATGGAGCAATTATGTGTATGGTGATTTTGACCTCTGTATATAGATACTGAGACTGACAATTCATTCCCCAAATGATATATTTTAAATAGTTGTAATGCAGTGTGTAATAGCAGAAAAAATACTGGATTTGGACTTAGAACATCAGGTTTCAAATCCTACTAGCTGTGAGATCTTGGGTGAGAGTTGCAATCCCAGTTTCCTTATTGGTAAAAAAAAAATTGGACTAAGTGATCTCTAAGGTCTCTTTCAGCTCTAAATTTATTGCCTAGCTCAAGGATGGAGAACCTTGGGCCTCGAGGCCACATGTGGCCCTCTAGGTCCTCAAGAGTGGCCCTTTGACTGAATCCAAACTTCACAGAACAAATCTCCTTAATAAAAGGATTTGTTCCATAGAACTTAGACTCAGTCAAAAGGCCACACCCAAGGACCTAGAAGGCCACATGTGGCTTCAAAGCCATGGATTCCTCACCCTTGCCCTAGCTAGTTAGCCCAAGTCCTTAGTTATAACACCTATGTAGACAAAGGCTAAGAAGATTTCCAGGAAATTTTCAAAATGATGACCTTTCCTCTCAGTATCCATTCCCAGTGGCAACATGGTAAGGATCAGATTGCAAAAGGAAATTATTGTTTAATTTCACTCATTTCTCTCCAGCCTCCCTGTATGTATGTGGGAAATGACTTTTATTCCAAGAAAGAAATTTTTCATATGATTAACTCATGACTTTCTTCTAAGACATTTCTTTAAAATTGTATTAGTTAATGTCTTCCACCACTCCTGGATACCAAAACTCACCACAAATGCTTAGAATTTTTGTCTTTATCCATCTTAATTTGAACAATTTGTAGTGAAGTTTTTGGGTAAGACTTGAGTTTAGAATCATCTTCTAAGTTATGGGTTCTTAAATTTTTTCTGTCATAGATCTTTTTGGCAGTTTGGTGAAGCCTGTGGGCCCATTCTCAGAATAAAGTTTTTAGATGCATGAAATTAAACACTTTAGAAGACAAAGAAACCAATTATATTAAAATATAGTCATCAAATATTTAATAGCATTTTATTTTTTCCCAATTACATGTCAAGACAAAAAGATTTTTAACATTCATTTTTACAGTATTTTGAATTCCAAATTTTTCTCCCTCTTTCACTCCCCTCCCATTTCTTAAATTGGTAGGCAATTTGATATAGGTTATATATGTTCTACCATGTAAAACATTTCCATATTAGTTACAGTTGTGAAAGAAGAAACAGATCAAAAGGAAAAAAAAACATGAAAAAAATTAAGTGAAAAACTTATGCTTCAATCTGCATTCAGAATCCATCAGTTCTTTATCTGGATGTGGATAAGCATTTCCTTTGTGAGTCCTTTGTACTTGTCTTGCATCATTGTGTTGCTGAGAAAAGCTGAGTTATTCATAGTTAATCGTCATACAATGTTGCTGATACTGTGTACAATGTTTTCCTGGTTCTGCTAAATTCCCTTTGAATCAGTTCATAGAAGTCTTTTCAGGTTTTCTGAAATATGCCTGTTTATCATTTCCTATTTCACAATAGTATTTCATTACATTCGTATACCACTTAATACAATAAACATTCTTGCACATTTAGATCTTTTCCCCTTTTTTATGATCTCTTTGGAATACAGACCTAGTAGTGGTATTGCTGTATCAAAGGGGATGCACAGTTTGGTTGCCCTTTGGGCATAGTTCAAATTACTCTCCAGAATGGTTGGGTCAGTTCACAACTCCACCAGTAGTGCATTAATGTCTCAGTTTTCCCTCCTGCTTTCTAACATTTATCAGTTTCCTCTTTTTTTTTTTTTTGGTCATATTAGCCAATCTGATAGGTGTGAGGTGGTACCTCATAGGTGTTTTAATTTGATTTTCTCTAATCAAAAGTGGTTTAGAGCACTTTATGCCTATAGATATGTTCTGATTTCCTCATCTGAAAACTGCCTGTTCGTATCCTTTGACCATTTATCAACTGGGGAATGACTTGTATTCTTATAAATTTGACTCACTTCTCTACATATTCAAGAAGTGAGGTCTTTATCAGAGATACTTGCTGTAAAAGTTGTTTCCCAGTTTTCTGCTTTCCTGCTAATCTTGTTTGCATTGGTTTTGTTTGTGCAGAAGCTTATTAATTCAATATAATCAAAATGATCTATTTCACACTTCATAATGCTTGCTATATCTGTAACCCACTTAACTTCTCCTTTAAGAATTTGGATTCTATACCACTTGGTTCATATATATTTACTATTGATATTACTTCATTGTCTATGGTACCTTTTTGCAAGATGTAGTTTCCTTCCTTATCTCTTTTAATTAGATCTATTTTTGCTTTTGTTTTGTCTGAAATCAGGATTGCTAGCTCTGTTTTTTTTTAACTTCAGCTGAAGTATAGTAGATTCTGCTCCAGCCCCTTACCCTTACTCTGTGTGTGTCTCTCTGCTTCAAGTGTGTTCCTTGTAAACGGCATGTTGTAGGATTCTGGTTTTTGCTCCCCTCTGCTGTGTACTTCCATTTTATCTCAGAGTGATGATTACTAACAGTGTATTTCCCTACATCTTATTTTTCTCCTGTTTGTCCTCTCTCTCCTTTCACCCTTTTCTTCTTCAACAGTGTTTTGCTTCTGTCTGCCACCTCCCCCGATCTGCCTTCTCTTCTGTCAGTTCCGCCCCTTACTAATCTCTGCCCCTCTTACTTTCCTGTAATGTAAGATACATTTCTATATTCAGTTGAATTTGTATATTATTCCCTCTTTGAACTAATACTGATGAGAATAAGGTTCAAGCGATGCCCGTTACCCACTCTCCCATCTTTCCCTCCAGTCTAATAAGTTTTTTTGTACCTCTTCAAATGAAATTCTGTTCTATGGTATATCAAAATAGGTACTCTGTCCTTCTGTCAGAAATTTCTACTTGACAAAAAAACAAAAAAAAAAACAAACAAAAAAACCCCCCAAAACACTAAAGACAAATGATGGAATTAATAACATTGTTTTCACAGATTTCCCCCAATTCTTTTCCCCAAGTGATTTCTTAATATTTTATAATTACATGTTATTATCTCTATCAAAACATGTTATAGAATGATAGAATCTTAGAGCTGGATTAAGCCCAAGAGGTAATCTAGTTCAATTGTTAATTGAAAATGAATCTCCTCAATAACCAGAGGAATAGCTAGGATATTATTCCTGGGACAAGGAAGGATCAGGGGAGCTTACCTGAAGTGCTGCTACTAAGAAGAAGTGTCCCTGGGAAGACTGTATTTCATTGATGCTGAATAATTAGATACTACTGAGGAAAGCAGAAAAAGGGTTGGGTATAATGACAGTGGGAAGCAAATCTCAGGATGAAGATAATCTTGCTAGGGATGGGACTGGGAAGGAAGGAATTTACCTGGGGTATAACTACCAGAGTAAAGAGAGGAAATAAGACTAAGGACAGTGGTGTTGCCACTTAGTTGAAGGTAGTCTTCTCACTGTATTTAGGGTTCTGCCAACAAATGATCATTCAGTCTTCCAGTGACAGGAAAGTAATTACCACATGAAGCCATTCATTCCAATTTTTTAATAGTTTTAATTATTAGACGATTTTACATTGCATTAAGTTGAAATTTCCTTCTCTGTGACCTTCCCCATAAGGAGTCACACAGAATAAGTCTGATCAAGACGTACATGATAATTATGTTAGTATATCCAGCAAAGTCATAGTCATAATGTTAATTTGTGCTTCCATAGAGCTTCACAATTTACCAACCACTTGTATTTGATATTCATTTGATCCTCACAATAACCCTGTGAGGTAGGCACTATCTCTTTTTTTTTATAGAAGAAGAAACTGAAATTCTGAGATACAGTGATTTGTCCAAGGTCATATTGCTAATTTGTGGTGGAATTCATTCTTCTGTGTTGTACACCAATGCTATGTTCTTTGCCATGTGGCCTTTGATTAGGTAATACTATATCCATTTTAAATAAAATATTTCATATTTTAATGACCTATATCATATTGTTCATGTTACATTTCTTACCTTAGGACTGATTAATTTTTGGTCTGCAGTGGGAAAGTATCATTAACAAAATTATGAATAAAAAGCTGCTTATGCTTCTGGGAAGGATAAACATTTGTTAGCTTAAGTGAGACACATGTTTGATTACAAAAATAGTATCTGAGGCTTTGAAATCTGCTCCAGTGGAAAAAAGTGAATATGAAATCCTAATACAATTGTGAAAATTCAAATATGTTGTGCTTTACTACCAGACTCCTTGTGATGACTGTAGTGAAGGCATAAGACTTTATTTGTGACTCAGAAAAAATAGAATAACAATAAAAGTAGAAACCAGATCCTAATGAATAATTTTGATTACAATGTTTTGGGGCTATTGATATTAGTTACACCTTCCCTCCCCCCTTTTGGTTTTTCCTTGCTAAATTTTAAACAATTAAAAATGTCAGCCTATGAACTACAGCGATTAAGCATTTTTTATGGATAATCATTCCTCATGGGCTTTCCTATTTCATTTTTATCTTTTCCTACATCTTTTCTATTGCACCCGTATTAATTTAATGGGTATTTCAGCTTTTCTGCTGGTTTAAGATTGTTGTTAGCAATCTCCCTTTGTTATAATGCAAGGTGCTTGCCAAGAGGCTATTGTTTGCAAAGCTTCTTTTAGATATGTAGTTAGGCTAGGTAACCACCAATGCAAAGTGATTTTAGGGTATAGAGAATTTTTTTATTCCTTCCTGCTCTTTCTGCCCCAGTCTTCCTCCATCTACTTGGCTGATACTTAAAATAAGGCCAAATTGCAGAATCCAAGAGCTGGAAGGGGCTTCAGAGGTCATTTAGTTCAAACCATACTGAAACATAATTTTCTTCTAGAATGTCCCAACAATTAGTCATTCAACCACTCTTTAAAAGTTTCCACTGTATTCCATTATAATAGCAATAACAAAAATAATGATAATCTAACATTATTTAGCACCTATAGAGCACTGTGTTAAGCTCTTTACTAATATTATCTCATTTGATTCTCCCATAAACCATGGGCAGTAGGTACTATTATCATCCTCATTTTATAGATGAGGGAACTGAGGCAGATCGTTTAAGTGACTTGCCCAAGGCTATATAGCTAGCAAGTACCTGAAGTTAAATTTGAACTCAGTTCTTTCTGACACTAGGCTCTATTCACTGTGGCATGTAGCTAGACATATTAATTATTAGGAAGTTATTACTTCCACTGATCCAAAATCTGCTCAATAATTTCCACTCATTAATCAAAGTACTGATTGTTGCTATGGTAAAACCATTTATTTCCTGCTTGAACTAAATAATCTTTCAAATTTGTGAAAACAGCTATTAAGTTAACTATTCTGTGGACTGAGCATTTAGAACTCTTTCAACTGTTACTCCAGACCTATATAGCTGTCCCGAATCCCTTCCTCTGATCATGATCTAGTTTGTTGGTGTCTTTAAATTTGATATCCAAGATGAGCTAAATATTCCAGATGCTATCCTACCAGAGCAGCGAAGAGTGGAAACATGCAGATTATGATCTTTGGACCACCAGGTCATGTTGAAATTGGAGTTCACTAAAAACTAGAGATCTTTTCCATATGAACTATTATCTAGTCATGTTCTACATTTTGATTGACATTTTAAAGCCAAGTGTATACTTTGCATGTGTTCCCATTAAATTGAATCTTATTTGATTTGCCCTTTCTATCCCATTGAGGTTTTTTTTTATCTTAACATGATCATCCAACATTTTAGTTATTTCTACTTTTGTATTATCTGCACATGTGGGGGAAAAAAGAGTCATTTATCTTTATCCACGTCAATGATATGATGTTGATAAGCACAAAACCTAAGATACATGTCTGGGGAACTCCAGTAGAGATGCCCCTACAAGTTGAATTTGACCTATGAATGAATGATTTCTTTTTGGGTCTAATCATTAAACCAGTTTTGTTTCCACATAACCCAGAGAAAGTAATGGGTTTCCTAATGACTACTAGAAG
Source organism: Vombatus ursinus (assembly GCF_900497805.2). Taxonomy (NCBI): domain Eukaryota; kingdom Metazoa; phylum Chordata; class Mammalia; order Diprotodontia; family Vombatidae; genus Vombatus; species Vombatus ursinus. Next base: position 52,137,459 of record NW_020954596.1, read on the forward strand.
ATGCCTGAGAGTAGGATCGAGAAGAAGTTATTGGAAACATGGAAATAGGAATTTGCCATGACAAGGAGTTCAGCGTGAGAGGGAACTTATTCTGGGACTGTACTACTGGGGGATACTCAGTGTTGGACTTTGTGGAAATTGAGGATATTAAAATCTATGCTAATGTGTTGGTGAAGCACCTTCCACTCCATGTATAAAGTATGATACTAATCATCAAAGTTTCAAAGACAAAAATTAAATTAAGTTCCAATGTGGTCTCAGACACTCAGTAATTACATCACCTTAGGCAAGTCACTGAACTGCTATCTGTCTCAGTTTCCTCATCTGCAAAATGGAGATAAAATACTCACCTTGCAGGGTTGTTGTGAGAATCAAATGGGATAGTATTGTAAAGCACTTAGCATGTCACCTAGCACATAATAGGCATTACAGAAATCCTAGGTGATGATGATGATAATGATGATGTTGTTGATGAAATCTAAGTAAAAAAAAAAAACTTCAACTGTGGAAGAGCCACTTTTTCTTACAAAGATTTATAAACCTGTATGACTTGAGAAGTTTTAGTGAATTCAATGCTAGGTTGTTTTGGTTTTTTTTTCAGATTCTGATTAGCCTTGAGCAAAGATAAGAAAAGAGCAGGTTTTATGTACAAACAGCACACATTTTAAAATAGGTATTGATTGAAAATATGGTTTTAAATTCATGTTAAGCTCAAGGCTATGGTTGGTCAAGGTACCCCAATATTGACTACAGTGCAGTGTAGTTTATCAGGCCCTTGTATAGTGAGCACTCAGATTTGTTTGTACATACTTTTTCTGAGCAAGCTTGTTGGTAGGAGGCTACCTATAGGGGCTGTGCATTTCTCACCTTGTAGTTGTAGGCTTACTGGAGTTAGCTTACATACAGTGTAGGACAAGCTACTTACTGATGCCGAACTCTTCAGTCCCTCCCTTCTACAGTAATGAGTCAGCCAACAATCATTTATCAGCACTTACCATGGGCCAAGCACTACGCTAAAGCACTGGGGAGACAAAGCAAAGTCTCTCAAGGAGCATTCATTGTAACGAGGAAGACAATATTAACTGACTAGGTCCATACAACATATAAACAGTGAACATAAGAATATGAGAGGGGAAGGCACCAGCAGCTGAGTGCACTGAAAAGAAGAGGAAGTTGAGCTGAGTCTTGAAGGAAGTCAAGAGGAGATAGTGAGATGGCAGAGCGTTCCAAGAATGGAGAGCAGTCATGGCCCAGGTGCAGAGGTGAGAAATGAGATAATGTGTTTGAGCAACTGTAAGGAGGCCAGTGTGGCTGAATCTGGGTTTATGGAGAGGATAGGTTATGAAGAGTCACATAAAGGAGTTTACATTGATTCTGGAGCTACTGGGGAGGCATTAGAGCTAATTAAGGGGTGTGATAATATGATTAGACTCACTTTAGAAAAATCATCTTGGCAGTTGAATGGAGGATAAATTGGAGTCAGGGGTGACTTGAGGCAAGGAGACAAGTTGGAAAATAATTGCAATAATTTAGATAAGAAATGATAAGGGCCTGTACTGGCATCCTGCCAGTACAGTGTAAGAGGAGAGGAAGCATCCAGTGTTTCCACATGCAAAAAATGAAATGTTGACTTTTTGTTTTATACTTACTTTTTGTTATTTAATTGCTTATTTTAATTTATTTAATTTAATTAATTAACTAAAATTAAAAATTTATTTATTTTAATTGGTCCATTTATTGCTATGCTTTTGAGAGCTTTTAAAATAGCTTTAATGAATATTGGTAATTTGTCAGAAGCTTTTTCTGCATTTCTTCATAATCGTATGTTTTGGGGGTATTTAGTTCTATTGATTCTTACTTTGAATCTGTACTTTGGAGAAATAGATTCTGAACACTAAAAATCAAGTTAGGTGTAACACCCAGGATATCTCTACTATTCTGTCTTTTCTTGGTTGAGTTTGCCCCACTGGACTCACTTAAAAACCAAGTGAAAGTCGATTTCTTGGTTGTGTCCGTCTGAATGAAAGGAATTTAGTCCGATAGGATTTGTCTTTACAAATTTGTCTCGTACTTTTCTCTAAACTTCTTACTGTCTTTGGTAGAGAGACCTAAAACTAGTCTTTGTATACTTGTTTGCTGAATATACGTATGTGTCCGTATGTGTGTATGTATGTGTGTGTATAATATTATATAACATGATTTATTTATGTGTTTATTTACATATGTATGTTTTATTCCCACTTGGATTTTAACCTCAGTGAGGACTTGGTTTTGAGAATGTTGTTAGGAGCTATGCAGGAAGTATATCTGAATTGCCCAAACTAAATATTGAATTATAAAGCTGCAGGCCATTTTTCCAATGGAGCCTAAGCTCTTTAAAAGAAAAAAAGAAAGAAATCCTACAGTGTTTTCTCCAGCTTTTCAGCATTTTGTATATCCAAAGCTTTAAGGGATCTTGCTGTAGATGGGGACATTAATCTCTCCAGAAACAAAGTAAATGTATCTGGACACCTTCCCCTCCTTTTTCTGAATATTTTACACTCAATTAATAGATTGGAGAGAAAGAGTAGGGAGGGAGAGGACAGATGCCAGCGAACTATGGTGAAGAGATCTGTCATTGGCTTTATAAAGCCAATTATTTTTTTTCTTTTTCTGTATCTTGGTAACAAAGGAGACTTTATCTTTGTATCTTTGCTAGTTCCCAGCACATAATCTTTGTACATAATAGGTGCTGAATAAATTTTTGTGAATGAAGTAATAAACAAAGGAATTTAATCTCCTACTGTTTAAACAGCTTTAAGATACTGACACAAACCAACTATTGTTTTTCTTAAAACAATAGAAACAATAAAATGTATGCTATTTGTAATCCCATACATTATTAAAACTTTAACATTATTGTTGCATGTGATTTAATATTTCCAACATCTTGCTTTTCTTTTTATGATTTTTCTTCAAGCTTTTGTTTTAGGTTTTATGAAATGAAGAGTTTAGACTTTTTTAAAATCACATTTAGTTTTACTAATGCTCAATTTTATATAAAAAGCCTATTTGGGGGTTCCCAATTACATTCAGGGAGGCCTTTTGCCTCTGACTTTGGGCAATATAGGATAAATATATCAGTATAAAACTTTTAAACATAATCCTACTTGTGTATTTTTGGAACTGAAATTTTTCAGATAAAAACAGTTATTTCAAAATGAACAAGCTTTCTTCCCTACATTCTGGGTACTGAATGAGGTCTAAAAATCTCTTCTAATCTAACCATTTACTCTGATGGACTCTACCCTTTGAAGTCATAACTAGAGTGATTGGGACTTTGTCCTAAATTGAGACTTAAAGAAGGGTGCTTACAACATTTAAGTCCTTCACTAGAGTAGAAATTAATTGGATTTGGGACTTAATAAGATAGAGGCAGCTAGGGTGGCACACTGGATAGAGGGCTGGGCCTGGAGTCAGGAAAACTCATCTTCCTGAGTTCAAATCTGGCCTCAGGTAGTTATTAGTTATTATAACCTTGGGCAAGTCACTTAACCCTGTTTGTCTAAGTTTCCTCATCTGTGAAATGGGAATAATAATGGCACTTACTTCCCACCATTGTCATAAAGATAAAATGATAATATTTATAAAAATGCTTTAAAAACTTAAAGAGCTATACAAATGCTAGTTATTGTTATTATTATTATTATTATTATTATTAAGCCACCCTTTCTCCTTCACCCCTGCCCAAGGCAATACAACAGCCCTTTCACAACTTAATCTTCCTTACCTGTAGGATCCTCCATAGCAGTAGACCAGTGGGGGCCCAGGCTCCCCATTGTTGCCTCTCCCACCAAATGAACCAAGGCCTTTTTCTCTACTGCTGATTTAAAGCAAATTTTGTTCCATCTGGAGCTTCTTATTAACATTTTATTTTTTAAAGGCTTTGCATACTGATTTAATAAAGGAGAGTCTTGGCTAAATCTACACCTTGAGCTAAAGAAGTCTTTCTTCAAACTTAGAGGTCATCCAAGAAGCTAGAGAGCTAACAAGTGAGGGATATATTGTTCAGGTACGGGGAGAGGTCAGTCCCTCTAAGATGAAGTGTAGATGATTTGAAACTAAAACATAACTTTTTAATGAGAGTTGAAAAGAGAAAAGGAGAGATGGCGGAAGATTAAACACTATTGGAGTGAGATGACTGCAGCTCCTTGAAGAGTGATTGCTTTTGATCCTTGTTCAGCCCGGCAGCAGTATGAAGCCTAACAATGAAGATCCTTCTGACATGCTATAATACGATGCTTATAGTGTGATGGATTAGATTTCTCATCTCTTCACCTAGATGAGCCCAAAGGAAAATGGATGAGACAATAGCACATCACGGTTATTTGCCTGTCTCTGTCTCAGGGTTCCTGCATTTTGAGTTGCTAATATAACATTTCTTCTCTCTGTGCATATATCTGTTTGGTTCTGCCTGAATTCATAACATAAACCTCCACAGAGCGGTAAATATTCAGAGAAGAGATATTGGCGCACAATCTTTCCTTTTGTTTCTTTTTTGATTTTGGACAAGACTTTAGAAATTGTTTAAATCATTAATTCCTTCACATATTCACAATTCTGGTCTGATTGACCTTATTCCTTTTCCCTGTTCATGCCATTCAACCTCTTAGCAATGTCCATTTTCACTAGTGGTCCACCAAGTCTGGAAGGCACTGCCCTTATCTCTACTTTGTAGAATTGCTAGCTTCCTCCAAAACATAACTGAGGTGCCATTTCCTGCATTGGGACTTTGCTGATTTCCCCAGCTACTATTGACCCCTCTTTCTATCATCATGGAACCACTTTTTATAGACTGTGTATATGTATTAACTTATTAGTTGTGTAAGGAAATTATTTAAGATGATTCTCAGATCTATTTGTTCATCCCTAACCTCTCTCCTGACCTTCAGGCTTGAATCTCCAACTGCCATAGATGTCTTAACTCAACCATTCTAAAACTGAACTCATTATCTTTCACCCACCAGACCTCTCCCTTTCCATTTTCCCCATTACTGTGAAGGGAAGCACCTTCCTCCTAGTCACCCGGATAACCAATGTTGTCTTCCTTCATTCCTCATCTCACATGTTCAATGTGTTGCAAAGTTCTGTCAATTCTACCTTCAAAACATCTCTTGTGTTTGCCCCATTCTCTCATCTGACCCTGCTACCACTCTGCTGCAGTCCTTCATGACCTCATCCCTGGATCTTTTGTCATAGTTTGCTAGTTGGTCTACCTGCATTAAATCTCTCCTGATTCTAATCAATTTTCCACTGCGCTTCACTCAGCTGATCTTCCTAAAGTGGAGGTCTAATCATGTCACTTCCCTGCCTCCCCCCATTAAATAAATTCCAGTTGTTCTTCATTGCCTCCAGTTTCAAATGTTAAAATCCTTCATTTATGCTCTTTGTAGTCCTGTGATTTAATATGAAAATATCCTCAAGAGTTATTGAAGCATGTATGGAAGTCCTTACACGTTTATCAAATGTCCCTTGACTTCTGTGCTTTTAGTTTTTGTGTTTGCTGTTTATATTCTTTGTGTCTTCTTTTGTCATCGGTTTGTAAAGTTTGTGCCTAGTTCCCCACTTCTTATATCCCTTGTTTCTAATTTGTTGTTTCATATCTGCTGTGTGAATAAAAAAATATAATAATAGTATTTATTATATGTTCTCTAAAGTAAGATTGAATGTGCTTGAATGTTTACTGGGCTTGCCCAAAGGAATGGAAAACTCTGCATACACTTTTGATCTAGGAATATCACTACTAGGTCTTGGCCTCAAAGAGATTGAAAAGAAAGGAAAAAGATCCATATATACAAAATTTTTCATGGCAATATTTTTGTGTGTGTGTGTGTGTGTGATGAAAAAGAATTGGAAACTGAAGGGATGCCCATCAAAGTCGTGATATATTGTGATGGAATACTATTGTGTTGTAAATAAGTGATGTAAGGGATAGTTTCAGAAAAACCTGGGAAGATTAGCAAACCAAGAAGAACCAAGGGCCAACATGAAAAAAACAGGAAAATGATAAATGTTGGAGAAGATGAGGGAAAATTGGAACACTAATGCATTGTAGGTGGAGTTGTGAAGTGAACAATCCATTTTGGAGAGCAATTTGGAACTATACTCAAAGGGTTATAAATTATGCATACCCTTTGACCCAGCAATAGCACTTCTAGGGCTGTATTCCAAAGAGATCATAAAAATGGGAAAAGGACCCACATGTACAAAAATATTTATAGCAGTTCTTTTTGTGGTGGCCAAGGATTGGAAATTGAGGGGATGCCCATCAATTGGGGAATGGCTGAACAAGTTGTGGTTATATGAATGTAATGGAATACTATTGTGCTATAAGAAATGATGAATAGGCAGACTTCAGAAAAACCTGGAAAGACTTGTATGGGCTGATGCTGAATGAAGTGAGCAGAACCAGGAGAACATTGTACACAGTAACAGCCATGTTGTGAAATGACTAACATTGATAGACTTAGCCCTTCTCAGCAATGCGAGGATTTAAGACATCTCCAAAGGTCTCATGATGGAAAATGCTTTCCACATCCAAACAAAGAACTATGGAGTTTGAATGCAAATCGAAGCATACTATTTGCTATTCTTTTTTCTTGTGTTTTATTTTGTTTCCTCTTTCTGGTGGTTCCTCCTATTGGTTCTAATTCTTCCTTACAACATCACTAATGTAAAAATATATTTAATAGGAAAAAAACCCCCAAGACTTAGCAACTTTGATCAATTCAATAATCCATGGAAGTTCCAAAAGATTCATGATAAAAAAAAGGCTATCCACCTCCAGAGAGAGAACTGATGAACTCTGAGTGCAGATTGAAGCATATCATTTTTCTCTTCTTTATTTTCATTTTTTCCCCCACAACATGGCTTATGCAGAAATATGTTTTGTATTACTTCATATGTATAATGGGCATCATTTTTTTTTTACCTTCTCAACGTGTGGGGCAGGGCCTGGAGAGAGTTAGAGAATTTGGAACTAAAATAAAATTTAAAAAAGAAAAAGAATATCTGCTAGAATTTTAAGGGTTAGCACAGAAGCATTCTTGAGGGCCTGGAGTCATAGTAGTCTATCTGTAGTTGTTTTAGCTGTTGCCTGAAGGATCTGGAGATCTTTTAGCTAATGGGGCTCAGGCTTACCTATTTAGCCTCACCCATCTTGGCTAGCCCCATGTGATTTAAAACATCTACTCCTGTTTTTGATCAGGCCCCTTCATAGTCAGAATCCTCTGTCAGGGGCATCTTTTCAGACAGAGGAGAGAACTTGGACAACATTTGGAGAGGGATTCAGCCTTTGGACCTACTAACTGATGCTGTTCTCTCAGACAGCAAATCATTACCATAATATGTTATATTTTATTGAACTTGATACTTTTATAATTATTTTCATATATATTACCATTAAAATGATTAAAAATTCAATATGTCTCATGGAATCTCTCTGTTATGTATACATACACTTCTTTACAAGATTCCTCATGTTTGTTGCCCTGGAAGTATCTTTTTTTTTTCATCAGAATCATGCCAGACCTTACTGTAATAGTATCTATCTCTATCTTAAATATTTAAAAAACCACAAAAAAACCTTTTTAAAAAAGATTACATTGATTACTGTCTAGTTTAATAAATAACATTGGGGTATATTTTTGAAGTGATAGAAGGTACCTGAAAGTAAATATTGAAAATAGAATTTCTACTGTGGTTTCTAGGGTTTATTCTCTTGTTAGAAGGGCTTTAAGAAAGTATAGAGGGAGAAGATGTTACAGAGAGATATAGCTAGATTCATGACAATTATGTGCATAGTTGTCTGTGTGAGCCTTTCAAATGGAGTGTAAGAGAGAAGGGGTAATGATAAGAATGGAATGGGAGCTAGCACAATATAGAGGTACAGACTGTATGGAGCAGTAAAGAAATATGGAATATCAAAAAAGCCTATCTACGTAGATTCAATGAGACACATTCAAACTGTTAAATTGAATTGGCAGTTTCTTCGTTCTGCATGAAAAACAGAACAGATAATAGAAATGTCTAGTTCAATTGAACTTTTAAAAGCATCGTATGGCTATGTTCAATGCGTCGTGCATTGTTCAGTAAGGAAAACCCAAAGTTAAATAGCACATGATCCATGCCTGTAATGCTTGCATATGTTGGCTGAGTTATGATTTCGTTGATGGTGGTCATAGTGAAGGAAGGGGAATGTACTCTCCTTTTTGATGTAGATAGCAATCCTTCCATGCTTTCCATTCTGTAGGATTCTTGTGCACATAATTCCATAAAATCCCTATAAAAGATCTATCTGGTTTCTTGGATCCTTTCTCTTCCTCTTAGTTTTTTGATGTGAATGTATCACTTGACATTCTTTGTATTGTCTCTCTCTACCTGATTAGTCTACTTCCTTTCCTGTTTATACATGAACTTGACACATTTTGTTCTAATTCTCAAACATAAGTCATCATTGGTATATATGCTACAGCCTAATGTTTAATTGCATTCTCTTTTGGACATTTGCGATTTTGATTCTTCCAAAATTTGGAGCCATGAAGCATTACTGGGAGAATAAAAATATTAAATGATTCTCATAACCTATTGAGTTCCATCTCCTCCTCTTAATTTTTGGGCCCAGCTTATTTTCTACATATAGCTGGGATCTTTATCCTGGGGTCCCAGAACTTATTTCTAAAAAAATTGATGACAATATTTCAATATAATTGGTTTCATTTGTGATCTTTGTACTTTATATTAGTTATTTAAAAACATTCTGAGAAAGGTTCCACAGCCTTTATCAGGTTGACAAGTGTCCATTACACAAAAAAAGGATAAGAATTCTAGCCTATAGTCTATAGTATTTGTCATAACACAGTACATAATTAAATCTATTCCAGTGTGTGCATATGCACATAAGCATGTATGACGCATGTATGCATAGGCACACATGGATGTAAATGTGCATATGCATTGCTATATGCACAAAAATATTAATTCAATGAACTGTCCATACAACTTCATAACTCTTTGGGTAATGGGAATTGTCAACTCATTTCATTTTTAGAGCATGGATGGTTAGAAAAGTCTCACATTGTTATTGATTTTGCTGATTAGACTTTGTAGTATTCTGAAGGCTGATGTAATTAGTAGGGTAGACTTATAATAAATACAATACACATGTGGTGAATAAATGAAAGGTGCAAAATAAGGTGCTATGAGAATTCAAAGGCTTAAGAGATAATTTCCAGTTGATGTAATCAATGAAAGCTAAGTGCATCAAATGATATCAGTGTATGTTTGAAGGGAAAGACCTGATTTCAACAAGCATAGATGAAAGAGTGGGGGCAGATGTGATGATGAAGGAACTCAAGTATAGGAAATATAAATATCATGGAATCAGGAGTTAATAAATAAGCAAATATTTATCATCTACAATGTAGCTGCTGCTTTGTGAGGCACTGTTCATACAAAGACTCCCCCCCCATGAAAATTTCTGTTCTTAAAAATGTGCATTTTATCAGGCTAGTCAACATAGATATATATGACCCCTTTCAGACTTCAGCTCTATTAAGCATTTGGGGAGACTCAATTAATGTGGAGTTGGCCAACTGATACATCCTTTAAAACATTAGTATAGAGTCATATTTGGTTGAATTATAAGATGAAGGAGAAAGATGTGTTTAAACCAGATCAGAGAGTGTCTTTTATGTTCAGATTTTTTTTTTTTGCCAGACACTGGGGAGACATTGAAGCAGAATGGACTGGAGAGGAGAAGGAAAGATAAAAGATTGGTGGCTATTGCCATGTCCAGGGAAGAGAGTTCATGAAGTATAATGGTGGAAGGAGTGATATTGTAAAATAATGGGAGAGATTGTCCTCCTTGAAACTCCAAGTTTATTACACTTCAAAAGAAATCCCAACCATGGAGTGGCTTTGAGTCAAAAGGACAATAGGACTCTGGTGGAAAAGCAAGAACCAATGGAAAAAATAATTGAGTTAATTGGTTATGGGATATTAGTTCCTTTTATATATTTTCTAAATTTGTTTCTGTAAATTCTTTGCTGTGTCCATTTTGGGGAGAATGAAACAAAAATTGTCTTAGGAATGATAAGCGTTTGGTATCTTAAGTAATATTTTTTTTTTCCTTTTTAAATTTGACTCTTTAATGAGAAGTAAATTTCACAGTTGTGAAGGCATATTAAAATGTTACACATTTTATCTCAATTGAAAAACTACTTAAACAAATTGTGGCATATGAAGGCAATGGAAATCTTAATACTGTGCTGTAAGAAACAATGGGTGTGAAGGACATGGAGAAGCATGGAAAGTCTTACACAAACCAATGCAAAATGAAGTAAGTAGGATCAGGAAAACAATATAGATATATGACCACGTTGCTGTAAAGAGAAAGAACATCCCCCAAACAATTCAAACTGTGAGATGATTATTCTTCTGTTTTTCAGTCTGCATTTTCTTCTGCAACATGGCTAATATGGAAATGCTTTGCATGGCTGCACATGCATAATTCATATTAACCCCTCTGCCTTCTAATACTTTGATTAAACTTACAGGAGAAGCTGTTACGTATATTTGTGGAAACCAAAACAAGCTGTTAGATGTTCTAAGTTTCTCCAAAATAAATGTTGTTAAAGACAAGAATGGTTCAAAGAGAGAGTAATTTGGAGGGGGAGTAGCCTCAAATATTCTACACAATCTGTGTGAGGCCAGAACTTTGTATATGAAGCTATAGGTTATTATATTACTGTGCGTATATATATATATATATATACACACACACATACATATACATATATATTTTTACTTATAGGTGTATATGCTCTACCCTTCCAATAGAATACTAGCTTATAGAGAGTAGGCACTATGATATGTTTTTTCTTCTCTTCAGCATATAACATACTGCTTTACACATAGTAAGTATTTAATCAGTATTTTTTGAATTGATTTGAGTTGAATATAACATATATTGGGATAAATAGTTTTCAGCTTTTGTGTCTAGAGGAATTAATTGTTCCATTAATAAATAAAGGAAAGTTAGGATGTTGGGTTTTTTGTTTGTTTTGGTGTGTGTGTGTGTGTGTGTGTGTGTGTGTGAGAGAGAGAGAGAGAGAGAGAGAGAGAGAGAGAGAGAGAGAGAGAGAGAGAGAGAAAGAAATTATGATTAATAGGTAATAGAACTCTAGGGGGCACCAGAGACTAATTAAGGACACAACTCCTAACCTCTAGTCTGTGGTCTCTGCATGTCTATTCTCCCTCTTTAAGGATTTTATTTCTTTTAAACAATTGCTTTACTTATGATACACAATTCCACTTATGAGGGTCTTCTGAGAGTTAATGGAGTCTAGGGAATGTGGCTAGTCCATCATGTCAGTTCCATAACTAGGCTTCTCTCTTCTCCTCCTCCTCTTTTTATCTTCCCTTTCTCTTCCCTCCCTCTTTTTCTTTCTCTCTACCTTTGTTTCTATCCCAGATCTGTGATTTCAGCCATGTTCCTCTGGTGTGGAAACTCCATCTATAGCACTTGGCAGTGACTTATAGTTTTAAAATTGTACAATATGCATATGACTTAAACTTTCAGCGTCCCATAAGCACTGAATAAGTAACTTACTAATAGAGACATAGCCAATATGTGGCAGAGGAAAGATCTGAACTCAGATCTTGACTTGAGGGTCAGTATTAAATCCAGTCCATCATACTGCTTTAGTTTGCATAAAATATTTGTGTCTCAAATATATATTTTAGGGTAAAAGGGTATTTTTAAAAATTGTATTTATTCATTTTTAATTTTGAGTTCCAAATTCTCTCCTTTCCTCCAGCCTCTCCCTCAATCTATTGAGAAGGCAAGCAATATGATACCCATTACACATATGAAATCTTAAAAGTGCATTAAAAATGAAATGAATAGTTTTGATTATATATTGAAAAGTTTTTGTATAAACACAGGTAACAAAGTTAGAATTAATAGCAAAAAACAACAACAAAACAAAACCCTGGGGAAAAATCTTCGTAATAAGATTTGCTGATAAAGGTGTCATTTCTAAGATATATAAGAATATGAAAAAGATCTATTCCCTAATTGAAAATGGTCTAAGGATATGAGTGGATAATTATTAAGGGAAGAAATGCAGGTTATTTATAACCACATAAAAGATGTCCCAAATCACTATTAATTAGAGAAATTAAAATTAAAGTAATTCTGAGATTAAACTTCATGGCCTTTAAAGTGGCACAGATGACAGAAAGGAAATTGATAAATATTGGAAGAGTTGTGGGATAGTAAGCATATTCAGAAAATTCTGGTGGACCTGTGAATGGCTGCAACCATTCTGGAAAGTAATTTGTAATTATAGATGAAAAATTCCTAAACAGTGTATGCCCTTTGACCTAGCTATTCTGCTAGTAGCCTGATACCCAAAAGAAAGAGGAAACGGTTTTATACATACAAAATAAATATTTACAGCAGTTCTTTTTGTGGTGGCAAAAAACTGGAAACTAGTGGTATATCCATCAATTGAGGAATGGCTGAATAAATTGTGTTATATGCGTGTGATGGAGTACAATTGTGCTGTAAGAAATGAGGAAATAGATGATTTCAAAAAGATGTGGAGATATATATGAACTGATTCAGAGTGAAATAGGCAAAACCAGGAGGCCAATTTATACTGTAACATCAATATTATAAAAATGAACAATTTTGAAGACTTTTATAAACTGCTTTAGAATGAAGTATGCCACTTAGAATAGTTTATACAATAACAGCAATATACAAACAAACTTTGAGAGCTGTTACAACTGATATCATTCCAATGACTATTCAAGATTCCAGAGGATTAATTATGAAACATGCTATCCATTACAAAGAGGTGATGGATTTAGGGTTCAGAATGAGATAAATATTTCTGCATGTAGCCACTGAAGAAATTTGTTTTGCTTGTCTGTGCATGTTTGTTACAAGAAATTTGTTTCCATTTTATTTTTTCAATTATGTTAGGGCAGGAGTGAGAGAAATAGATTCTTCTTCTTTTTTTTAAATATAGAAGTGGGAGGTGCTACAGATATGGAATGTTGCATATACTTTTAAACAAAGTGATTATTATTTGTTTTACCTAATTGTATTTGTTTAACTTAATTGTTTATTTTATTATAAGAGGGCTCTCCTGAAGTGACGATGATTTGTATGTTTGTACTGTTAAAACAAATCATATCATAAAACTTTTAAAAAGGAAATGGTATTAGCAGAATGAGGATTTCCATTATTTAAATATTTTTCTTTTCTTCTTTTTTTTTGTTTTTTTGGAAATTTAATATCTTTGTTGATCACTAACTCAGAAGACACAAAAAGGTGGGTGGATAGATAATGATATGAACATTTTCCCTCCTATAAAGTATAGTAGCTGCTTATGATATTTTTGTTGACCTTTTCAATGTGTTGTGTCTTAGATATAGAGACAATCACATTGATAAGTAGTAGTTTACATGCTTTGAGTTTGTTTTCCAGTATTACTGATGCATTTTTGCTAGTCCATCTTACCACAGATTCATTAAATAACATGTCACTATATGTGTAGTGGATTGAAGAGATTCTGACTATGCTCATGAGTTACTTATGTTCTGAAATATGTTGAAGTCACTCTAAGTGCATGTTCTTTAAGATTAACAAACTGCTCCCTGAAAAAAGTTAGGCATTTTTTTGTAAAAGGCATAAACTGTTTTGGAAATTAAATACTCAATGTTTAATATACTCTAGATGAGTAGCTTTCAAACATTAAAGACATTTTTGAAAAAGAGTAATTAATGTAATGTTAGCTAAATGCAGTGAAAATGTAATGTAATCAGAAACATAAAGATGATATACACCGATATAAATTAAAATAAAAAAGCATTTATTTATAACATAGGTTGATAATGCTTTTATTAGTCTTCCTGGATAATAATAATTTAACTGAAAATAGGAAACAAAATTGTAGGGATGTGAATTATGAAGTAATTTAGAAAAGGGAAATGGAAGTATCAGATGAGATTGGGGATTTTAGTAGATATAGGAAACAATATGAAGAAGGTTCAGATTCTGACCAAGGGAGCAGAGGCTAACAGAGAGGTAGTAAAATGTTAAAGAAGTAAGATTGTAGTTCCACTTCCAGGAGCCAAGATGGCGGAGTAAAAAGGTAGTCGCTCTCACCCTCCCCTATCAACCTCTGAAAGCCCAGAAAATGTCGCCCCAGGAAAAACTTTGGAACAGCTGAACCAGAAGAAAGATGGGGAGCAGCAGTGCAGTAGCCCAGGTAACTTGATGGATTAAAGGGAAAGGCCCCTCTTACCCTGGGGGAAGGGGTGCGATATGGAACGGGAGGCATAATAGTGCCTCAATGAGGGCGGGGAACTGGTGGAAACCAGCTCAGACAACCACCAGGTGCCTCCGCATTCTACAGCAACCTGCTCTCCCAGTGCCTCAGGAAAAATAAGGGAAGCAGAACTACAAAGGACCCCAGGCAGATAAACACCCTGCAACATCTATCTGAAAGGAGCTGAAGAAAGCTAAAGGAAAGGAAGAGCAGACAACCTAGAGTTGCCCAAAAGTTCTAGCCTTGCTGATTCCAGCCCAACACCAGGTAAACTGCCAGAACCCTACAGCCTCCAACTGCCAACATTGGAGGCCCCAGCACACAAAGCCAGTGACCAAGACCTAGGCTCCCAACACAAGAAGCTTGGGTCAGTGCCTTCTGCTCCCCAGCAGGAGAGCTCAATCTCTTTAAAGGCCAGGGAATAAAGAAACACCATGAGTAAAAAGACACATACCATAGATTCATATTATGAGAAGAGTGAAGATCAAGGCAGAAATTCTGAAGAAGACAACATTGTCAACAAACCCACATTTGCAACCTCAAAAGGGAATATGAACTGGTCTGAAGCCCAAAAAAGCCTTCTTAGAAGAGGTCAAGAAGGATTTAAAAGTCAAATGAGAGGGGTAGAAGAGTCATTAAAAGTACAATTGGTCAACTGGAAAAAAAGTACACTGAAGAAAACAAGTCCCTAAAAAATACAATTGGTCAACTGGAAAAAAGTACACTGAAGAAAACAAATCCCTTAAAAATATAATTGGCCAATTAGGGAAGGAGGTACAAAATCTAATAGAAGAAAATAATTTGTTAAAAATTAGAATCGGGCAAATGAAAGCTAATAACTCTATGAGAGAGCAAGAATCAGTCAAACAGAAAAAAAAATGAAAAAAAAAGATGAAAATGTAAGATACCTCATTGGTAAAACAACTGACCTGGAAAATCAATCCAGGAGACACAATTTAAAAATTATTGATTTACCTGAAAATCAAGATGAAAACAAGAGCCTGGACAGTACCTTTCAGGAAATCATAAAAGAAAACTGCCCTGAAGTCCTAGAACCAGAAAGTAAAATAGCCATAGAAAGAATCCACTAATCACCTCTTGAAAGAGATCCCAAGTTGAAAACGCCAGGGAATATAGTAGCCAAATTCCAAAATTACCAGGTCAAAGAGAAAATACTGCAAGCAGCCAGAAAGAAACAATTTAAATATCATGGAACCACAGTCAGGATTACACAGTACGTTGCAGCTTCTACATTAAAAGACCATAGGGTGTGGAACATTATATTCCGTAAGGCAAAAGAGCTTGGATTACAACCAAGGATCAACTACCCAGAGAAAATGAACATGATCTTTCAGAGGAGGAGATGGATATTCAATGAAATAGGGGACTTCCAAACCTTCTGGATAAAAAGACCAGAGCTCAACAGAAAATTTCATCTTCAAGTACAAGACTCAAGAGAGACATAAAAAGGTAAATGGGACAGAAAAGTACAATATGTTGTTAATAAGAGCAAACTGTTTACATCCCTACAAGGGAAGATGACACTTGCAGCTCTTGAGAACTGTATTGTTATTATACCATGTTAAAGGAGTATACATAAAGGGAGTGGATATAAGTTGACTTTGATGTAATGATAAAAAAAAATCTAATCAAGTAAGTTAAATGGATCTAAGTAAGTGGATTAGTCTGATCTAAGAAAATGTACTGAGAAAGGAGGAGGCAGACAAGGGTAAATTACATTACATGAAAAGATACAAAAACCTATTGGAGCAGAGGGAAAGAAGGGAGGGGGGTGAGCATTGTTTGAACCTTACTTGTCATCAGATTTGGCTCAAGAAGGGAATAACATAATCAGTTAGGTATAGAAATCTAACTTGCCCTATAGGCAGTAGGAGGGAAAAGGGGAAAGAAAAGGGAGGGGGAATAAAAGGGATGGAAGAAGCAGTAAGGGTAAAGGGGAAGGAAAGGGAAGGGGCTAATAGAAGGGAGGAGGGACTGAGGGAGGTGGTGGTCAAAAGCAAAACAATAATGAGGAGGGAAAAGGAGAAGGGAGAAAGAAAAGCATAAACAGGGGGAAAAGGATGGAGAAAAAGACAGAGATAGTAATCACAACTGTGAATGTGAATGGGATAAACTCTCCCATAAAATGGAAGTGGATAGCAGAATAGATTAAAAACCATAATCCTACAATATGTTGTTTACAGGAAACACATTTGAAAAAGAGTGACACATACAGAGTAAAGGTAAAAGGCTGGAGCAGAATATGTTATGCTTCAACTGAAGTAAAAAAAAAAAACAGGGGTAGCAATCCTGATCTCAGACCAAACAAAAGCAAAAATAGATCTTATCAAAAGAGATAAGGAAGGAAACTACATCCTGCTGAAAGGCATCATAGATAATGAAGTAATATCATTACTAAACATATTTACTCCAAATGGTATAGCATCCAAATTCTTAGAGGAGAAATTCAGAAAGTTACAAGAAGAAATAGACAGCAAAACTATACTAGTGGGGGACCTCAACCTCCCCCTCTCTGAACTAGATAAATCTAACCACAAAATAAACAAGAAAGAAGTTAAGGAGGTGAATAGAACATTAGAAAAGTTAGATATGATAGACTTCTCGAGAAAACTGAATGGGGATAGAATGGAATATACTTTTTTCTCAGTGGTACATGGCACATACACGAAAATTGACCATGTACTAGGGCATAAAAACCTCACAATCCAATGCAGAAAGGCAGAAATATTAAATGCATCCTTTTCAGATCATGATGCAATAAAAATTATATGTAATAAAAGGCCATGGAAAGATAGAGTAAAAAACAATTAGAAACTAAATAACCTAATCCTAAAAAATGATTGGGTTAAACAACAAATCATAGAAACAATCAATAATTTCACTCAAGACAATGACAATAATGAGACAACTTACCAAACTTATGGGATGCAATGAAAGCAGTTCTTAGGGGAGGTTTTATATCTCCAAATGCTTACATAAATAAAATAGAAAAAGAGGAGATCAATGAATTGGGCATACAACTAAAAAAACTAGAAAAAGAACAAATTAAATTAAAAATCCATAATTAAACACCAAATTAGAAATATTTAAAACCAAAGGAAAATTAATAAAATAGAAATTAAGAAAACTATTGAACTAATAAATAAAACTGAGAGCTGGTTTTATGAAAAAACCAATAAAATACATAACCCTTTGGTTAATTTAATTAAAAAAAGAAAGAAGAAAACGAAATTACTAGTATCAAGAATGAAAAAGGTGAATCTACCACCAAGGAAGAGGAAATTAAAACAATAATTAGGAACTATTTTGCCCAACTGTATGCCAACAAATTTGACAATCTTAGTGAAATGGATACATATTTACAAAAATATAAATTGCCCAGATTAAGAGAAGAGGAAGTAAAATGCTTAAATAACCCCATCTCAGAAAAAGAAATTGAACAAGCCATAGATGAACTCCCCAGGAAAAAATCTCCAGGGCCAGATGGATTTACATGTGAATTCTATCAAACATTTAAAGAACAATTAATTCCAATACTATATAGGCTATTTGGGAAAATAGGTGAAGAAGGAGTTTTAGCAAATTCTTTTTATAACACAAATATGGTACTGATAACTGAACCAGGAAGAGTAAAACTGAGAAAGAAAATTACAGACCAATTTTTCTAATGAATATAGATGCAAAAATCTTAAATAAAATATTAGCAAATAGATTACAGCAACTTATCACAACAATAATTCACTATGACCAGGCAGGATTTATACCAGGAATCCAGGGCTGGTTCAATATTAGGAAAACTATCAGCATAATTGATCATATCAACACCAAAACCAACAGAAACCACATAATCATCTCAATAGATGCAGAAAAAGCTTTTGACAAAATACAACACTCATTCCTATTAAAAACACTAGAGAGCATAGGTAAAAATGGAGTCCTCCTTAAAATAATAAATAGCATCTACCTTAAACCTTCAGCAAGCATTATTTGTAATGGGGACAAGCTAGAAGCATTTCCAATAAGATCAAGGTGAAACAAGGATGTCCATTATCACCACTGTTGTTCAATATCGTACTGGAAACGTTAGCTTTAGCAATAAGAGAAGAAAAAGCCATTGAAGGTATTAGAATAGGCAAAGAAGAAACAAAGTTATCACTCTTTGCGGATGACATGATGATATACTTAGAGAATCCCAGAGAATCAAGTAAAAAACTACTTGAAATAGTAAACAACTTTAGCAAAGTTGCAGGCTATAAAATAAACCCATATATATCATTGGCATTTCTATATATTACCAACAAAGTCCAACAGCAAGAGATAGAAAGAAAAATTCCATTTAAACTTACTGAAGACATTATAAAATATTTAGGAGTCTACCCCCCGAAACAACCCAGGAACTCTATGAACACAATTACAAAACACTTTTCACACAAATAAAGTCAGATCTAAATAATTGGAAAAACATCAGTTGCTCATGGGTAGGCTGAGCTAATATAATAAAAATGACAATTCTACCAAAGCTAATTTACTTATTCAGTGCCATACCAATCAAACTACCAGAAATTATTTTGAAGAGCTATTAAAAATAATAAGAAGATTCATTTGGAAGAACAAAAGGTCCAGAATATCAAGGGAACTAATGAAAAGAAATGTAGGGGAAGGTGGCCTAGCCATTCCAGATCTTAAATTGTATTATAAAGCAGCAATCATCAAAACTGCTTGGTACTGGCTAAGAAATAAAGTAGTGGGTCAGTGGAATAAATATGCAAGACATAATAGTCAATGACTATAATAATTTATTATTTCGTAAACCCAAAGTCCCCACCTTCTGGGATAAGAACCCACTCTTTGAAAAAAAAAAACTGCTGGGAAAACTGGAAAAGAGTGTGGCCAAAACTAGGCATAGACCAAAATCTCACACCATATACCAAAATAAAGTCAAAATGGGTTCATGATTTAGATATAAAGGCTGATACTATAAGCAAACTGGGAGAACAAGGAATAGTTTACCTATCAGATCTATGGAGAACAGAAGAATTCATGACCAAGCAGGAAATAGAGAACATTATGAAAAGCAAAATGGATAACTTTGATTACATTAAATTGAAAAGTTTTTGCACAAACAAGCCCAATGCAACTAAGATTAGAAGGAAGGCAGAAAATTGGGAAAGAATTTTTACAACCAGTCTGTCTGATAAGGGCCTCATTTCTAAAATATATAGAGAATTAAGTCAAATTTATAAAAATACAAGTCATTCCCCAATTGATAAATGGTTAAAGTATATGAACAGGCAGTTCTCAGATGAAGAAATTAAAGCCATCTATGGTTATATGAA
This sequence comes from Vombatus ursinus, assembly GCF_900497805.2. Classification (NCBI taxonomy): domain Eukaryota; kingdom Metazoa; phylum Chordata; class Mammalia; order Diprotodontia; family Vombatidae; genus Vombatus; species Vombatus ursinus. The sequence continues at coordinate 52,157,200 of NW_020954596.1, forward strand.
AAAAATGCTCTAAATCACTATTGATTAGAGAAATGCAAATCAAAACAACTCTGAGATACCACATCACACCTATCAGATTGGCCAACACGACAAAACAGGAAAATGATACATGTTGGAGAAGATGTGGGAAAATTGGATCACTAATGCATTGATGGTTGGTGGAGTTGTAAAATGATCCAACCATTTTAGAGAGCAATTTGGAACTATGCCCAAAGGGTTATCAAAATGTACATAGCCTTTGACCCAGCAATAGCACTTCTAGGTCTATATCCCAAAGAGATCATACAAATGGGAAAAGGACCCACATGTACAAAAATATTCATAGCAGCTCTTTTTGTGGTGGCAAAGAATTGGAAATTGAGAGGATGCCCATCAACTGGGGAATGGCTGAGCAAGTTGTGGTATATGAATATAATGGAATACTATTGTGCTATAAGAAATGATGAAGAGGCTGACTTCAGAAAAACCTGGAAAGACTTGTATGGTCTGATGCTGAGTGAAGTGAGCAGGACCAAGAGAAAATTGTACACAATAACAACCACGATGTGTGATGACTACTATTGATAAGCTTAGCCCTTCCCAGCAGTACAAGGATCTAAGACATCTGCAAAGGCCTCGTGATGGAAAATACTATCCACATCCAAAGAAGGAACTATGGAATTTGAATATAGATCAAATCATACTATTTGCTATTTTTTTCTCTTCTATTGAGTTTTGTTTCCTCTTTCTGGTGGTTCCTGCTATTGGTTCTAATTTTTACTTATAATATCACTAATATGAAAATATGTTTAATAAGAATGTATTTGTATAGCCTATTTCAGATTGTGTGCCATCTTGGGGAAGGTAGTGGGGAGGAAGGGGGAGACAAATTTTAAACTCAAAAGCATATGGAAGTGATTGTTGATAAATCAAAATAAATTAACGCAAAAAAGAAAAAAAAAGAAGTAAGACTGTGGAGTCAGAGATGTGCTGTATCTGAAAGCTAGAAACCTGGAGTTCACATCAAGGTCAATACAGAACAACAGGAAGCAAGGTCAATGGAAAGCAAAGGTTGGGAGAGAGAAGGGGGCCATTAATGTAGCTGATCCTTTATCACTTTTTACTCAAAGAAGTGACCTTCATTATAAATTTTTTGGAAAGTCTATATTACTTACTTTATAACCTGATTAGGAAGGAACTAAGGAAGGAAGGAAAGAGGAAAGGAAGGAAGGAAGGAAGGAAAATAAAAATGAAAGAAGGAGGGAAAGGAGAAAGAGAGAGAGGAAGTTAGGAAGTAAAGAAAGTTACCTAATTCAGGTTTGTCAGCCTAATATTTTTCCCAAATATTCATTTAATAGGAATTAGAAGAACATCATAAAGGCATTAAGATGGCACTTTTAAAGAATTGCCTAGAGTAAGGAAGAACTGAGTTCAAATATGGCCTCAGACGCTTACTAACTGTGTGACCTGGCAAGTTACTTAACCTCTGTTTCCCTTAGTTTCCTGGACTGTAAAATGGGGATAATCATAGCACCTACCTCACAGAATTGTTGTGAGGATAAGATAAGTAATAATTATAAAGATCTTAGCACAGTGCTTAGTATATGGTAATTGTTACATAAATGTTAGCTATTACTACTACTACTACTACTACTACTACTACTACGACTACGACTACGACTACGACTACTACTACTACTACAGAAAAATGCTGGATTTGTAATCAGAAGACCTGGGGTCAGATAAAAATTCTGCCATTAACTAATTGTCTTGGCCAAAAAAAAAATAATAATAACTTCTCTAGGCCACGATTTCCTCATTTACTAAGTGATGGGATTGAACTAGATCATCTCTGAGGTCCCTTTCAACTCAATCTAGGGTCTTGTGATCATTAAAACTGTAGTAATTCTCTCTGAAGTGGGATGGTTTGAAGATCAGCTCAGAAAGAATGATGCAAGTATTTCCAAAATGTTACTTTTTCCTGAAGGATGAAAATGAAACGGATGCTTCCTTACCACCACCTACTGTTACTTTGCTCATGTTTCCTGATGATCCAGATGCTGTAAAACACAGTTTCTCTTCCACAGTTTTCTTGTCTGTGCTGTTATGTATGGGCCAGTGGAATTCATTTATTCACTTTTATTATGGTTTGTCATTGCTCCAGATAATAAATCAAAATAACGTGATTCTGAAAAAGTCAATGTAATTTACACTATTGATAAACTAAAGATTGGGAGTAGGGAAAGTTGCCCTAGCAGTTCAATACTTTTCCCAAAGACTATGTGAATGCAAATAGAGGATCATAAGAGGAAAAACAGAATTCTATTAGTTAGTAAACAATTTAATATATACAAACAGTAAAATGCTTTTTTTGTTGAAAGTGTACAAGCTCTGCTTATTATAGGCTCTCTGTGGGCAACTGGCTGATGTTGTCCTCATACTCTCTGTGTTTACCTTGACTCACAATGTTATTGTTTTTTTTTTTTTCTGAAGGTCACCTTCTCGTGTGATTTAAACTTCTGGCTCTCTCTAATAGACTTATTCTGCTTTGTTTAGTGAGGGACTACACATAATAGGTGTGAGTAGACCAGCATATGATTTGCCTGTGCCTCCCCAACCTGGGGAGGGCAGCAGAGCAGAGGAGTTGACCTCAGATCAATTTTTTTTCTTTAATTCTCTTGTGATAAAAAAAAAAATGACCGTTATATTTTTGAAGATCATAAGCTTATATGACCAGATTGAATTGTGCTTCAATGGAGGCCTTTGTAAGTTTTGAAATAGGGCATTTGACCTGGGTGGTAGGTGGAAGAGTGTAACAAAATTTTTGTTTTGTCCTACTATCATAAATTTAGAGGTGGAAGAGACTTCTATTTTGTGGTTGAGGAAACTGAAGTCCAGAAAGGTTTGCTGACTTGTTTGAGGTCACCTAGTACTAAGTGCCTGAGTCAGGATTTGAACCTGGGTCCTTTAATTACAATTCTAGTGCCCTTTCCACTGTACCATGCCATTATCTTTCTATCTCCAAAGTCTGGTGCATTGCTTTGCACATATGTACTTACTAAATACTTATTGGAGTATATTGAGCCTCTCAGAGAATAATGCTACAATGTCCATAATCAAATGTATAACCCTCTGTTTGGCATTGAAAACCATTTCCAACCTAACCACCCCCTACCTTTCCAGTCTTCTTAAAACTTAACTCCCTCAGCTCATTCTCTGACATCTAGAGACATTGGCCTCCTTGCTGTTCCTCACATAAGACACTATTTCCTGACTCCAGGCATTTTCACTGACTGTTCCCCATGCTTGGAATACTATCACTCCTCTCTGTCTCCTACATTCCCTGGCTTCCTTCAGACATCAGCTAAAATCTCATCTTTTACAAAAAGCCTTTTCTTATGCCCCTTAATGTTAATGTTTTCCATCTAATGATTATCTCCAATTTATGCTGTGTATATATTGTTTGGGCATAGTTCTTTCTCCGCACTTCTTGAGACCAGGGACTGTCCTTTGCTTTTCTTTGTATTCCCAGAGCTTAACATAGAGCCTGACACATAGTAGGCCCTTAATTAGCACATATTGACTGACAGGAGCCAAGCTTGGCAGTGGCCATTATTATTTTCTCTCTCTCTCTCTCTCTCTCTCTGCATCTCTCTCTCCCCCCTTTCTCTTCTCCTCCTCTCCCTTCTCTTCCCTCTCTTCCTTCACATCTCTCTTCAGTATCACAGACATTCCTCCTGTACTATGTTTCCAACTGTAAAGTAACAATGAATTTGAATTGATATAATTCTTATGGTCTGTGAAAAAGTGTTTTGTTTCAACTTTAAAGGTTGCCCGAGTTTCACAATTCTTGTCAGATATTCTTTTCTGTTTTCTTTGTTTTACATGAGGAGGTGAAAAGTTAAAACAAAAAGTGGAAATACTAAATCAACCTTAATTTTGGCTAGAATCTTGTGACCTTGGATTCTTATATGAACCGTATCATTAAAAACTAGTACAGGACCAAATACTGACAGTGAAAAATGACCTGCACAGATAACTATGTTTAGAAAAGGCCAGGGAATCATAGAATCATACTCTTAAAATTGAAAGGTATCTCAGAGGTAACCTAGTCCAATAATTTTCCCAATGGGAGAATTCTTTCTTTCTCATCATTGACAAATAGACTTTCAGCATCTACTTGGACCCTTTCAGTGACTGGGGAATTCACTTTTTTGTAAAGCAGCCCATTTCATTGTTGGTCAGTTCTGTTTGCTAGAAATTATGCCCTTTGGAGAAATTGAACTGCTGTTACATTTGGTAGTCCCCCAGGTATTTGAATATATTTATCATGTCCCTTCCTCAATTTTTCTTTTAAAATCTAAACATGCCCAGTAATGTAAAACATTCCTAATATATCATGATTTTTTAATCTCTCTCCATCATATGGATGTTCCCTCATTTGATAGTGTCCTTCCCAAGCTCCAAACTGAAGACAGTATGCATAATCTAACCAGTATAGAGTACAGTAGGATCATTACCCACATTTATCTGTACACTATAAACACAATCTAAGATCTCTGATCTTAATAAGGTAGGATTATATTTTTCCTAAAAATCCCTGTTCTTTTGCTTGTGAAATTTAATCTCTCTAAATCTTCCTCATCTTAGAGGTAAATAAAGTATTATTTCAACCAAATGCAGGATTTTATCTCACTTATATAGGATGTTCTAAATGTCTTAATTCATTTTTAAGTTATTAAAACTTAAAATTACATTAAAACTTTTGGAACAAACCGTTATTTTCATTTTGTTGATTTTACCCCATGCTTTTGAAAGCATAGTCATAATTTCAGCAATAATTCCCTATAGAGATGAAGTTATGGCTTTGTAGTTTAACATTTGATATATACTTCCCAACAACTAAAATGATGAAACATTGCCACTCAATCATGCTACAGATGAAAATCTGGGATTTCAAAGATGAAAAATCTATATATATTCATCTTCTAACATGTTCTCTCATTCAGTTAAAATAAATAAGTTGAACTCAGCTTGCATTTTGGTATCTGAGTTGCCTTCCTTTTAGTCTTCTCTATTTGTATTTCATGGTGCTTTGATGATTTTTCACTAAGTGGATTCTCAGTAAAGCAACCAGAGGAAGGTTCCACCTCTCCCCACAAAAAAAAATTAAAAAAGAAGTTACTTTATGGCTATCTATGAGAAGGGGGAAAACAAACAAACAAAAAGACAGAAAAAAATTTTTTGGGGGGTAGGTCAAAGTACATCAGTACTTTGAAATTTAGTATGAATAGGTATTTAAAACTCTACTCCTGAATTCCATGTGCAGTATTTACTATAAAGAATAACTTATTTGCCTTATACATACATCATGAATTGTAATAATGGGCTGCATGCATTCAGATCAGCCTTTCCTTTCTCCTTCAATTGAGGAAATATTCACACGATTGCTGTTTTCAAAAATCTGATGGCTATTCCAAGGGTTTGCTGGAGCAAGCTGGAGCTGACTGAGAAGAGCCAATTTTCTAAATTTTCCATGTGAGCATTTGCACCTTGGAAATTGTGAAATGCTGGCTTGATTTCTGGGTTTGTTTCTTGCATAGCTTTCATAAAGTGATGGAGAAAATAATGATTATGTAGATTAAACTTTAAAATGTACTCTGCGTTTTGGAGAGTCAGTTGTTAAATACTTATCAACATACTACTGGTGGGAGCACAGAAGAAGTCATAGACTTGTTCTGCTTTGACTAAAAGGCAAGGCTAATGTCATGTTTAACAAGTTCGAGAGACATAGTTTCTGGGTAATTAATCATTTTATTTATAATGAAAGCATCTTTTTAATAAAAGAAGTCAGTGGCACTTTCAAATGCCAAAGACTCCTCATGGCAGTGGGCTCACAGTTTATATGCCCTTGGAAGAGTGGGTATTCCTGAGGGCAGCAATCAATTCTGATTGGTTAATAATTAATAAGAGAATGATTATTACAATGAGAAGTCGGCTCACTCCAATGAGGAGGTGAGACAGTAACATCATATCAGTCATGGACAAAGAGACTACCTCTACACCCAGATCACTCCCAGCCTTGGCAATCTAGACAAAGGATCTGCCTCCACCCAAACTTTGCTTGAGTGGAACACAGTAGGCAGGAATTCACCTTAGATTAGAGATTCTTTGTTAGGCTGGGTGGGGTCAGAGACTGAACTTTTGAAATGAGGACTTTAGAAGAAGGAATAACTCTGCATTTCACCAAATCATTGATTATTAATAATCAATTCTCTCACTAAGAAGAAAAGTAAAAGTTGCAAGGAGGCAAATTTCAACTTGGTGCAATAGAGAATTTCCTAATAGCTAGGACTCTACAAAAGTGTCAAGGGATGCCTCAATAGTTAGTGGGTTTCTACTAATTAGAGGTCTTTAAAGCAAAGTCTGGGTGACAACCTATCAGAAATGTTGTATGGAGAAGAAATTCCTTTTCCAGTGTGATTTAAGACTAGATAGTCACTGAAATTCCTTCCAATTCAGAAATTCTGCAGTTCCATGGATCTCTCCTTTCCTTTAGTTATGTTTCCTTTAGTTAAAGTTAAAGTTAACTTGTCTTGGCTTTACTTTATTAAAATATACTTCTTTCTAAAAATCCCCATTATTGTTAAGGTCATATAATGTAGCAGATAAAAGGCAGGCCTTGGATCCAATAAGACCTGGGTTGAAATTCTATTTCTGATACACACTTCATCTAATACATTGATGTGGGACCCTGAGTAAGACAGTAGACCTCATTGTCCTTCCGACAGCTTTCTGAGAACATCAGTTATGGATAAGTCATCTGTCTCCCTATAATGGAGGGATTTCCATATACTGATAATATTTTAACTCCAGGAAAAATAAAACAAAACTATACACTCATATAATCCTTCCCATATTCCATCACATTTATTCTAACCTCTACTGTGAATCACCAAATCTGCACATTTGGTCTGGTATTCTGATATGAACTTCAGCCTACCCAGTTTTTCAAACTTATACACTAAAGAAAATAGGAATGTAGTCACTTAAAATTCTTCTTCTTTTATTATGAACTTAAACAATAACAAAGTTGAATCTTTACATATGTGAAGAGTAGAAAAAGGAACTGTGAATGAAACAATGAAACTCTATTGTTACAGCTAAGTATACATGTATACTTATATATGTATATGTATGTATATATGTATGTGTGTTACATTCTACTCTTTAGTATCAATGCTCTAGGGCTTATCTGTGTTCTTTATCCCTGCTTTACTTCCATTTACTCTCCAGTGTGTTTTTTTCATAATAAGTTTTTGTTGATGCCTTTTTTCTATCACCATAATTTTCCCCAGTATTCCTTTCCTTCCACTCCCAGAGAACAACTGCATATAATAAACAATATTTTTAAAGACAAAAAGGAAAAACAAATCAGCATAACTGATCAATACATTGAAAAAAAATCTAAAAATTTATGCAGTGTTCACCACCTGGGAATTTCCCATCTCTGCAAAGTAGTGGGGTGGGAATGTTTTTTTATAGCTCTTCTTTCAAGTCATACTTGTTATTTATAATTTTGCAACATTGAATTTTTATTGTTATTATTCTTGTTTTCATTGTTATAATCATCTTCTATGTGTTTTTAAAAGTCCATTAAAACTTTTATTTTCTCCCCGTTATTATCACTACTCATCGACAGTCTTTCCACTAAAGCTCTCCCTACCTAATATGGTGTGCATTCTCACACATACCAAATCCTACTTTGGTAACAAGTAGATTCAAACAGAACTAATGTTAGTTGTGTCTGAGACTATATACCTCATTCTATTTCACTAATGTATCACGCCTCTGCCAAAATGTGGGAAGCATGCTTTTTTACTACTACTACTTTATAATTTTTGTTGATCATGGTTTTGATCATATTTCTTAAGGTTTTGAATTATATTATTATAGTCATTGTTATAAACTGCTTTTTTGGGGGGTTTCTGCTCAGTTTACTCTGCATAAGTTACTTTCTTCTCTTGGTTTTACCTCTTGGGTGTCTTTTAACCCATGTTTTTTTTTTCATAAATTTTGTAGTTTTCCTCTGTTTTCTCATATCTGCAACATCAATTCTCAAATTGGGACTTTGTGCCAGAGCCAGGCTCTTCCCCATCCAGTACTCTTGAATGGATTGAGCAGGCCTTTCTGGGTCCTGTCACCATCTGCAGTCTGTATGCCCTGCTGCACTTCTGGATGAAATAGCTGGGGCTATGGGCAACCTTTTACTTATAACCTTTGGTTTCTTCTTCTATTTCCTGGTAGCCCAAAGCAAATGCTAGCCTGAGCCCTGTCACTATCTCCTTTCTGAATAATCCAGAGATGGGATTTGATTCTGTCTCCTCACATGGCCCTGACAGACCCCAATCAAATGTTTGATATCATGCCAGTCTCAGGCCTCCTGGAAGTCCCTTTGACATATAGTCTGCCAGGGTATTTCACTGCCTCTGTCTTTTGCTGGCTTTAGACCTCTTGGGGTATCCTGGGCCCTGTCTATCTAAATAAGAGTGGCCCAGTACCCTCTTACTCCTCTAAGAAGCCATGCCCAAGATCCCACTGGCTCCAGGCTCATGCTGATTTCTGGCTCCCTAGCAGGGTCCTTACCTGAGACATTACAGGCTTCTGGTCATCATGTCATCCTCCACTAGATGGAAGAATGCTCTGCTTTTCCTCTCTGATCTTTGGGGTCATTGTTTCCCCTGGTACCTTTTTTAGGGCCTTTGCTGGGGTTGATGTGGGGGAGCTGGTCTTCTCTAAGACCATTCATCTCCCCATGTTAGCTGGAAATCTTATTATCTTATTTTCTTATTGTTTTCTTATTATCTCTGCTCTTCTGACTTACTAAGGAGCTCAATCCTACTGCTTCCACAACCTTTTAGAATACATTTGTAGTCTCATACTTAGACAAGAGTTCTGGGCTAATCTGATATGAGAATTCTTATAGATGCTTAGCATGAGATATTAATGGGAAGAAAGCCCTGTGAAATAGATGAGCTTTGTTTTTGATGATCTGTGCCTTTCCTTTGATGATCTGTTCTTCTCTCTTTCATCATGACCTCATTAGAAGAAACTGTACAGAACTCATTACCTCTGTTCCCCTCCTTCCCCACCTCCCTGCAAGCTCTCACCCCTTCCTGGTTTCCCTATTGATGCCAAAGATACCACCATCTTTCTAGTCATGAACATTTGCAAACTTTATCATCCTCTCTGCTCCCCTCTCCCTCACCCTTCCATCACATCTAATCCACCACCAACCCTTGGGAATGTGCTTCCACAAAATCTTGCCCACCCAGCTCCTTTGCTACACCACCACAGTTCAGGTTCTCACTTCTTTTCTGAATCATTGTAATAGACTCTTAAATGGTAGTCCAGCCTCTAAGCTCTCCGTTTTCTAATCCCTCTTACATAGCTCCCAGATTGATAGTCCTAAAGCAAACCGGCTGGCCTGCATACTATTTCCTTATATACCATTCCTTCTCTTAACTCCTTGCCTTTGCACAAGCTAACTCCCATGCCTAGAGTGCAATGCACTCCTTCCTTACCTCCACTTCATAGCGTCCTTCAAGTTCTACTTCCTAATGGAAGACTGTTCTGATCTCTCAAGCTGCTAGTGCCCTTATCCCTGGAAATTGTCTTTATATGCTTTTTTAATATGTATTTGTCATTATTTTTTGCGTTCATGTTGCTTCTGCCTCAAACAATGTAAACTTGAGAGCTACCAACTAGTACAGGGCCTGGTATTTACTAGGCACTTAATACATGTTATTGAATAAATATCAAACAATTTGTTGCAGGTCTATTTAGTAATCTTAATGAAAATGTCCTTGAACCTGAAGGAATTTGGTAAAGCATGTACCATTTAAATGAAAAGGAATATTCCATCTTGTTGCAAAATCTACATTGCCTATAATTGACTTAGTAATAAGGTCACTCATGGTAGGCCCAAGGAGTTGTCTTTATATACCACCTCTTTTTCTTCAGGTCCTTCATATTTTTTTTATTGCTCTGAGGAATAGCTAATACTAATGAGAATAATAGTAAAAAAAAAAACCGGTAATAACAACATCTAGCATTAAATAGCACTTTAAGGCTTGCAAAATTCTTTACATATATCGTTTGATACGCAAAATAGTTAGGAAGGTGTTATTGTCCCCAATTTACAGATGCGGAAACTGAGCCTGAGAGACATTAGCTTGCTCAGGGGTCACACAGTTAGTAGTAGTAGTTATGTTCAGACAGGGGTACTATGGTAAGATCCTTCTGCTCTCAACTCTAAGTTGAAAACTGTTCAGTGCATCACCTAGCTACTGATTGCCTCCTCTTCCTTCTCTTTTGAATTCTTATAAGGAATTACTAGGACCTGTTTCCCGGCATATAGGTATATCCATTCTTTTCTGCATACTATATGTGAACTTGAAGAATTAGAGGTAGGAATCAGAACAGGAATTATAATTTGTTTTTCCCCTTGTTGATACTGTAAACTGGTATTTTCTGCATTCCAAATCCTGTTGTTTGCTTTATGCAGCCCTGAATTTTGCATCTTGTTCATCTGATAAGGAGAGTTTGCATCTCTCATTGGCTAAATTGAGCTTGATTCAGATGATATACATATTTTAATGAGTTCTATAATTAAAGATGTTTTAATTGAGTTATTTGTATGTCAGAGGCTGGTATCTTGTGCTGAAATTACCACCCTAGGGAAAGGAACTTGGGAAGGGTGTTTCAAGCATGAACCAAACAGCAGAACCTAGCAGGGATTTTTTTATCACCAGAGTTTTCTCAGGTGATGATTGTACTAGACTTTCTCTTGATAAGACTATAATCCCAGAGAAATGAGAATAACGGACTTTGTAGAGGCCATTCCTCCAAGCAAAACCTCACACATAGTATAGACTGAATATTGTTTACCATATTCTGCATCATAGAGAATTCTTTCCTCCTATTTACTGCAAAGTGGACTGGACATGGTCTATTTTGATGCATTTGGTGGATGTTCTAACACTGGGACAGACCACTTAAAAATATCCGTTTCATTTCCAGGAACAAGATTGCCTGCCTTCATGTCTTTGTAAATGCTGGTTCTCCTGCCTGTACTGAACTCTTGCCCTAACTCAACATCTGAAATTCCTAGCTTCCTTACAAGTTCAACTCAAGAGCTCCCTCCTACAGAAAGACCATTCTGATTCTGCCAATTGTGAGTGCCTTCCCTTACCCCCAGAAATTACTTTTTTAAAAATATATTTTGAATTTTTCTATGTATATGTTGTTTCTCTCTCCCTCTACCTCCAATAGAATAGAAGGTGCTTGAAGCCCAGCACTTCAAATTTTGGCTTTGTACCCCGAGTGCCAAGTGCATAATCAGTATTTGTTGTTCTTAGGATGTTTGGTATCCTTAAACATACTGGTCAGTTTCAAAACCTTGATAGAGCATGATTTCTTCCTACTCAATTCTGGGCACTCTGCACACAATATTTTCTCTATTTGCTTGCTTTAGGAGGTGTGTGCACATATCTATAGCTATATCTGTATCATCTATGTCTATGCTTATATATCAAACCAACTAAATAGGCTATCTATATATAGGTCAGAGTTTGGCCATATGCCTTTTGCATTTACTTTGTGTTTTTTACATTGGAAGGTTAGATCAATCTCTTTTATTTTGCTATGGATTTCATGAAGGAAGCCTTAGAGTATTCTAGGGTTTAATAGGAAGAGAATATTATCAGCAAACAGGAGCATTTGGAGAACTTTGACATCAAAGATAACTCTTCATTTTTTTTAGCTTCTGCCTAGGAGCAATTCCATGATAAAGTAGCTTATGTGAGTACATGTTCTTATCTTATATTTTTCTTTTCTACTCTTTTTTTCTAGCCCCTCCCCAGAAAGGGACTTAGATAATACCTTGGTGGGGCTGGGACCATGATATTGACAGAACCTTCTATGATTGAGGAATGTGTGTGTGTGTGTGTGTTTGTGTGTGTGTGTGTGTGTATGTTTGCAGTGGAGGACGGTGAGTGAGGATGATGAGTATGGTTGAGAAGTTCTTGAATACTGGTCAGATATTTCGTATAAAAAAACTGAAATAGAAACAGGAAGAAACTTCAAGGTGTGACAGGAATAAACTAGAGAGTAGTGTTTGAAAGAGAATCAGAGTTATCACTCGGAATCACGTGGAGAGCATCTGTTTTGTACAGTGGTCAGGAAATTGTGGTCGACTATAGCCTCCTTGTTATTTTCTCATTTTTTTTTTCAACTGCACTGTCAACTCATGTATACACTATTCTTGTAATGATCTTATAGACATGACAAAGCATGGGTTGCCAAAATTTTCTTTGACTGCTTTTCATTTAGTAGAATCTTTATTTTGGCAACTTCTTTTTGTCTTGAAAATTAATGTTTGAGTTCTCTGAAAGTTGTTTTTAGCTAAAACATGGATTGTATTTATTTGATCAATCCTAGCTGCTTTTCATAACTTCATTTTCTTGAGTGCCATCATTATTTCCTTGAGTGACATCATTATTTCCTTGAGTGACATCATTATTTCCTCACATTTTATCTGATATCTAATGGGAAAGGAGCAAAATGGAAGAACAGTGAGATGGTATCATCTGCTTGTTCCAAGCTTGAGTTTCACAGATTTATTGCTAGAATCAATCTTAAAGGTTATCTAGTCCTACCCACTTTATGACCTAAGGTTCATAGAAGAGAGATGACTCGCCCTCAGTCATACAGCTAGCAAGTAGCATACCCAGGATTTGAACCCAGATTTTCTGATTCAATGTTGTTCATATGTTCAGCATATGAACATTTTAGTCCATCATCAAGGCAATATAGGGTGAATACTCATTCCAACACACTTCCACAATTATCCACAATTATTATTCCGCAAGCTGCACTTGTGAAAGAAAAAAAAAATCTGTATCAGGACTTTGATCTAGTCCTTTTGGAAGGGAGAAAGGAGTTGATGATGAAGACTCAAAGCAAAGAAAATTAAAAGAACCAGAAGTGAAGGGATTTCTGCTTTCCAAACCTTTCAAACTCAAATCCTTACTGAAGCATTCACATATTTAAATATCACAATGTGTTTTTTTTTCAAGAATGATTTCAACTTCATAGCAAATCAATGGTCAATGGAAAATTTTTGAATGACTCTGCTTGGGACGGAGAGATTTATCAAAAGAAAAAGTAGGCATTAGTTGAGCTTCCTTGAACATGTCATTTTGGATTTGGGGCATCCATATCATTTGAAGAGCCTTCCTAAATTCTAAGAAGGTAAGCAAAATTGTTGTTAGGTGCTTTAATGGTCATTGTAGCTAGCATGTTTTACAGATGTCAAATTTGTGATATGGTAGTGCTGTATTTGTATGTGCTCTATAGTCACATTATTGTATGTTGAAGCCCTTTACACAATCAATTACATTACAATACATGGATGCCCCTTCTTTTGGACTTAGAACATGCCTTTTTCCCCATTTTATGTCATTGTAGTTTTTTTTATGGTATCTTTATTCTTTTGGTATATTATTGATTATATCAATGATTTATTGGTGACTAGTCCTTGGAAAGAAACACAACTTCTGTTTATAACTTTGTTGCTAATGAAAAAAATGTATTACACTTTATGGTAATCTACTTTATGGCATGGTTTCCAGAAATTCATTATGGCCAAAGGCAGGGGGCATGCTATTTCAATTTGAAAAAAAAATATAAAAAAGAGGATCAGAACTCTGTGTTATATTTAAAATATGAAAGGGCTAAAAAGTAATTCATGTAAGTGTTTTAACATCTTCTTTCTGCTTTTCTATGTATAATCTCTTTAGTGATTCAAACATTTTTCATAATAGGATACTTGTTTGTGTTTCATGTCAGTTTGATAAAATGGTAGGGTCTTTAAATTTCATTTGATTGATGCTCATTCTCTTTGAGCAACATTAAAGATGTTCATGATCTGCCTTCCTCTCTCTCCATATTTGCATATCACCTTGAAATACTTGGTTAACTGAAAACATTCTTTCTATAACACTCAACAAGCTGCCAATGAATTTCTGTAGTAGAAACATTTTAAAGTGATAAAACATAAGACACATTACATGCTTCGTTGGAAGAACTTATACTTAAAAAATCAACTAATTTCTACTTTAAGATATACCTCCTTAGGAGCATTACTTTTTATTCACTTTATATGATCTAATATGTATTAAAAAATATTGTCACTACATCATTGAATGTGAAATATCCCAATGATATTTTCATTTTATAAATAGCACTTTTCTTCTATTAGAAAATAAACAAAAATGTGTATCATTTTATTCATATATACATATCTCTGATTTAAAAACCTGAAATTTCAGGGTCTGAAGGAACCTTAGATCTCATATCCTATAATCTTTATATGAATAGCAAAACCCACTATAATGTTCTCAACAAGTGATTATTCAGCCTCTACTCAACAGCCTCCAGTTATAAGAAACAAGCCATTTACTTTTCTTATCTGTATAATGGGGATAGTATACTATCTATTGATAGTAACAGAGGTGTTGTGAGGATTAAAATAATATATGTAAAAGACTTTGTGATTGGTAAATAAATAAATATTATAATATATGATATAAATATATATATTGGTAAATAATATATATTTATTGTTGTTTTTGTTTTTGTTGTTGTTTTCACAAAAACATGGGTAAAATCATTGAATTGTGTAGAGTCCTACATGGTTATCAATGCTGTGTGAGGCAATCTGGTTGACTGAGATACCATCTTCCAGAAGGAACTTGTTGATGAAAACATGTAGGACCAGTAAGTCTATAAATGTAGCTCATGTACACCAAAGGAATTTATTGAATATCTCCCGAGTTAATCTTTGTCTTTATCATTTGATTGGTATATTCAAAAGAGTCTAGGACCTACTTATACTAATTGGTACATCTGTAGAAGAGTCCTTTTGAGCTTTAGGATAGGTGGCACTGATACCATAGGCCATTCAGAATACCACTCCAGTTCTGGTTAAGGTGATTTTGGAGGGACTTTTATATGTGCTTCTTCAATTCTCATTTATGGTACCAAAAAAGAATCTCATATAAAATGGCTGGTGCATGTTTCCTTGAATCCTTTTAATGTGAGTGTACCACTAATGGTTCATTTGCTATGAAGAAGCTCTGTCATTAGAGTAATATGAGATTATTTTTCTGTTTCTTGGAAATCTGACCTGGACTAGCAGAATTATTTGACCAGTTCCTCACCTATCTATTTTGAGTCAACCCATATCTTATTAAGAAAAACGTGGTGGAAAATTTGCAAAAATTTACTTATGAAATAGGATCTACAATGCTACTTCAACTACGTCAATCCCCTGACCCATGTGTACACAAGGTAACCAGGAGAACAGAAAGGGCTGAGTAGAAAAGAGAGTTCAACATATGACTCTACAATAAGTAGAGGAATTTCTTTTTCAGTTTCAAAGTATGTGCCCTTAGTTGGAAACACTGACATGTATGGTTTTGAAATGATTCTGTTAAATTTTTGGGGAGGTGAGTGAGAATAGTGGTCTGATCTGAACACACTTTGAGGGAACATCATCTCTCTAATCCATCCTTCTTCAAATTTTCAGAATTATCTTCCTTAAAGCACAGGTTGGAAGTGCGCCAGTTAGGCATTTAACGTCCTTAATGATTTGGATCTATCCTACCTTTAGTCATGGGGAACATTAGTTCCCCATGTCCATTATATTATGTTCCAGACAAGTTCTTTGTATAAGATATAACATTTCCCACCTCTTTGCCTTTGCACAAGCTGTCTGCTATGCAGCACTGGACTTGGAGCCAGGGAAACTTCAATTAAAATCCTGCCTTAGACGCTTATTAGCTAGTATTGCCTATCTTCTCCTTTCTCACTTTTGACTCATAATTTCTGGCTTCTTTCAAGTTTCAGTTCAGATACTGTTTCCCACAACGAGGTCTTTCCTATTGTCCCCTCCCTTCCAGTCATAGTACTTTCCCCCTTCAAAACTTCTATAATTACCTGAATATACACTTTATCTGTACATTTGCTTATTTGTGTTATCTAAGCATAAAATAAACAAGACAGAAATTGATATGAGTAGAATTTTGGAAAAGTTAGACTTGATAAGCCTCTGGAGAATATTGAATGGGAATAGAAAGGAGTTAGCTGTAACTCACAAAAAAATTGACCTTGTTTTAGGGCATAAACACTTTATGAACAAACAAAGAAAAGCAGAAATATTAAATGCATGTTTTTTTTCCCTGACAGTAATGCAATAAAAATACATTTCATAAAAAACCTTTGAAGGATTGATTAAAAATTAATTAAAATTAAATAATCTAATCCTACAGAATGAAAGGGTCAGAGAACAAATCATAGAAACAATCAATAATTTCATTAAAGATAATGACAACAATGAGACAACATACCAAAATTTGTGGGATGCAGCCAAAGCAGTACTTAGGGGAAAATTTAAATCTCTAAAATATTACAGCAATAAAAGAGAGAAAGAGCAAATCAGTGAATTGGATATGCAACAGCGCCACCAACAACAAAAGCAACTAGAAAAAAAAAACAAATTGAAAACCCCCAGTTAAATACTTAATTTAAAGTCCTCTCAAAGGACAAATTAATAAAATTGGAAGTAAAAAAAATAAAATCATTAAATTAATAAAACTAGGAGCTGGTTTGTGGGAAAAAAATTATAAAACAAACTATTAGCTAATTTGATTTTTTAAAAAGGGAAGTAAATCAAATTACTAGAATCTAAATTAAAAAGCATAAATGTACTACCAAGGAAGAAAAATAATGAAGGCAATTATTAAGAATTCTTTTGTCCAACAATATTATAATAAAACTGATAATCTAGATAGATGAATATTTTAAAAAATATATAAATTGCCAGATTAACACAAGGGGAAATAGAATACTTAAGTAACCCCATTTTAGAAAAAGAAATTCAACAAGCTATAAATGAGATCCCCAAGGGGGAGGCAGGAACAGGATGAGATAGATTTACAAGCTAATTTTACCAAAATTTTAAAGAATGATTAAATCTAATACTATATGACCATTTGAAAAAATAGATAAAGAAGGGGTCCTGCCAAATTCCTTCTCTGTTATTGATGTGGTTTTGACACCTAAACCAGGAGGAGCAAAAATAGGAAAAAAAAAACATTTATACAGCAATTTCCCTAATGAACGCTAAGGCAAAAATGATTGATAAAAGAAGATTATAGCAATATATCACAGAGATCATACCCTATGGTATGGATAGGATTTGTTTCAGGAATGGAAAACTGGTTCAGTAGTAGGAAAACTATAATCATAATCATCATATCAATAACACAACCAGCATAATATAATTATCACAATACTTGCAGAAAAAGCTTTCAACAAAATATAACAGCCATTCCTATTAAAAACCCTAGAAAGCAAAGAAATAAAAGGAGTAGTACCTACCTAAAACCAAGAGGGATCATTTACCTGTAATGGGAATAAACTAGAAGCCTTTCCAATAAGATCAGGGGTGAAAGCAAGGGTGTCCATAATCATAATTATTATTCAATATTGTATTAGAAATGCTATGGAAATAAGACAAGAAAAATAAAATAAAAAATAGGCATAGGCAATAAGAAAGTAAAACTGTTATTTTTGTAGACAATATGGTGGTATACTTATAGAACCCTACAGTCAATAAAAAATTTCATTTGAAACAAAAACAACTTTAACAAAGCTATAGAATATAAAAAAACTCTACACAGATCATTAGCATTTCTTTATATTACCAACAAAATTCAACAGGAAGAGATAGAAAGAGAAATTCCACTTAAAATAACTGCGGACAGTATAAAATACCTAGGAGTCTACTTCCCAAGACATACACAGAAACTATATGAACATAATTACAAAACACTCTTCACAGAAAGACTGATCTAAATAATTGGAGAAATATTAATTGGTTGACCAAATCAAAATAATTTAAAAAATGACCATACTGTATAAAGCTTCTTATTCAGTATGAAACCAATCAAGCTTTTGTTGTTGTTCTGTCATTTCAGCTGTGTTCAACTCTACATGACCCCATTTGGGGTTTTCTTGGCAAAGATAAGGGAGTGGTTTGCCATTTCCTTTTCCAGCTCATTTTATAGAGATTACCTCCCATCTACTCTCATATATACATAGTTGTTTATATGCTGGTTCCATTAGGGTGTAAGCTCATTGATGGCAGAGACTGCTTTGGGTTTCTTTGTATCCTCAGTTCTTCTGACAGAGTAATCATTTAAGGAAAAGACTGATAACTTATTGCCTGCTTAATCCTGTGACATCTAACATCCTTTCCTAGTCTATCTTAGCAGCTAGGAACAGATTGGAAAAATGAACAAAGAAAGACATTGAATACTTATTAAGTTTTCAGTTCTAGACCCGTAATTGAGAATTTATCTCTCCTTAGCTTTATGCGTTACCCTGAAATTATTTTTCCTCTTGGCACTACTATTAGCATAGTTTCTGCTAGCATAATTCTGTTTAGGGGTAGAGGGGTTAAGAAGGGGATATGGTGGATTACCTTTAAAAAAAGAGAAGAGTTCACTATGACTCTCATGAGATATTTCTACATTTTCAAATTACAGATTTTAGTTCAAACCTTACTTAGGTATTCAAAATATATAGAGAAAATAGTGTAGAATAGGGGCCCTTTAACAGACAATGAGAGCATAAGAATGGAAAGAAAGAATAATTCTATCAAGAGATGGCTCTAAATTGTTTATGAATAAGTCTAAAGAAGATATAGAAATGTTATTTTAAATGTCAACTGTATTAAGATTTGATATATCATACTAAGTAAAATGTCTCTTCCTTTTTTCCATTAATGGCATGTCAAAAGCAATGAATATCCTTTTCATAAATTGTTAATTTCCTCATATATTACATGTGAGGAACTGTATACATTTGTTAACAGTGTACAGACAGTCTTCCAGGATTTGCTTCTACCTCATAAGATACATTTTGAGATTCTGAAAATTGAGATTTTAGGTGTGAATTTAAGGAATGATGGAATTCATTCCATACCCTTTTCAGAATCTTCAGATTTCCTCCATAAAAAGTGCCACGGTAATAAAAATTAAAGTTGTTTTAAACCTTAATTTGAACAATGAGGAAAAGGCAGGAGTATATTAGCATATTATTCATGTATAATCTGTGTTCAGTTCTGGATGACATTTTAGAAAGGATATTATCAAACAGAACTATGTTCAGAAGAAAGTGACCAGAATAGTGAAGGGATGAAGAGAGAGAAGACCATACCACATAAAGATCAATAGAGGGAACCAGGGTCATCTAGTCTTATGAAGAGAAAAAAAAGGGGGACATGACAGATATTTTTATAAATTTCAAGTCTGAAACATAGATGTGATTGGATTTCTTTGAGAGCAGAACTGACAAATTAAGGCTTCCTGACAATTAGAGATATTCCCAAGTTGAAGGGGATGTCTTGGAAAATGCAGAATCCTTCTTATTGGAGTTCTTCAAGTAGAGGCTAGTTAACCACTTCTAAGCAAATGTTAACGAAGTGATTTGATGTTTGGTTTGGTTTGGACTAAGTGATTGCTGAGCTTCCTTTTAGCTCTGAGATTCTCTACCTTAAATTCAGGGTATATTTTCTTTGTTTTTACTTTTAAAATATGCTCAAGAAATAATGAATTTCACAATTCTAGATTCCCACAACTTATAACAAACAAACCAAAAAACCTGATAGGATGAAAAGGACTTTTAAATGGTCATTTAATTTCTTTAGTACTTCAGGGATCTATGATTTTGCTCTTCTATTATGATAAATACATTTTATTGTAAGCATAACAATAGATTTTGGAGTATGCAGCTAATTGAAATTGATGTTTCCTGGACCTAACACAGACAATCATTATGAAAGGACAGGGTTTAAAAGTCTCCTATCATATTTTTTTCTTTCATCTAGTCATTAAAAAACAAACAGACAAACAAACAAGTATAATTATACTTGTTTCTGGATTAAAGACTCACATCTCACCAAGTAGTGGGAGGAAAAGAACTATGAGTGGGGATGCCTTTTCCCTTAGCTTCCCTTTGCCCCTCTTCCTATGGCCCCTGGACTGCCAAGGCCTGAGAGGAAGAGCTGGCTCTTCATATCACTTAAGTGACCTGGAAGTCACCAACTATAAGTCTTCCAGTGAGGAGAACAAGGCCTTCGTATTTGCCCTGCCTCTATATCATTAATTTTTTTTGCACATCACCATCTGCTCTGCTGCTAGGGCCTCTAGATCCCTGGCACTCTGGTGCCAGGTTGGTACACTCAGTAGTCCTTGCCATCCATCCTTAAGACTTCTAGGCCTTTCTATCCACCCTGCAGCCACGCTCTTTTATAGGTGTTGTCTCCTCCAATTAGAGTGTGAAATCTTTCAGTGCATGGATTTCCAACTCTCTTTCTGTCTCTGTCTCTTTCTCTCTCAGTCTCTCCATCCTTCCCTTCTCCCTCTCTCATTAAGGGGAAACTAATTTCCTTGCCTTAATATTCAACCTATCTGCCCAGAGTTGTCTTACCCATTACTAATCTATTTAAATTTAATAAATCAAAAGCTGTCCTTAGGGATTGGCCAAGAGTTATAAGTCTGTCAGCATGAAGGTTTTTCAATTTATTGTGTCATTTTTCCAAACTTAGCAGAAAAAAAATCCTTGGGGATTTGTTCTGTAAAGTTTGCATTCCGTCAAAGGGCCACACTTGAGGACCTAGAGGGCCACATGTGGCTGTAGATTCCCCACCCCTGGGTTAGGGTAAGAAGTGGAATTTGAACTCATTTCTCTAGACATCAAGCCCAGTGTTATATCTATACTTGTCCTTCATCCTGTTGAGTCTGGCAAATTATATTTAATGGTGACTGGTGGAATTAATACATTTGTTGACTGAGGTGGGATTCCAGTGATGCAATTTGTTGACAGAAACTTTGTTACTAGATAATATCAAAACCTATTTCCAGATTACCAAAACTGTTCTTCAGTGGATTTTTGTAAGGTGCTAGAGTCATATTGTATAAATTGAGTAAAGAAATGTTATATCATCAGGGAAATGAGTATCTTTGTAAATATTTTCTTAGCCTGTCCCATTTTCCTTAGGAAATATGTCAGAAGTCTTTGTGACCTAATACTAGTTGGTATTGGGCGTGTACTGTCTACTACTTTCTTAAAACAATAACAATAAAAATATTATCTTAATAATTACAATAATCACAAATAAACAGATAATCAAAATGTTGAATAAGCAGGGAAATGGACAGGAATTGGACCTGTGATCTCATTAGCAAAAAACACTCCTTGGTGAGGAAACTCCCTTTACCAATGTGGTTTGAAATTTTCTCTGAAACACGGTTGTTTAGAGCACTGAGCACATTAGCTTATCCAGGGTCACAGCTGCTTTAGAGGCAAGAATAGGACTCAAGTTCGAGTTCATCTCCCATCCATTCTGATGTTGCCTTTCTAAATGTCCCAATATGGTTTTAAAATAGGAATTTTTACAAGGAATAGGTCTCCCTAGGGCATTAGGGCATTATTTTCTTATTGCCTCCTCATGTTATTGTCATTCACCTTCAAGATCCTCATACTCTTGAATTCTATGTCCAGTTAATAATCTAAGAAACCTAAGCCATACTGGCAATGAGGCAAATTGGAAATTGTTTCTATTCAGGCAGTCTCTGAAAATACAACGAAAACATTCTCTATAGCAACATTTTTTTTTTTTTTTGCTGAAAGACAACATACTATAAATCTTAAAAAAAGGATAGCAAAAACAATGTGTTCTATGTACCCTTTAAAATCACAGAGTCATAGATAGAGAGCTGGAAGGGACCTTACAGATCATTAAACCCGACTCCTTTATTTTATATTTGAGAAAACTGAAGCCTGAAGAGATTGTTATTTGCCCAGGTCCACACAGCTAGGAAGTATCTGAAGTAGTATTGGAGCACAGATCTTCTTGACTCCAGTTACAGAATTCTATCTATAATGCCATACTGTCTGAGGATTTATAAATTTTATTGCTTTTTTTTAGTTCATATATATATTATTTCACTTTTTCTGTTGGCTTTCCTTTCCATATTTTTATATGTATTTCCAAATTTTTTTATAATCTTTATAATTGCCATTTATTAAAGTAAAATAATACTTATTTGACCATTCCCCAATTATGGGGTCTAGATGTTTTCATTATTTTGCTTCTACAAATAATACAACTATGAAAAAATTGATATGGATAGAACATGTTTTCTTTTAATAGTATGAACAGTGAAATTGCTGTATCAGAGGATACAATCAGTTTTGTGACCCTTACTCTTTATAGTCAGATTTCTCTTCCAAAAACTTACACCAATTTACCCTACCACAAATAAGCTATGACTCAACAGACATGTATTGAGCAGCTACTATGTGCCAGGCATTGTATTTAACACTGGGAACAGAAGTCCAAAGAATGAATTAATCCTAACTGGCAAAGAATTTACTACATTTTAATGGAGAAGATGAGTACATATAAATTAATATAGAATAAATATAAAGTTACTAAATACAAATATATACAAAGTAGTTAAATATAAGGTAGTTTTGGGGGGAGATGCAGATTAAGTAAGGGCTTCATGCAGAAGATAATCCATGAGCCTAGATAAAGAAAGAGATAAGTTTATTGAGGCAGAGGTAATAAGGGAATAGATTACAGGTATATGGGATAGCCAATGGAAAGGCATGGAAGTGTGGGAATTAGAGTGTCATGTGTAAAGAACAAAGAAAAGACCATTTTGCCTGGATTGCAGGATGGGGGAAAATGTGGGGTGAATAATGTAAAAATTTGACTAGAAAGGTAAATTGAGAAAAGTTGGGAAGGGCTTTAAAAGGTAAATATCATTTGTTAAAATGTAAACAATGTAATACAGGTCCTATTTCTGACACTGAATTTTGCTATTTTTCTAGGTGTTTTGCAA
Source organism: Vombatus ursinus (assembly GCF_900497805.2). NCBI lineage: Eukaryota > Metazoa > Chordata > Mammalia > Diprotodontia > Vombatidae > Vombatus > Vombatus ursinus. The sequence continues at coordinate 52,180,221 of NW_020954596.1, forward strand.
ATTTTATGGGATTAGAGACATATTAAAGTTGTTTTTGTTACCTTTCTTCTGGTTATTTCAGAATTTGAAGTGTTTTATAAATGGTTATCAATTTGTTCTTTGTCCTTAAATACCTTGTGACCATTTCGCTTTTGGGAAGTAAATTACAGAATTAATAGACTTTGAAGGGCCATAGAAGACATCTAGCTCAATGGATATCTCACCAATATTCTCTTCAATAAAGACCTGCAGGGACAGGGAACCCTCAACCTCATGTGACAGTCCACTCTACTTTTGGACTTTTTGAGTATTATTATTAGGAATTTGTGCTTGTTTCTTATAGGTTTTAGATGCTAGATTTTCATCAGAAATATTTTAAGCAAATTATTTCCCCAATCTTTCTCACTCTGTGTGTGTGTCTCTCTCTCCAATGTTTATGTTTTAATCAAACCCGTTGATTTTTTTTCCAATATTTTTTCTATTTGATTTTTAGGTAAATATATTACTCGTCTCCACAAGTGAGACAAATATATGGCTCCATTGTAATTTAGTTGTTTTTTTTTTTTACTTAGAGATTTTTTTATTCTGATTTTTTTTATCCAGTTTATTATACCAAATTGTGTGAGCTATGAACCTAAACTTTCTCTCTTTCTCTGTCTCTCTCTCTGCCTATCTCTTTCTCTTTCTCTCTCTCTCCCATTCAGGCATCCAATTTTCCTAACAGCTTTTATTGAAATAATGATTCTTTTTCTAGACTAATGCTTTTTAGTCTTCAGTTTATCAGACAGTAATCTCCTATATGTACCAACTCTTATTTTTCCATTCACTATTTGGCTCTATTGATTTATTTTTCTATTATTTTGTCTAGTAAAAGACAGTTTTTATAATTACTATCACATAACACATTTTAGGCAAGTCCATCTTTGCTTTCTTAATTTCATAGTTGCTTCTTTTTTAACTCATCTATTTTTAATATGAAATTTGTTGTCACTTCAGTAAATTCTGCAAGGCAGCCCATTGGTATCTTGATTAGTATTGTATGATATCTATACATTAAAATGAGGCGTATTGGCATTTTTACTCTATTTTCTCAACTTAACCATGTGCGGATAATATCCCTCCATTATTCAATTATTCTTTCATTTCTGTCAGAATCATTTTGAAGTTGTCTTTATATTGATCTACTGTGTCTTCATAAGCAAATGCTGAAATATTTGATAAGTTTTATTATTATTCTAAATGACATTTCATTCTATCCATTTTTTTTCCTGTTTTGGAAAGAGATGGTATATAGACATTCAGATGATTTTTCTCAAATTCTAGTACTTTGTTGATTTTTGTTTTTTAAGACAGGCCTGTAATTTCATCGATTTAGGGAACTCTAGTGATATAATTCCCCTACTAATGCAGACTAGTAACTGCTCTGCAACTAGTAGTCTTAAAGAGTTGCATGGCATGCTGGGGGTTAGGGAAGGGGTTGCGTCTTGACTAGGGCTACACATCAGTATTTGTAAGAATTGGGACTTGAATCCATACTCTCCAGATTCTGAGATGGCTTTATAGCCAACATTCCATGCCATCTCTGATTTATTACCTCAGCTTTATTTTATGTTAAACATCTTGTGTTCGGTTGATATATATTCATGTTATCTATAAATAAAACTATTTTAACTTCTTAAAGACGCTTGTTCTCTTACTTTATTTTTCATGTCTTATCACCATACAGAATATTAGATATAAGTGGTCTCAGGTTATATCACACATTTATACGAGGTTTAACATAAATACTTCTCTTATCTCCTTCCCCTCCTACTTTCTATAGGGTAAGATAGATTTCTATACCCAACTGAGTTTGTTTGTTATTCTCTCATTGAGCCAATTCCAATGAGATTAAGATTCAAATGATCTTTCTCCCATCAACACCCCATCTTTCACTTCATTGTAAAAGTTCTTTCACATCTCTTTTATGTGAGACAATTTACTCCCATTCTAACTCTCCCTTTCCTGTTCTTGCAGTTCATTTCTCTTTCTCACCCCATAATTTTATTCTTTTAGATATCATCTCATCATATTCAACTCAAACCCATGCCCTCTGTCTACATACACTTATTCTAATTGTCCTAATAATGAGAAAGTTCTTAGGAGCTCTGGTGTGCTAATACTTCTCCTTTCCCTGGAACTGAGACCCAGTACTTCGACCTGGACCTGATGATGGGAAGTGCAGCAGAGTTCTACATTGCTAATAATCTCCTTCTCTGATCCCCTTACTGTCTGTGGGCTGAGAGCTTTTGAATCCCCCACTGTACCATTGCAGCAGCTGATTCAGTTGCCACTAAGGCCTGCTCCAGTTTTGCCATAGTGCAGTTGTGATAGTGCAGCCTGTGTTAGACTGCCCTCCACCCTCATTCCAGTGTAACAGACCTTTTCTGCTGACCTTCTAAGTTGTCTTGGGCTGGAAAATTGTTTCACCCCATCCCTTTGTGAGTTATGTTGCTTCAAAATTGGTTTAGAGGGATTATTTAGAGGGGAATTTGGGAGAGTTCAGGTAAATCCCTGCCTTTTCTCTACCATCTTAGCTCTGCCCACCATATATGAGTTGGAATTGGGGTGGAAGTGCAAGTTAGACATTGCCCTAAACAAAAGTATGGAAATAGGGAGAAGGCAGGTCAATGTTAAGATCAACTAGTAGTCCAATTTGAACATTATATAGAATACATGAAATGGAATAATGTGAGAGCAGGCTGGAAAGGTAGGTTGGAACCAGATCATAAAGAGTTTTAAATTCTAGACTAAGTCAGTTGTATTTTATCTTATAAACAGTAGAGAACAGTTGAAGATTTCTTTCTTTTCTTCTGTTGTTTGCTTTGCTTTTCTTCTCTAGTTTTCTTTTCTATTCTTTTTTTGTAAGCAGGGTGTGACATGTTTAGCCCCATGCCTTTGGAAGGTTATCTTGCCAAATTCATGAAGGATAGACTAGAGAGAGATAGTTTTATAGGTGGAACTGATAGGACTCAGTAATGAATTGATTGTGTGGATTGAGGGGAGTTAATTGAAGATTAAAGAATAGCTCCAAATTTTAGAGTCAAGGTGATTTGGAGGAGGAGGAGGAGGATGCCAGCAACCAAAAAAAAGAAAGAAAGAAAGAAAAAGGAAGTTGAGATGATAGCAAGGTTTGGTGAGTAAGACACTAAGTTTAGCTCTCAATCCATGCTAAATTTGAAATTCTAGCAGAATAGTTAGGTAAGGATAACTAGAAAAAATTCAGAGTGTGGAGCTAAGGTCTGGATACAGAGCTTTATAAGTTACACAAATATATGTGAACCCCTCAGAAAGAATCCAATATCCATGGATGAGGGTGGAGAGAGAGAAAAAGGGGAAAAAATGTAGGAGGAAAAAACCTTTGGAGACCCACAGAGTTGGGGGATTAGGAGGAGGACAAATGAGCAATAGAGATGGATAAATAGTGGTCAGAGGGTTAAGAAAAGAGCCAAAAGAAGAGGAGAACATGCAAGAAAAGGGAGGGGATGATATCCAATAGGATTGAGTGGTCAATAGTCTCACTTGGAGCAGGACCTTTAACATAAAAGAATAAATAAAATTATCATAAAGGTTGAGAAAAATTCATTGTATATGTCATGTAGAATTTTTTATTAGGTCAAATAATATCTACACATTAGGTTCTGTTTTTGGATGCTCAAGTTTTGTTGACTGGTCCATTTTTTCTATCTTTTATTGAATATTGAAGACTTTTATAATTTAATGTATAATTTAAATTTTGAAATATGTTGGGACAAGATTCATAGTGAATAATTTCAAATATTTTATCTCATCTCAGATTTCAAATATTTTATTTCAACTCAAATATTTTATCATATTAAGAAAATATCCTTTTATTATTAGTCTTTTAACAAATGAATTCTATTTTTATTCTAAGTCTTTTCTGTATATGATTACATAATCATTACTCCTTGAGTACCTCATGTAGAGGTACTCAATCACTTCTGGCAATTTTTTCAGTACCTTGGAATGTGGTTTGTCCAGGCTGATGACTTAAATTCATCAACTCATCAAATAGGTTCCTTCTTACTAAGCCCTCTTCACCCATTTCATTTTGCTTTTTCCTGTCATTCCACTTGACAGAGAAAATACAGATAAAATCAGTTACATGGCTCCACTTCTCTAAATTTTTCATTATCATCTTCCTATCAATAGCTTTCCATTCCCTTCTTTCATCTCCCTCTTTTCCCTTTAATATGTAAAATCAACTTCTTTTTTTTGTTGTCCTTTGCATTTCTAGTAAGCTTAAAGTCATTCTGAATTTGACCACTACTGCCATTATCCTTAATCAATGTTGCCAGATTTGTAATCATGCTTCTTTCTGCCCTTGCTTTCCTCTTCTGCATGTCTTTTGAAAATTTAAGTTGACCTGCTGTATAATCTATGCATTCCCTCTCGTCTCTTTAGACAAATTCCTCTTACTCCTTGGAATTTTTTCTTTCTGTGTCTTCAGAATTTCATTCTTGAGAACTTCCCATCCTTTCTGGGCTAACTGTACTTTCAGTCTGTTCCCACAGTCTGTTCACTCTCTTTCTCTTCACTGGGCCCTGGGAAATCATCCTGATCATTTGTCATGTCAGGACGTTGTAGAGGGGATTCATAGTCAGGAAAGGGCTGGACTAGGTGACCTCTGAGGTATCTTCCAACTTCAAAATTCTGTTCATTTAGTACTCTTTCCACAAATACTTATTAAATACCTGTTTTATGCAAAGCACTGGGCTAAGTTTGGGAAATTCAAAGATAAAAATAACATAGATCCTGCCTACAAAGTTCTTGCATTCTACTGGAACCCGTACCACACTCTGAATATAGATGGGGGCTGGGATTTTTGTTAAAGTTTGCTGGTAGATCCTGGGTTCTCTTAGAATTGCCTTCCTATATGTTCCCTGATGTTCTGTGAAGGAGTTATATACCATAGATCATTCTTGTTAAGATAAATAGATAAGAGCTTAGGCCTGACAGTGGGTGTGGGTGAATGACTTAATATGTGACTTTAGGAATTGTAACACAGACAACTGAATGCTTTGTGTCAAAAATGATTTCGTTGAAATGAAAATTGCCTAATGTATTTATTTAGTTATTAAATTGAAATTGATTAAAACTTATTCCTCTTCCAGACCACTTCTTCTGCCATACTAGTTTGGCACTCTATATTTCAGATGGGTTGTCGACCAATCAGATGGACAGATCTCCTCTAATTAAACAAGTCCACAAGAGTAAAGCACATTCAAAAAAAATGTACTGGGCAAAAAATAAGCTTTTTAATTTGGATGACTGACTAGTTAAAAAAGCCTCTAAAGATGAAAAAAAAATATGGATGGTAAGCTATGAATTAGACAAGTAAGGATACTATTTTGTTTTTGGCTCCTGGTTTGTTTGCTAGTCAATAACAGAATGATACTTCTTTAATATCCGCATGTTACTGATATTCATTATCTGAATAAGTTTCATATTTTTCCTCTTATGTGACATTGTTCACACTATTTCTGAGACCAGAAGACTTTCCATCCTTATCTTTACCTGATAATATATTTTGTATCCATAATGACCTAGTTCAAGTGTCACCTCTACTATGGAGCCCTGATCCCCTGAGATGGGAATAATCTCTCCCTTCTCTAGCCTTTCACAATACATTGTACCCATCTTATGAATTTAGCAATTCTTTTGTATTACAGTATACATTTAGTTTCACTACTTGATTCCAAACTCCTTGGGTGAAGGACCATGCTTTATTCATTTTTATTTCCCTCAGTTTTTAGCACAGTGCCTTGCACTTAGTAGGTCCCCAATAAATGTCTATTGAATTAAATCAAATGCTGAAACTACAATAGCATCTGTTAATAGCATACTATGCCAAAACATTCAGATGGGAAATCTTACAGATTCAGCCAGTTATCCAGATGTTCTGCTTGCACAATGCCATATATCCAGATGACTGACTTCATTTTTCCATTTTATCTGTTGAGGTTGGCATCATGTAAGAATGAATTTAGTCTCTCAGTTAATAAATTAGGTGCAAGGGAGCAACAATATAAATGCTTAAAGCGATGCCCAGGAGTCTTGCTTCAACTAAAGGGTTGCGACCCATCTGTGTATTATGAAGACTTTCACTCAAATATTGTAGCAAATCAGGTTAAAAGTCTTCATCCTAACTACTGCCAGTGTGATACTTTCTCAGTGGTATCTGTATTCCATTCTAGGTTTTGAATTTTAATGTGAGCCCTGTATATGTAAACTGAGATACCATTTTTATGTGAGAAAGGCCCCTCCTTCTTCCTGTTCCAGCACAGGTCGCTTCCCCAGTCCCTCACCCTCTACCCAGGGACAATTGTGGCATGAAATTAAAAAAAAAAAAAAGGTTTGTGTCCACTGCTCTAGACACTATCAATTTTTGCTAGGTGCCCTGTGAATTTCTGAAAACAAAATTATTATAAATTCTCTTCAATTTAAAACTGTGTTCAGGGAAAAGAGGGTAAGAAAGGGGCCGGAAGTGAAGTCAAGAGAACAGTAGTCTTAGACTGTCAAACAGTTGTACACTGTGGTATATCTGGGTTTAAATGAGTTAATTCCCCTTCTTCCTCACTTCCCCAAAGGGTCAGGATGGTACAATGGAAAGATGAGTGGATTTGGAATCAGAGCATCTAGGTTCAAATTTTGGCTCTCCTAGTTACCAGCTGTGTGACATTGGACAAGTCACTTAAACGTTCTAGGCCTCAGTGTTCTTATCTATAAAATAAAGTGGTTAGATTTTTGGAGGCCCCGTCAAGCTCTACACCTTTTCTTGAGGATGAAATTGCTTGTAGCATTCCATTTAAAAAGTTTAGAGGAAAAAATTCAAATGTCTTTATGCTCCTATATGTTTTTGTTGCTGCTTCCATTTTTCCCCAATTTATCAAAACTTAACTAAGCACCTACTATTATGTGACATGCATTATACTATATGAGGAAACAAAGACAGAAAGACAAGGTAGTTCCTATCATCCAAGAGGTTACATTTCAGATAGATGTCAGGTCACATTTTGTCAAGATAAGCACTGAAGGCATGTGTCTCAAGGCATTATCTCGTGATCAGACTCAAGTTCCCAGAATTCCTCTATGTATACATGACTGTTTTTGCATGCAGGTCTAGTTGATTTCTTATACCCATTCTAACAAAGAACAATGAAGTGTCTATCAGATACTAGAACCTATCAATTAAGGATTGATTGCACACTTGTTCCAGTTATAATACTAAATAATTATCTCTATATTTTTTTAAATTTTCTTAAAGCAGTTTTTTTTAGATTGGAGAAGAGAAGATTGGGCAGGGGGAACTGGCAACTGTGTTAGAAGAATATGACGTGGAAGAGAGATTAGATTTTTTTTCTATTTGACTTCAGAGGGAAGAAGCAGGAGCTTTTGGTAGGTGATACAATGAGACATATCTTGACATCAAGAAAATATTCCTAACACATAGAGCTACTAAAAAGTGGAATGGGATAGAAGAGTCTGTTTAAGCAGAGGCTAGTGACCACTTGTTAAGTGTATTGTAGGCTGAATTCTTTTTCAAGCATGGACTGGACTAGCTTACTGCTGAGGTCTTTCCTTCTGACTCTGAAACTTTGTGATATTCTGATTCTCCAATCACTCCCATTATAGCAGCCAAAAGAGGTGGGGAAATGCCAAATAGTTCAACTAACCTGTTTCAACTTTTCAATACTAGGACATCTGAATCGATTTCTAAGATTTGCCCTTGGTGGTTCTTTTGAGGCTGAGGTTGTTTTTATATATAGTATTTCTCTTTAATAGGTCTGTAAGAATAGGACTAAAGAGGCTCTCACGAAACACAAATTCCTTCTCAGGAAAAAGAGTCATCATCCTTGTTATCCAGTGAAAATTCATCTTCTCTTTTTCAGCTGAGATGAACACTTTGTCTGTCCTTCCTTGTAAGTGCCATCTGTGTCCAAATGAGACAGTCTCTCTAACTTGAAGCAGAGATGCAAGAATAAAATGATCAATCTTCATCATACTGCTGTGCTTTCGACAGTTAATTTTCTAGAGTAATTTGTCATTGTGAGGAACGCAAGATTTGTCTGAATTTGTGTCAAAGGTTATTGACTGAATTGTCACCTCTTCTTTTCAGTCATTCTATAAATACAGGCAAGATTGGACAGAGGGTAATGGCCTTCTTACTGCCTGGATGAGATTGTCCACGTTATTCACCTTATCAAATGTATCTGTTGTTTCATTTGTTTGTAGCGATAGCATGGGCTCAGTGTTAAACCTGAGAAATTCACTTAAACTTTTCAAGTTTATTTTTTTTAAAACATGTAATATAAGTTTGAGCCAGGATTCACATCCTACGCCTTTTGATCACAATTTCTATCTACTTTCCATTGCATTGGACTGAATTCACATAAATAAAGAATCTCCAGAGATGACAAAGATATCCAAAATCACCCAGTCCTTACTCATACCTGACCAAAAAATCCTCACTACCACTCCTCTGACAAGTGATTATCTAGCCTTAACTTGAAGAACTTCAATCAATGGAAACTACCACCTCCATAGGCAGTCCATTCCACTTTTGAATGGCTCTGTTAAATTCTTCCCTTTGTGGAGTCTACATAGGCCTTTTTTCTTCAACTTCTACCCAGGTGTCATCTCATTTCTCTTCTATATAGCATACTTGATGACAGCTACCATCGACTCCCTTATTTTTTTGTTCTTACCCTGGCTAAAGATTGACCATCAGCTTCTTCACCTCCAACTAATTCTCTTTGAATGTATGCAGGAAACAACAACAACAGCTTACGTTTATATAATGCTTTATGATACTTAAAGCATTGTACATCGGATATAAATGATAAAGGAAGCTGAGAATATTTAGCCTAGAGAAGAGAAAGCTATGAGGACACATGACAACTGTCTTCAAGGATACTTTTTTATATAAAAGAGAGTGAACTGCCTGTTTTAAGGGTCAAAACTGGGACTTATAAGTAGAAGGTATAAAGGGCAGAATTTTGGTCAACAAATAAACAATTATAGCTGTCTAACTATGAAAGGAGCCATCACATGGACATAGTGAGTTTCCCATTACTGCTGGGATTTTAGATATCTAGGCCAAACCAAAATTTTATAGAAAAAGAAAGTGAGTTCCAGAAAGTGAAATGATCAGGTCTTCAATTTCCTCAACTTAGAGAGCTACCCAACTGGAACTTCATCTGTTGGTTCAGGGAGTATCAGGACCTAGAGGAAGTTCTTAGGAAGGCCCAAGTCCAATTCCAGTCTCAGATATTTAATAGCTAGCAATTATATCACACTTCACAGTGTCAGGCACTATGCTAAGCACTTTACAAATGTTATCTCATTTTATCCTCACAACAATTTTGGGAGGTAGAAGATGTTATGATCCCCATTTTATAGATGAGGAAACTGAGGCAGACAAAATTTAAATAACTTTCCCAGAGTCACATATCTAGTAAGTGTCTGAGGCCTCATATGAAATCAGGTCTTCCTGACTCCAAGCCCAGTGCTCTATCCTCTGTGCCACCTACTTCTTTTATTGGCAATGTACTTCCTAGGGTTGTTGTGAGAATAAAAGGAGGTAATCTTGGAAATATGTGTTTTGCAAACCTTAGAGCGCTATATAAATGCTAGGTGGTACTACTACTACTGCTACTACTACTGCTACTACTACTACTACTACTACTACTACTACTACTACTACTACTACTACTACTACTACTACTGTATCACTACTAGCAGCAGCAGCAACAGCAGTTTCTCTGCAACTCAATATAAGTTGCCTGGGACATTCAGAGATTAAATTAATTATCCAGAGTCACAGAGCCAGTACATGTCAGAGTTAGGACTTGAAACCAGGTCTCTGCGATTTCCAAGCATAGCTCTCAATAAACTACATCATAGTGTCTCATGTTTATGTTTGTATTATACCAACACATATTCTTTTCCACTGTCCCATTTAGATTATAAATTTACTTGAACATCTAAATGCCATAAATTATATTCAAATATTTCTTACCTATCTAGAAATTTAAATGTAGATCCTGAAATAGAGTTTATCTTTCTTACATGTAGCACTCATTTGTGTATGTAAAACTTTGAAGTTAGGGGTGGAAACAAGATGGTGGAGTTCAGGCAGCAAACCAGACAAACTTTCCTAAAAGTTCCCTCCAAACAACTTTAAAATAACTCCTCAAATCAAATTTTGGACTGACAGAGCCAACAAAAGGTCAGAGCGAGACATTTTTTTCCAGTCTAAGACAACTCAGGAGGAGGAGCAGAGATCTATGACACTGAGATTGGGGCCAACCCAGAGTACACATAACAGCATCAGCAGCTGTGAGCTTTGGAGGCAGCTGCAACAGTGGAATCAGCAGCTTTGGGCACTCTCATCCCAGAAACAATGGCAATGGAGTTGGACCACTTCTCAGAAAGAGATTACAAGGGATCCTTTGGTGGTACTGGGTGCAGCTGAGGCTGATTGTCAACTCTGTTGGCCACATGCAATTCTGGGTCACAGATCCAGGGTAGAGAAGAGTGCTTGTGGTTGGTAACAAGGGAGAAAAGGCCCTGGTTGCAGTTCCAAGGCAGAGAGGAGAGCTAGTGCTTGCAGCTATAGAGAAATGGGGGACCTGGTCAGAGTTCCAGGGCCAAGAGGAGCACTAATGCTTGTGGCTGCAAGGGATCAGGGTCCTTCCTGGGCAAAGAGCAGAGCACAGAGCAGAAGAGCAGTGACTACACCTTTCTTCAGATCACACAACCTTGGAAACACTAAAAGCTTGTAGACACCAAGAACTAGCTCTGAAAACAACAGCATGAAAAACCTGAAGTTTGGGATAATGCTTCCCCATTACTAGATGAGCAGAGCCTACTTTTAACATACAGTTTAAAGTGAAGAAATAGATGGGGAAAAAATAAGCAAATAACAAAAAAAAAGACCTTAGTGGTAGAGAACAAGATATTAACTCAGAGGAAAACAATCATGTGGAAAGAGTTACAACCAAAGCCTCAAAGAAAATTATTATTTGGAGCCAAGTCCTACAATAATTCCTGGAAGAGTTAAGGAAAGAGATGAGTGGTAGAGGAAAAATTGGGAAAAGAAATGAGAATGGTATAGGAAAATCACATAAAGAGAATTAATAGCTTGTAAAAAGGCAGAAAAATACTGAAGGAAACATCTTAAAAAGTGGAATTAGTAAAATGGCTTTTGAAAAGTACCAAAGCTCACTGAAGAAAGAATTCTTTAAAAATTAGAGTTGGACAAGTAGAAGCCAATAACTCTATGAGACATTAAGAAAAAATAAAACAAAATCAAAAGAATGAAAAAAAATAGAAGAAAATGTGAAATATCAGAAAAAAATTGACCTTAAAATAGATTTAAGAATTATTAGACTACCTGAAAGTTATGATAAAAAAAAGAGTCTAGACATTCTAGTTAAAGGAATTATCAAGGAAAATTGCCCCATTATCTTAGATCTAGAACATAAAATAGAAATTAAAAAAATCAACCAATCACCTCCTGAAAGAGATCCCAGAATGAAAATACCCCAAGCTCCTAGGTCACGGAGAAAATATTGCAAGCAGCCAAAATGAAACAATTCAAATATCATGGAACCATAGGCCAGATTATATATGATTTAGCAGTTTCCATGTTAAACAAGCACAGGACTTACAATATGATGTTCTGGAGGGCAAAGGAGATAGGGTTACAGTCAAGAATAATCTACCCAGCAAGACTGAACATAATCCTTCAGGAGAAAAATGGATATTTAATGAAATAGAAGACTTCCAGGAATTCCTGATGAAAAGACTGGAGAGGAATAAAAATATCTGACATTCAAATACAAGACTAAAGAGAAGCATAAAATGGAAACTATGAAAGAGTAATCATAAGGGATTCAATAAATTTAAGCAATTTATATTCCCATATGGAAGTATGACACAAGTAACTCCCAATAAGTTTATCATTATTAGGGCAGTTAGGAGTCTTCATAGGCACAAGTGTAAAACAATTATGTTGGCATGATTTAAAAATAAATATGAAAAGGGTAAGAAAGAAAGATGCACTGAGAGAGAGGGAAGGTAGCAGGTAGAATGGGAAAATTTTCCTCACATAGAAAAGTCATGCAAGGAAGAATTTTTTAATGGATGAGGAAATGAGTGGGGGTAGCAGGCAATGCTTGAACTTCACTGTCAGTGGAATTGGTTCAAAGAAAGAAACGCACCCACCCACCCGCACACACACATACACACATACACTCAATTCCCTGTCTTACCTAATAGGGAAATAAGAGGGGAAGAGGATAAGAGATATGGGCTGGGAGTGAGGGAGGAGGGAGGATGATAAAAGGGTAGGCAAATTCAGGGAGGTATTGGTGAGAAGCAAGTGGACTTTTGAGGAGGGATGGAATAAAAAGAGATAGAGAAGGATAAACAGAAAAAAGTAGGATTGAGGGAAATATACAGTTAGTAATCATAACTGTGAATATGAATGGGATGAACTCACCCATAAAACAGAAGTATAAAGCAGAATGGATTAGAAACCAGAATCCAACAAAATGTTGTTTACAAGAGAAACATGTGAAACAGAAAGACACACACACACAGAATTAAAATAAAGGGCTGAAGCAGAATTCATTATGTATTAGCTAAAGTAAAAAGGCAGCAGTACTAATTATGATCTCAGACAAAGCAAAAGAAATACAAAAGCAAAAACAGAGCCAGTTGAAAGAGATAATCAAGGAAACTACATTTTGCTAAAAGATACCATAGAAAATGAAAATATAAAAATTATGGCAGGTTTCTCTGATAAAGGTCTCATTTTCAAATATTTAGTCAAATAAGTCAAATTCATAAAAATAAGAGCCAATCCCCAACTGATAAATAGTAAAAGGATGTGAACAGACAGTTTCCATAAGAAAAATCAAAGGTATCTATATTTATATGAAAAAATTCTCTTAATAACTGTCAATAAGAGAAATCCACATTAAATAACTCAGGTACCAGCTCACACCTATCAGAAAGTACACAAACTAGAATGGATAAAAAAGAATAGTCACACTAATTCACTGTTGGTTAAGTTGTGAACTGATCCAACCATTCTGGAAAATAATCTGGAACTATGCCCAAACGGCTGTAAAACTGTTCATACCCTTTGAACCAGAAATACTACTATTTGGTCTGTAACCCAAAGAAATCAAAGAAAAAGGAAAAAAAAAAAGATCTGTATGTACAAAATTATTTACAGCAGATCTTTTTGTGGTGTTAAAGAATTAGAAATTGAGAGGATGCTCATCGATTTGGGACTGACTGAACAAGTTTTGGCACAAGATTATGATGAAGTATTATTGTGTTATAAGAAATACCAAAGGGTGTGGTTTTAGGGGGAAAAACAAAACAAAACAAAACATGGAAAGAACTATATCAGCTGATGCAAACTTAAGTGAGAAAAACTAGGAAATCATTGTGCACAGTAACAGCAATGTTGTAATGATGTTTAACTGTGAAAGACTTGGCTACCCTGATCAATTCAATGATCCAAGACAGTTTCAAAGGACTCATGATGAAAAAATGCTATCGAGCTCCATAGCAAAAACTGATTAACTCCAAGTGCAAATTAAAATATGTTTCTTCCTTTCTCACTTCTTCCTTCCTTCCTCCCTTCTTTCTTTCTCTCTTTCTTTCTTTCTCTCATTTTTTAATAATAAGGATAATACAGAAATACATGTTGCATGATTGTACATACATAATTGACATAATTGTGTTTGCCTTCACAGTGGGGAGGGGGGATGGGAAGAAGGGAAAGAATTTGAAATTCAATTTCAAAAGAATGTTAAAAATAAATAATACATTTAAAAAATTGCAAAATACTTAAAAAAATAAAACTTTAAAGTTTACCAAATGCTCTATATTTGACATTCTTAGCAATGCTGTGAGCACAATATTACTCAGTATTCACTCCCTATTACAAATAAGGAACCTGAAACTGACTGGTTAAGCAACTTGCCAGAGTTCACTCAGTTATCGTGTAAGCCTGGATTTGAACTTCAGTCCACTGATTCAAAGTCTAATGCTTAGTTAACCATAGCATACTAGAATGATAAAATCATATTCTTAAATTACTTGTAATATATCAAGTTGCATGTATGTGTGTTGAGATTTTTGGATGAAACTGCAACTCGGCACCTGCTCTGCAATTTATAATCTTAGAGAGTTGCCTAAGTATTCAAAGATTGAATAAATTTCCCAGAGTTACACAGCCAGGATGTGTCCAAGGCTGGGCTTAAACCCAGGTTTAACTGGCTCCAAGGCTGCCTCTTTACGTATGTGTATATATGAGTATATACTTTCAGACACACATACATGTATGTGTATGCATCCATATATAAAGTTAGGAATGCCAGTGGAGGTAATGGAAGATTGAGCAAGGGTAGTCAACAAAGAAACCTTATTTTGAAATCATCATTTATAAAGAAGCAGACTTGTGTTTGTGTGTGTGTATGTGTGTTTTGATGGCTGTTATTTCATTTCAGTTTTCCATTTAGAGCTTGGGTTAGATACCTTCTTAAGGTGATAGTCTCAGGCTTAAGTTGCCAATTCAGGTCTCCAAGGATTAACCCAATGATAAAAACTGAAATCCTACTCTAGTAGAATTGATGCCAGATTGTGTCCAATTGACTGAGATGAAATAAATTGGCTTTCCATAAAATGCCTGCATTGAAAATTGAAGTGTAAGATGTATTGTTATAAAAAGAAGGGAGGGGAGGAAATAAGATGGAGTTTTTTCATCACAACAAGTACAGTGATTTAAGAAAAATCTCAGAGAGAAATGTAAATTTCATGCTTCAAGGAAATCTTTAATAAATGCTAAACATTCTATTTCATAAGACATACTTCTTCATTCTGTAGTCACAGGACTTAAAAGTCTGAAAAAATATACACTAGATGTTGAAAGTTAGCACTATGTTTTAACCTTTT
Source organism: Vombatus ursinus (assembly GCF_900497805.2). Taxonomy (NCBI): domain Eukaryota; kingdom Metazoa; phylum Chordata; class Mammalia; order Diprotodontia; family Vombatidae; genus Vombatus; species Vombatus ursinus. The sequence continues at coordinate 52,195,239 of NW_020954596.1, forward strand.
CTTTGATATATAATTCTATTTTGAAATATTTATTTTCATCTGGTTTCCATTAAAAGAATTCTGGTTGAGAAAATCAAAATAATGAAAGCAAAATTAATTCATCCTCATTGTAATCATGTGTAACTATTCCCCTTCACTAAAATAACGGGAATAAGGTCTAGAATAATGCTCAAGACAATCCAGTCTTACTTTGTTGAAATAAGGTTAGATATACAGTATTACTATTCAAAACATAGTTCTTCTTTATTCAGACAATATACTGGCTAATTATACTGGCCTGCAAAGTTCTTGTAGTCAAAAAAAAATAGCAGAACATATATTAATGCTTTGATTAGAGTCAGTTACAGAAACGTAAACTATTTCAAATCATATGGCCTCAGAGTTTTGCCTGAACCAAGTGGGCCACTGATGCAATGAGTAGGCAATGACAGACCAACAAAGCTGCTGTTTTGATGACAAAACCAACATGGACCAGCAATTAGTATGCCTTGCTATGAGGACAAAATTGTGGCTTTTGCTCCTATATTGTACCTTCACCAGAGCCATAGTTAACAAATATAGTAATTGTGACCAGTGTAAAATACTTCCTCAACTTTCTTCTCTTCTTTTCTTCTTCTCCTCCTGTTCCTTTTCTTTCCCCTTTCCCTTTCCCTTTTCTCCTTTCCTTTTCCTTTTCCATTCCTTTTTCCTTTTCCTTTCCCTTTTCCTTCCCATTTCCTCCCCTCCCCTCCTCTCCCCTTTCCTCTCTTCTCCTCTCCTTTCCATGAAGCCACTATGGGGGAGAGAAGATGACTTCTAGGAGTTGCTGGGGAAGGTCATCAGGAGATGAAGTGTTATTTAGTAGCCCTCAATTTTGAATATTTATTTTTCTAGCCAGATGCTAAATTCAACTGTGTCTTTTCTGTTGAAGGATTGGTCTTGTCACTCCTTTAAATGTTGGTACCCTCAAATCAAAGGCCTCATTGTGGGCTTCTGGTTATGATTTTCCTCCACCTGAACTTTGGACCTCATTACTGAAATCACAATGGTCTTAATCTCCTCATTCCCTCATACTCTGATATGTTCCTTCTAAACTCCACAGTTTTCTTCTTTTCCTTCCACTGTTAGAAATATTCAGGTATCAACTGTCTTAAAACAAGCAAAATGTACATGTCTTCCCCAAATCCTTTGATAGTTTTATTCTTTCTGCCTAGTCACTTTCTTTTTGACTTCCAAACTCCTGACATTGGTGATCAATGTCCATTGCCTCCATTTCTTCACATACTAATTCCTACTAATTCCATACTAATTCTACTAATTCCTTAACCCCTTGCAATCCGATTTTCACTCCAAATGCCCTACTGAAACCGTTCCCTTAAAATTACCTATTGCCTCCTTTTTGCCAAATTTAATGCATTTTCTTAGTCCTGTCTTCCTTAACCTCTCTACAGCATTTGTCTTTACTCACCCTGTACTACTGAAACATTCTTCTTAGTTTTTGTGATACATAATTTCTCTATTTTCATCTTCATTTTTTGAATTCTGTACAATTTTTCTTTTTTTTTTCTGACTGTCCCCTACGTCTGAGTGGTCTGTAAAGTGACCTTCTTGGCCTTCTGTTTTTCTCTCTCTCAGTGCACTCATCCACTCCTTTTGCTATACCTAATACTCTTTTTGTTGATGATAATGAGGATGGACACACAAGGACAGATTGAAGTGTCATTGGGAAAGAAAAAATAACAGCATTTATGAGTGATGACTGATTAAAGGTGAGGGCTGAGGGAAATGGAAAAAGACTGAACTTTGGGCAGTTATCAGGGCAATACCCACCTTTAGGAAGTTGGAGAAGAGAGAAGAGGTCATGAGGTGCAAGGGTCTACATCACACAAGAGAGAGGAGATTCAGGATATGGTGTTTTATACAAGATACACTATACAAGGCATGAGGGGATTTCAATTAAGGTGGGGTGAGGGAAGGTATATTTTAAAATGCTTCAGAGATATCAAAGAAAAATGTGTTTGGATTTCATCATTAGTAGGTTATTGAAAACCTTTAAGAAAGGAGTTTTACTAGTATGGAGGAGGGAGAAACTGGATTTAATGGGATAAAAGAAGTTTACATTGTTAAGGAAATAAGGAAAGATTCATCACTTTATCAAAGAAATTTAGGAGTGAAAAGTAGGACAGACTGCCCCTTCTATTCTATAGGGCAGGATAGATTTATTTACCCCATTTCCTGTATTTCTTATTTCCCAGTTGCATGTGAAAACATTTTTTTTAAACGTGTTTTTTTAAACTTTGGGTTCTAAATTTTCTCCCTTCCTCCCTCCCCACCCACCCTCATTGAAAAGTCAAGCAACTCAATATAGGCTATACTTGTGCAGTTATGCAAAACACTTCCATAGTAGACATGCTGTGAAAAACTACCCCTGTTTCCCTTAATCCTATCCTGCCCCCCCATTTATTCTATTCTTTCTTTTGACCCTGTCCCTCCTCAGAAGTATTTGCTTCTGATTACCCCCTTTCCCAATCTGCCCTCCTCTCTATCATCCCCCTACTCTCTTGTCCCCTTCCCCTCCTATTTTCCTGTAGGGTAAGACAATTTCCATACTCAATTGAGTGTGTATGTTATACCCTCCTTAAGTCAAATCCTATGAGAATAAGATTCACTCATTTCCTCTCACCTTCCCCCAGTTCCCCTCCGCTGTAAGAGGCTTTTCTTTTTTTTTTTGTGAGATAATTTACCCCGTTCTACCTTTCCCTTGCTCCTTCTCCTAGTATAATCCTCTCTCACCCCTTAATTTTATTCTTTAGATATGATCCCTTCATCTTCAACTCACCCTGTGCCCTCTATCTATCTATCTATCTATCTATCTATCTATCTACATACATATAATATTTTTCCCTCCAACTACCCTAATACTGACAAAGGTCTCATGAGTTACAAATATCATCTTTCCAGGTGTATAGATAAAAAGTTATCGAGAACACTGAGATTTTTTTAATAGTATTTTTTCCAATTACATATAAAGACTTTTTTTTATTTTTGAAGGCTTTATTTACAAAAGCTTTAAAAACAAATAATGCCTTCTGTTTTGTAAGTAACTTTTCTAAGAAGGACCACCCAGTCACAGCATTATAACTCAACAAGAAAAGAATGTTAAAGTATAAGGAAACAAGCCAACCTGGCAAACAAATAATACGACTTGATTTAAGTGCAGCTAACTACACCGTGACTTGCTCTCTATCATCATTTCTGAGTAACGTTTAAGTTACCCATTACCGAAGTCTTCCTTCACATACTCTGTCCTGCTCACATGCAGGTTCCTGTCTACATGGCTAAGAAAGAATTTCACAGTCATTCTGTCAATATATAGAAAATATATTGCATAGATATACACACAAATAAGCAAGCATTACACTCCTCAGGTGATTTTATTTACTCTAACTTGTCTTGCAGTTTTGTTGTTTTACAACAAATCTCTTAATCATTTTTGTTTTTGTAGCAACTACAAAAGCATAATCTCTTCTTTTCTAATTTATTTTAGTATAAGACATAACTAATGTAGATTTATTGACTTGTGGAGTTGCCAAAACATGGGCTCAGTTCTTATCACAGGTGGAGGGGACAGGGGAGAAGACAGGGGGTAAAAGCAATTAAGGAAGGGGACCCAGGCAACGGTGCTGGGAAAGCACTTCTTCAGTCCCAAAGCCCATTCAGAGACTGATCCAAAACCCTGCGGGCCTGTGAACGGGGTTCCAAAGCCCCAGGAACGGTGGGCAAGGGGCTCAACTCTTCAGGAACCCCTCTTTCCCTTTTGGGAGAGCTTTGCCCAGGCAACAATTTGCAGTGCAGTAAATAGACTCAGTTCCATGGGTCCAAAACAAGAAAATGTTGTGTAAAACTGGCAAATGATCAACTTTCAGGCTGACAGCTAGGAAAACCCAAATTTCTACCAAAACGGTGGATGAGAGTCACTCTCTAAAATGCAAAATTGATGGCCCACAATCTCAAATAGCTAAAACTCTCGCATTCTGGAAGGGACAGACATGAAACAGGGCAATATGTTACAGTCAGTGCTTGTTAATCTGGGAATAGGAGGAAGAGGTGTGGGGTACAAACTAAGACCAACCAGAGATGTTTACCAAAAGATTGAGTATCACAGGGATGTTCCCTTTGGCCTCACATGCTTGCTAACAGATGGATTAATTATATAGCCAAATTTAACCTGAAGACACTTCTACTTATCAGGATCTGTGAAAGGAATGGTCATAATTAGTACTGAAAGACAAAAGAGAAAACGGTTTGAGAAAGCAGGGTAAAAAAAGAAAAAGCCTTATTGTCTGCTGTCCGAGGGATTTAACTGGAGCTAACAAGCACGCATGTAGCTGCAAACACCAAGGCCTGCTGTCTATCCATTTCATGCCATAATGGCTTACCGGACTCTTCTTCCCATGCATTCCCCATACCATTCTGTACATAGCAGGAGCCCAAACCACCATGGTACAAGTGCCCAAAATACTTTGCGTCATCATGTGATCTTCAAAGAACATTTCTCACATTTTGAAAAAGGCCATTCCCCTCAGTAATGAATTGGATCCAGCGTGGTGCTCTGGTCCTAATCGCTACAATTCCAGCTGCTCAGCCCCTTCCTGCAAGCCACCCTTGAGGTACTTGACATCATAGAAGAACAGAAAGAACAATCTGAGGATCTCAAAGAAGTCCGGCTCTTCTTCAGGCAAGTTAGAGTTGGTCAGGATTTTGATTAAATAGCCAAAGTCATATGTGAAACGAAAGGCACTTTGATCCCCTCACACAGCACTACGCCTGATGTCTTCAGAAGTTCCGCAAAATACTGTGTCTCAATCCCTTTTTCCTCATGCTTTTTTTTTTTTTTTTTTTTTTTTTTTTTTTTTGTAGGCAATGGGGTTAAGTGCCACACAGCTACTAAATGCCAAGTGTCTGAGGTCGGAATTGAATTCAGGTCTTCCTGACTCTATGGTCGGTACTCTGTCCACCGCGCCACCTAGCTGTCCGCCTCATGCTTTTAAACTGTATTCCGGAAGTTGTTAGCTCTACGGAATCCTGGGCATACGTGGCCTCTATTAAATTAAGCTTGAAGTTGACCTGTCATGTTGAAGTTCCTGAACGATATTCTCCTTGTTCATTCACAAATGTTAATCCAAGCTGAATTATCTTTAACAAGTCTCATTACATCTCAGTAGCTGTTATTGAGAGTCAGCATTACTTCTGAATTCTTCAACCCCACCTGGAAACTCGGTGGCCTTGGCAACGTAATTATACCACCATATACCTTGACGAATTTTCTTCATCTCATCATCCAGGTTGTAAGCCCAAACTTCACACATTTTTTTGGCTATTACACACTCGCTGCTGGTGTAGTGGGAGCACAAAGGGTTTAGATGTCAACAAGCATCAAAATATTATACTTGATTGAAGAGTCATTTTATAATACGAGTTTTCTTAGGCTTTATTTTTGTACCTCCACTGGTGCTGATGCAGTCATAGCATTCCTCCGCTGCATCCTCGCCACAGAGTCAAGCCTCAGAGGTGGCCCCATAAAACTGGTCCTGGAGAAGTGGGTGTAAAGGCTCGAGGTGCCACCTCTCCTCACAAGTTGGGGAGGCACTGCCGTATAAAGACAATTTTAACATTCTTTTTTTGAAAATTGGGTTCCAAATTTTCTCACCTCCTTCCCTCTTCTTCCTGCTCCCTAAGATGGTAAGCAATTTGATACAGGTTATGTATGTGCAATCATAGAAAACATATTCCCATACTAGTCACATTGTGAAACAAGAAATAGAACAAAAGAAAAAAAATATAAAAATAAAGAAAGTGAAAATAGTATGCTTCGATCTACATTCAGATTCCACCTGTTCTTTTTCTGGATCTGGATATTATTTTCCATTGTAAGTCCTTTGAATTGTCTCAGGTCACTGTATTTCTGAGAAGAGCTAAGTCATTTGTAGTTGATCATTGCACAATGTTGCTGTTATTGTGTAAAATTAGAATAAGATGTTAAGTGACTTGTTTCGGGTTATACAATCTGTTTGTGTCAGAGGCGTAACTTGGACACTGGTTTTCTTGTCTTCAAGACTAGTACTCTATTCACTATGCCTTTTTGCCTCTCATATTTGAGGGTTAGATAATATAAAGCATTATTTGGAATATACTCACAAACCAAGGCAGAGAGAAGTATCAAATTACATATTGGGGAGGAGTGGTAGTCTTTATGAGGCAAGTCAAGTACTTATGGTATCAAAAACACATGGTCATGCCAGGCTTTCATTGGTCATGTCCTGGGAGTCTGAGATAGGATAATCTCTGTCTTTTGTCTAGTCTTTCTTATAATCTCAGATAATGGAAAACCAAGACATAGAAATTGAGGGTGCCTGGTCATCGATATTGGAATGGAGGCTTATTCTAAAATGATACTAATCATGTCCAAAAAAAGAGGAAAATATAATTCTACCACAAAGTCTTGTGATGTGGGTAATTGAAGTACTATTTTACAACTAGTAGTGAAGGACAATTTTGCCAATAAGGAAACTGAGGTAACTCAGCCAGTGTCAAATAGCTAATAAGTTATAGAAGAAGAATTTGGATCACCAGAATCCAAAAACTTTCCAACATGTCATGCTTCCTTTCTTACTTTAGTCTAAGATAAGTATGGATAAAGTAGAGAGTGTGGGTAGGGGTGATTTTTAAATGTCTTAATCCTCTTGGGCATTCCAGACTGGTTGCCCTTCTCATCTATCTTATTTTTGATACTGGTTCAGCTATTTTTCTAATTATGATATGATACAAAAATATTTATTAAATGGCTAACATGTCATGACACTTTGCTAGGTGTTGAAGTTGCAGATAAAAAAAAAAGACATATAGAGAACCCATGCCCTCAAGGAATTTATAATCGAATGCAGAAAGAAAATACACAAAAGGAAACATAAGAAGAAGGGGTAGCTGCAGAAGTGGCACAATAATGATGGTGGATGTCAAAACCAAGTAGAGTAGCTGGTCTCAAGTGAAGAGATGGCTGGAATTTTGCACACTCCAAAAAGGGAAGGTATGGGAAGAGTTTTTCACTCTGTCTTCCAGCCTTCAAATCAGAGAGATAGAAGCAACTAAGGGTACTGATGAGGTGTAAATATCAAAGTTGATGTCGTTGACGTGATGATGAATTTCCTAGTGATTAACTTATTATCTTGAGTTGGGCATGAAACTTGGGAGCCATTTTTTGATTTCTCTTTCTTATTTATTAATAATGAAGTATTTTAAATATTCATCCTTTCCTCCTTCCTTCCCTTACCACTTCCTTTGTCACTACCTCCTAAAACAGAAAAAAAATAACCTTCCAAAGCAAAACCTGATGGCTAATTTGGTCATTTTGTTCCTCTCAGAAGATTAACTATGGTAGCTATGTGGCACAGTGGATAGAATGCTGGGTCTGGATTCAGAAGACCTAAATTCAAATCTCATCTTTGATACTAGCTTTATGACCCTGGGCAAGTCACTTAACTGTTGTCTGCCCCATTTCCTCTGTTTCTTGAACTCCTATAGTATTTACAGTTACTATGCACAGCTCTTTATTCTTTATATTATTCACATAAATATATTATTTATATTTTATGGGTTAATCTCCTCTATTAGATTACAAACTCCTTGATGATAGAGGTTTTGTCCCCTTTATTTGTATTTGTCAATAGGACTAAAATTAGGTGAAAACACAGCAAGTATGCCATAAATCTGTGCCAATCCAGTGCAGCCATGATTTTAGCCTAGTACTGGTCAAATGACCATGCTCTCTGGAGCAATATATTTTATTATACTACAGCAACTTATTGGGTAAATTCTCTGTTCAGAAGTTATATTTCAGCCTAGAGAGCCAGAGGTATGTGAATTTTAACAGGTAAACAGAACAAGAATGATGATGTGGATTATGTCAGAGGGTAAAGAAATTCCTGAATATACATTGCATCCTGGGAATATTTTGGATGAAGGACATTACTGTATATAAATGGGAGAAATTATTGCAGTATCTGGAGGGCATTCTGCAAAAGTTTGAGTTAATTCATTTTGTATTATTTTAGCCTGAATATGTGTATATAAGAAAGAGAATGGAATTGAAAAACCATATTCTGGAAGTCCGGGAAAATTAAAGAGGTAAAGGTGATGAATGCTAATAGAATTGTCACCCTGGTTGGTGTTTCTGAAGGTAAATCACAAAGAACAGGCACCAAATGAAAGAGTAGAAAGTCAGTCATTATCTCCTCGATCAGCATTCACCACATGCTTCCATTTAGAGTTATCCTTTCTCAGTGCCATCCCGTTGAGATATTATAATAGCAATAATGGTAAATTACAGGCATGCCATGCATTTAATTACAAAGCAATTTTACATTCCATTTGAGTTCAGATAGCACAAAATGTCAACTACTGGCCAGATAATGATGACTATATAGGAATACAGGTTTGTACAAGGAAGGGCCAGAAACATGAGGTTCAACACACATTGGATGTTTACTGGGATTCAAAGTAACAAAGGCCACAAATGTGTTAGTAATCTTGGTTACGATATTTCCCCAAGAGCAATATATCTTTTTCTTTTTTTGGAGGAAACATTTTGGGTTGAAATTCCTGATTTGTTTGATATAACAATGTTATTCCTTAAAGTCATAATCAATAGTTTCTTAAAATAAAATAGATTTCCAGTCACTAAGATAAAGTAGGTACATTTTCTACTCCCTTAAATTTTCTACAAAACAATATAATTTTCTTAATGCATTTCTTGTTTGGAGCTTGTTTTTAATAGTACTTTGCTGATCTCTCATTCATGTCAGTGGATACTATTAGAACATAGATAGGTTGGCTTTAAGTATATACCTAAACACAGCATGAAATGGTATGATGTGGCTAGGTCCACCACAGCAATGATTAGGCCTGCAGAGCATGTCACTTTAGGGTATTGAAATTTTCAGTTGTGGGCATCTATAGACAGGTTCAACTTAAGGTTGAATCAATAGATCACCTTTGTTCATAAGGTGAAAAGATTGTTGCTTCTTCCAGCTCTTTTCAAACACAATTCCCATAGGCATATAGCCCATAGCTCAAAGTCTATTTACATAAAGACTTGCTTCCAGGGTGGAGAATGATTATTTAATGTTTTGTGCTTAGGTGAGAGGCAGAGTTGATAAGAGCATGAGGTAAGAGAATTTTCTGGCTTCTGTCTTTTCTCTCAGAGAAAAGACAAGCCTTTCCAGATAGTCTTCACAGAAAGGTCTTCAACATGAGAGAAAGGGAAAAAAAGTGACATGTAGAGGAAACAGCATGATCTTATCCCCAGCTTACTACACTAGACACTTCAGGGAATTTTCCTTTGTGTGAGATCTAGGACTCTCTTTGTCTCTATCTGTCCATCTGTGTCTGTCTCTGCCTCTCTCTCTTTCTCTATTGAGCTAAAATAGCTCTCTCCCGATGATTGAGCCAATTCACTCTTTGTGTTGTCTGGTATATTCTCATCTGTGTACCTTCTCTCATTTCTGTTTTCTATTGATTTAGAAGATAAATGAGTTTATTTGCAATTCACTACATATGGTTTTTGTTGGAAAGGTCATTAAGCCCTGGATATAAAGATTGAGTCTTCTTTGCTGTTAAATTGCTCAGCTTGAACCTAAAAATTATTTCCCCTAGACTAATAATATTTTGGGGAAGGACAGTTAGATATAATTCTGGCCTTATATGCTTTCTCTGAATCTCAAATAAAGTGGGTTTGTGCTATTTGACTGTGATGTAGTGGAAAGAACACAGAATCTGTATAGTACCTGACTTCAGATTTACTTTATAACCCTTCTGGATCTGTTTTCTTACCTGTTACATTTAAGGAATTAAAACTGATGATTTGAAGTCCCTTTCAGCTCTAAATCCTATGAACTTTGCTCAAGCAGTTGTTTCTTTCTCAGTAAATATGTTGCCATATTGCTAACTCTAATCTCTTCCCCCAAAAGTTTTGCAGTATAGTTGGGAAAGCCAGGCAAGAAGGTGCCTTAATGAAGGAGTCACGAATTGAGCTGGGCCTTGAAGGAAGAGTATGAAATAAATGAGTAGAAAGGAGGGGGAGGGCTTTCTAGACAGGAGAGATGAACTGATGTGTGCTTGGTAAACAATGAGTGGAGAATGAATGAAACCAAGACTGTTTTTTTTTTCAATAAAATGTGTAGTTTTATTGCAAAAGGGCTACAATCCACTGATTTCTGATGTCTCATCTTGTGTCTCCTCCAATACTGGGTTTAATGCTTCCTCGTGGTGATGTTCATCAAGTTGAAAACACAGTATTGTGTATATTACTTGGAGCCCTTCTTTCCTTTCTTCCTTCCTCCTTCCTCCTTCCTTCCTTCCTCTCTTCCTTCCTTCCTTCCTTCCTTCCTTCCTTCCTTCCTTCCTTCCTTTCTTCCTTCCTTCTTCCTTACTTCCCCCCTCTTCCCTTCCCTCTTTCCTTCCTTCCTTCCTTTTTTCCTTCCTTCTTTCTTCCTTCCTTCTTCCTTCCCCCCCCCCCCCCATATTCTCTCTCTATTAGCAGGGTTCTCACTGTTATCTCTGCTGGAGATTCAGTAAACCCTCACTCTTAATTAGCCTACACATCTTGTATGAAACAGATGCGGCTGAAATGAGTAATGATTGGGAATTTCAGATCACCTTTTTCTATGTCTCTTTAACTAGAGGTCAGTCTAAAATCTGCTACTGCATCTTTTGCTGAGAATGTTAATGGTGCCTTAGCCCAAAGGACTCACCAAAAGGGAACATTGCCATTATAAACATGTTAAACTATTTTATTTAAAGTGGTTTCCAGATGGGGAGGCAGAGACTGCTGTTAACCTTTGAAACAGTAGCTTCACTCACTTGTCAGACGGAGTTGAAACAAGACCTTGGAGAAGCTGCTGGCCTGCAGCCTCTTACAAAAGGAAAAAATTCAAGTTACTCTTTAATTTGCCAAATTCTGCATAGAATTCTGTCTAATTTTGAATGTAATGAAATCAGAAAAAAAATAAGACCACAAAAAAGCCTCATAAGTAATTAAGGAGGTTTATGATCTATTTTCCCTTTCTTTACATGTATATGTTTCATTAAAATCTGAGAAAACTATGAAAGCATATTGTCAGGTGAATCAAATGCGAATTCCATTTCCCTGATTGCCTCTATTTTATTTTTTTAGGTTAAAAAAATGAGAATGTATGTGTCCCCAAACGCTTATTTCTTTCTGACCTTTCATTCTGGATTTTGCTAGATGATTGGCACTGGCTGGCTTATTCCTTTATGTCTATTATTCCTATCTGGCTTCTCCTTTCTATTTCTTTTAAAGCCTTTTTATGCAGAACTCCCAGGATAAAGGATATTCTTTAACTAAAATTCCTCTGGATTAGTCTGTGATGAGCCTGAATCCCAGCTAGAAAAACACCCTTGCTACATATCCTGTGTCACATTCAGATTAAGATTTAAGCACTCCTTAAGAATCAAATCCTGCCATTTTCATCAGGGTCTTCAAATGTGGGATATGAATAAGTAACAGGGATGATTTTTAGAGAAAGAAATAATGGTGCTCATTTATGGAGATATTGTAAGATTTTTAATCTTTAAGCAATGCTTTTCAAAGCACTTCTTTTTTACCCCTTATGCCATATATCTAAATGATTAAATTTTCGAAAGTTCAGGAAATGTAGTACTTAGAAAATAATGTATTCTCTATTTCTAGTCAACACATAGATCATAGCTCTAAATATCCACAAAATGACTGTTAGAAATATAACTAAGCCAAAGTTTGTTTCACTGGAACATCCCTTCAATACCTCTCTAAGCCCAAGCATTCAGAGAAGGGGAAAAAAGCAACTGGAACTCAGTGTTCCGTTGAACCAGCTGCTCCTCTCTCAATGGAACACAGTAATTGTTGTTGGATGAAGGAATGAATGAATGAATGAAGGACCAAATGGAACTGTAAGGGCTCTGATGGGAGCTTTCCAAGGGAACTTAGCTTCCTGCTATTTGATGTATGTGAATTTCTGAACTGGGCTGAACCAGCTTATGTACACAGTTGGTACTGCCCAGGTAGAGTAAGCAGCTGCCTCTGTGATATGGTCTGAAAAGTGCCCTCAGATTTGGCCTACCTCAAACATCTACTTGCCAATTTGCATTTGTACCTGAAATTTTCATGATTAAATTCACTCCTTAGGGCAAATTATTTCTGATGCCCTCCTCCCCAGAAGATCCTCGTAAAAACGGATGTAGGATACCTTCTAAGGCTTAAGCAAATAGTATTCACAAATATAGTAGCAGGAAGGAAGTAGAGCATAATACGAAAAGTACTGGTCTTGGAATCTGAGAAAACTAGGTTTAAGCCTTACCTCTGACATGTTAGCTATGCAACCATGGGCAAGTCTTTGAATATTTCGGTGCCCCAAGAAACTTTCTGTAAGTCTATAAGAGACAGATGCATTGCCAATTTTTATCAGTGGAGAGATTTTCTAGTTCAAGTCAATTAAAAAAGCATTTATTAATCACCTGCTATTTGCCAAGCACTGTGCTATGATCTGGGAAAACAAAGGCAAAAAATGAAACAGTTCCTTCCTTCAAGGTTCTTACAGTTTGCTGTGGAAAAGCAATATATATATATATATATATATATATATATATATATATATATATATATATACAAACAAAAGCATAGTAAATAAAAACAAAATAAATATGGAATTTAAAGGCAAATACATTGGATCATTAGCAAATATTCCACATTGGGCTTCCCTACACCATTCAAATAATAGACTTGAGCTAAATATGCAACGAACATAGAAACAAGAGAAAATCTGTACTCTAACTGTCCTTGGAACTTATCACAATGCTTAACACACAATAGATACTAATTCATTTTTAATTATTGGGGAGCCTTGAGTTGGCAAAAGAAAATGTGAAAGTGAATATTTAACTAATTCACTAACTATCACTACCTCCCCTTAAGAGAGTGGCAGTTATTTTCCAGTTTGCTATGACCCTGTTCTATGTGAACAGGGCCAAAAAGCTAGTTTTAAATTTTTGCCTCTTAAATGGGTTAACCTATATGTAACTCACTTATGCTTAATTTTTTTCCATCTATATTGGTGATGACTTAGCATTGAAGAGTGGTCAGTTATTTAACCTTTAAGTTCTTAATACAGTTAGGCTATTATTATTAAAAATAACATGTTTGTATCATTTTATGACTACAAAACACTTTTACATATGTGGTCTCATTCTGTTCTGACACCAAGAGAAGGAGAGTGCAAGGCATATTGTCCCCATTTTACTCATGAGAATATCCAGGCTGGGAGAGTTTGAGGCTTACCAAAGATCACATGGGTAATTATGGTGAAACTCTTTGCCTGAACACAGTCTATGCCTGGAGTTCATGGAGCATCTAACTAAACTAAATAAGTACTCTTGCTTCCGTACTGAGCTATTCACTACTGAGAAGGAAACTCACATTTTTTTTTGTTTCATCAAAAATCCAAATCCTATCACTTGCTTCTGTGCAGGTTTCCAGGAAAGAAAATGCTTTTCAGCATTTCTGTCCTGCTGTAGAAGACAGACATCAAAATACAAGCTATGAATTGTTAAGTAATGATAATGGATGTGTGATGGAAGACACTGTACAAAGCTCCTATTGGGAAAAGTTGCCTATCTGGGAAAGAAATGTTTTTTTTTTTTCCCCACATTCAGTTGTATATAAAACTGCTGTGTAGAAACAACAACCTACATCCCCATTCAGTGGTGAACTATTTTTGAAGAAAAAAAAGAACTTATTTCTTGACAGAAAAAAGAGAAAATTTTAAATCCACTTGTGCAAATGAAATTGAATAACTTGGATTGAATTTTCAGAAGAGGGTGATCTGTGCCTTATCTGGCTCTAAACCCCTAAAGATTCAATCTAAGCACAGAATTTTTTTTAAAACAATAGTAGATCTATTCTTAGAACATGAAACAAAGTGAACACCTCACCTTAGTCCATAGACTGTGTTCACTACATGTGGGCAATTGTAAATTTGAGCAGATAAGCACGTGAAAGAGCTCATTTAATAATACAACAAAATAGTTCTTTAAACTTATATTGTGCTTCCCTTCAAAGAGTTCAGTATGTTTTCTTGTCCTCGTTGTTTCCTTCAAAAGTGGTCATAGGACTTATGTACTTAGTTTGGGTTGATAGCCAGTGAAAGTGGTCTATGTCTTGTGTTGAAAAATAGTCAAGGACCTTGCCATATTCAGTTAGACTTTGGATTAACTCATATTCCTCTGATACTTAGCGGTACGTATTGTACCTGTTTTATCATACAAAAATCCAAAACCAAAGCCAAAACCCTCTAACAGTTATCATTGTGCTCTGACTATGGATTCATTTGATTGGGTTTTCCTTTATTCTTCATAGTTTGGAACAGGCAAATAAATAAGGTAGGAGATGAGATGTGTGTTTGTGGTGTTTGGAAGGATAGAGCTCATAATTTTACATAGGTAAACAATTTTATTGCAAAAATCTTTATTGCATCTAAAAAGTCTATTAATCACATATTTAAATGAAATCTTCACCTAAACAGTTCTGATCTTCATGAATATAATTTTAATTTTTTTATGTCTTCTCAGTTTGATTTCCAACTGACAATCTTAATCTCAACTCGTAGGGGCTGCTGAACATGATTTCCTGACCTGTTTTTTAGTTAGAATCAATCAGTTTATCATTTCACAATACAAACAAGTCAGTATAGAAAAGATGAGAGAATATTACTTACTGGAAGTAACAGAAATAAGAGTTGATCTATCAATATATTGAATAGAACATTTTAATAATTCATACATCATAGATTTCAAGCTGGAAGGAACCTGAGAGACCATTAATACAACCCTCCTATTTTCCAGATGAGAATACTGTAGCCCAGGGTGGTTAAGTGCCTTGTCTTAGGTCGTACAGGTAATAAACTTCAGAGGAAAAACTTGAAAACATATCCTCTGCTTCTAGAGTCTTTGCAAATTGCATGTTAAATAGAATTTCATAGGAAGTAATGCCAGGCTTGCTGCAACTTTCAATGTATTTGTTATTTGGAGATTTATTTCTTAGACTTACTAAATATAATGAGATGGTCCCCAAAACTTTTGCAAAGTGTCAATAATATGCTAGTAATGCCATTAAGGAAAACTGAGACATATCTAAGGGTATAGCAAAATAATAACAAGCATTAATAGAATCAATTAAACTCATGAACTCTAACTTATTATTTTATGCATAGACAATGCAGGTGTAGTTCCATCAAGGTTAATCAATGTAAGGCTGTAATATAGTCTAACAGGAGTGGAATGATCAAGAATACCAGTTACTGAATTTGAAGACTTTTTATTAATTATGAGTCAACAGAAGTCATGAAACTTGGAAAAAAAACTAAAATCTCATCTAAAGGATAGAATAGGGGTGGAGAACCTGCAGCCTCGAGGTCACATGTGGCCCTCTTGGTCCTTGGGTGTGGCCTTTTGACTAAGTTCAAATTTTACAGAACAAATCTTTTTATCCAGGGCATTTGTTCTGTGAAGTTTGTATCCAGTCAAAGGGCCACACTTGAGGACCTAGAGGGCTACATGTGGCCTCGAGGCTGCAGGTTCCCCACCTCTGACCAATAAGAATAAGGTTGGTTAATGAAGCATTAGTATCTACTATCTGCATAGAGTTCACAGCTCAAGCTATCTGATCATGATTAAAGATCAATATCTTTGACTTATGAAGTACACATTAAAGTGTGATGGCTAATGGGTACACAGAATAAGCAATGTGAATTGGCCTCATAAGGAACATCTGGGGCAAGAATGTGAGACTCGACCAAGGGCTGTTGTTATTATTGTTGTTACCAATAGAATTTAATACTGATGGGTGATTTGTTTGGTTGTTTTCAGTTGTGATGGCTCATTGTGACCCCAATTGGTGTTTTCTTGGTAAAGATACTAGATCTAGCTCATTTTGCAGATGAGAAAAGTGAGGCAAATAGGGTTAAATGACTTGACCATGGTCACATAGCTTATAGTCTGAGGCGAGATTTGAACTCAGGAAGTGGAGTCTTCCTGACTCCAGGCCTGATACTCTATCCATTGCACCACCTAGTCACATGGAGGTTTATCAGTTTTTCTTTTATGTCTTGTCTTTCCCATTAAAACATAAGCTTGCTAAGCACTGGAACTGTCTTTCTGCTTGTGTTTGTATTCCCAGTGCTTAGCATAGTGCCTAGCACATAGTAAGTGCTTAATAAATGTTTAGAATTTAAATGCTTATAATATGTATTTAATTTTATGCATTTAAAAACATTCCCAGAAAGGATCCATAGGCTTCCTCAAGCTGTGAAAAGAGTCCCTATTACAGGAAAGATTAAGAAACCTTGGACTAGATCCTAAACTGTCTTGAGTGCCATTAAGTGAAACAAGTAGATTCTGATGGTAGAACATGAATTCTTATAGTTTGGCTCAGAGGACATGATAACTCAAATCTGAAAATTTGTGCAAAGAATATATAACGTATGTAAGCAATTAATTAATTAGTTGAATCAGGTCTTAAATGAAATGGTAATCAAAATAATTTATAGAAAGTATAGATAATAAAAATGTGTATTCGAATGTTTAGTCTGGCCAAGTCACTTTTTATTTGTGGGACTTGACTTTGGAACTGAAATATTACACATAGTTGGAGGTAGAGTGGTATAGGTGAAAGAATAGATATGCAACCAGAGAACATGAAATCAAATCTCAGTTTTGCCACTTACCTGTGTAACACTGGAAGAGTTTCTTAACCGCTCTGGGCCTTACTTACTTCGTCTGGAAGATTTAGAGGTTGAATGAGATGACCTCTAATGTCCCTCTCAATTCTAAATCCTATGATCCACCTATTTTACTTCAGTGAAAAAAAAAGGAAAAAAAAAGGTAAATTAATGCTCTACTAAATGTTCATTTGTGATCTCAAGTTACTGTGAGCTGATACATTTCTTATTTTTCTTTGAAGCAGGATTATAAGATCATGCTTTTAGAAACCTCTGTACAACATTCATTTTTCTTTCTCTCTCTTTTTTAAAAATTTCCAGACTTCTTCCAAGACTAATTTGTAATCATGACCTTTACTTCTCCTGGGTGCCTTTCTCCATTACTTCCAATTCCCCATGTTTCTCTGAAAACTGTTATCATAAAAGAGACCAGTTACCTCTTAATCCAATGAACTTGGCAGTAGATAATATACAGAATAGATAATTTTACCTGGAAATGAAGTTTTAATTAGAGGGCTGGGTCTAGAGTCAGTAAGATGAGTTCAAATCTGGCCTCATACATTTACTAGTTGTGTGATCCTGGGCAAGTCACTTAACATCTGTCTACCTCAGTTTCCTCATCTATAAAACGGAAATAATAAGAGCACCTACTTCTCAGAGTTGTTGTGGGGACCAAATGAAAAAATATTTGTGAAGCTCTTACAGTGCTTGGCACATAGTAAGTGCTCAATAAATATTTATTTCCTTCCTTCCTTCCTCAGACAGTGGCTACCTATTTGACCATGGACAAATATATCACTCATAGTCTCTTAACCAGTTTCCTCATTTGTCTAGTTGAGGATGTTAATAATAGTACTGACCTTATGGTGTGGTTATCAAGGATCAAATGAGTTAATGCACATAAAGGTCAGGGCAAGTCTTAAGATGGTATATAACAGGAATAATGATCTTTTTTTCCCCAACATCTTTGATGTCATCAAAGCATATGACTCCTCTGACTCTCCCTCTTTCTTAATACTGCTTCTTTTCTTAGCTTCTCCGACCTTTCAATTCCTGGTATCACTGCTTTCTTATTGCTTCATCTGATAGAATGACTACAACTCATCTCCAGTTCCTGTGTTCCTTGGATTCCTTCAAGTCCATCTGAAATCAGACTTTTAGGTAAGAAACCTCTCCCTATCCCCTTTAATGCTACTATCTTCCCTCTGCCAAGTCATTCCAATGTATCCTGTACACATTTTTTTTTTGTACATTGTTGCTTACCTATTATCTCCTCCATTGAACTGTAAGCTCCTTGAAAGCAGAGACTATCTTCTACCTTTCTTTATATCTCTAGTGCTAGCACAGTACCTGGCACATAATAAACACATAATAAACCCTTAATAAATGACTATTGACTAAATGAATTCTGGTTTTTATATTCATCTGCTGAACAGTTGTTTCAGCTTCTCATTTTTATTCTATATATGTATATATATAGATATGTCTATATCTTTTGTTTTCAGATATGTAGGCAAGTAATTGTGGAAGCCTGTTTTCTTATCCAATCTGTCACTCTTTTTCACTTTATTAGATTCTTTAAAACATTCACATTTCAAGTTATGAGAGTTAGGTTCATATTTTCCTCTACTACCATTTTTTTGTGAGTTGGAATTTTATTTTTATTCTTCTTTTAAATCAGTATGTTGTCCTGATGATTAGTTTTGCTTAATATGCTTTAAGGCAACCCTGTTCCTAGAAACTTTCTTCTACTTACCTGCAAACTTTGCCTTCCCTTCCCATTTGTCAGTCCTTTCCTTAGTTTTGTAGCTTTACCTAGTTAATTGATTTTTTTCTCCCTTCCCTACTTCTTATATAAATACCAAGTTCTCTATCACCATAAAATGATCACAGCAACAATAACAAACCCTGTACTTGACAATAACATCTCCTTTAGGTATCATTGTGTATTTTTTTCCCTCCTTTTCTCTCTTGGACTACAATAATGATTTATGTATACTTCCTCGCTATTCATTCACTTATCAACACCAAAAAAGCTTTCTGCCCTCACCATACTTCTGAAACCATTCTCTTCAAGATTACCAACAATCTTTCAACTGCATATCAATTTATCTTTTCTCAGTCTTTATCCTCTTTGACCTGTAGTCATCTTTTGTCGAAGGTCGTAGAGCCTTGTCAGAAACAGGACTTGAACTCAGGTCTTCCTGACTTCCAGAATGGCTCTTTGCTACGACATTGCCTCATTGTGTGTTCCCCAAATCCACCTATCCATTATGCTTTTCCTGTTTCTTATCAAGGGGTGCCCTTCTCCCAGATAGCTAGGTTTATAATTTTAAGACATTTTTGGCTCTGCCCTCTCCCTCAGTCCTCACAGCACTTAGTTTCAAAGTTTCTATTTCTATTTTTCCAGTATTCTCACATCTGTCACCTTTTCTCTCACATAATTACTCCTCTAGTTCAGTACTATTTTACCTGGTATATTGTAATAGAGTCTTAGTTGGTTTCCCTGTTGCTAGGATCTTTTCTATCTAGCCTCTTCACAATGACCAAAATAATTTAATCATGTCAGCCCTTCCTCAACATCTTTAGTGGTTGCTTATTGTGTCTTGCATAAAATCAAATTCCTGAGCAAGGCAGAGAAAGTCTCCCCACCCTGACTCCAGTTCTCCAATTCTTCCCTTAAACTGAAATGCTAGCTGTCCCTCAAGCTGAGTAGTTCAGTCTCTTACCTCAGTATGTTTGTATAACCTGCTCCCCAGTTCTGGGAATTCATTTTTAATGATATATCACATTATTACTCTCTTATTTTGCATCCCAGTTCAGATGTCACCTCTCACATGATGCCTTTCCCGATCTCCCCAGTTGCTAATGTTATCTACCTTCTCAAATTAGCTTCCATTTGCTCATCTCCACATATGTGTTTTAGTCCTCAAGTAGAATGTAAGCTCTTTGTAAGGGCATAGTCTATTTCATTTTTGCTTTGGTATCTTAAATGCTTGTTGAAGTGAATTAAGGCATAGGTTTGATCACATTACTCCTCTTACAAAACAAAAACAAAAGCAAAAAAAACCAACAACCAAAAACAAAACAGAAACAAAAACAAAAAAACAACATGTTATTTCTTTCTGCCCGTTAAATAAAGTCCAAACTTCTATCTGTTACTCAAGGCCCTCCATAAATTCCTATCTATCTTTGTAACTTTCATTGACATTTCTACTAGATATTCAACATGCTAATTAAATTAAACTTAATCTTTACTCCTCCTCCCCTCTACACACACATAAACATGAAATTTACCCACGACTTGTGTCTCTCCTTCAGTTTTT
Source organism: Vombatus ursinus (assembly GCF_900497805.2). NCBI lineage: Eukaryota > Metazoa > Chordata > Mammalia > Diprotodontia > Vombatidae > Vombatus > Vombatus ursinus. The sequence continues at coordinate 52,215,370 of NW_020954596.1, forward strand.
GTCTATTGAACTTCAATCCCTCTTTTCAGGGGCAATTCTACCTGAGGTATTCCTTCTTCCACACCCTCACAACATCATTTATACTTCTCTTATTCACACAATATATTCTAATTTGCTCTCTCTTTGTGTGTATATCTTGTTATTCTTACATTTTAGTAAACCCTATTAGATATTTTAAAATGTATTTGAGTGAAATTAGATTTTTAGTCTCATAGATAGGTGTTATGTCACCATAGTAGTAAATGTTATACATGAAAATACAATCAACCCATGCACAAGAACTTATTAAGCACTTATTATGTGTTTAGGTTCTATTCTAGGTACTAGAGATACAAAGACACACACATACACACTCGCGCGCATGCACGCGCGCACACACACACAAGTGGAGCAACCCCAACTCTCAGAAAGCTTATATTCTAATGGGATAGTATCTAAGTATATACGAAATACAGATAAAGAAAATAAATACAAAGAATTATAAAGAAGAGAAATATATGGTAGCTTGAGGAGAAAGTAGAGGTTGGGCCATAAAGAAAGGCTTCATGCAAATGATGGTATATGAGCAGGATATTGAGAGAAGATAATGTATCTATGAAGTACATGTGAAGGGAGAGCGTATTCTCGGCAGGAATATGGTCACTGAAGAGACAGTGTGTCATGTGTGAGGGATAGAGAGATGGCCAGTTTGTTTGAAAAACCAGAGGGTCAAGGTAATATACCATAAAAGTAGAAATATAATTTGGGGCCAAGTTATGAAGGTCTTTAAAAGCTCAACAGAGGAGTTTACATTTTATCTTAGAGATTATAGGGAACGACTGGAGTTTATTGAGTAGGGACATGACATGATCCAATCTATCCTTAAGGGAAATCATTTTAGCGTTAGTGTGGAGGGTGGCCTGGAGTGGTGAGAGATTTGAGTTAGGGGGCCCAACCAGGAAACTATCGCAATAATCTATGCAAGATACTGAGAGCCTGAACTAAGATGATGCCTGTGTAAAGTAGAAAGAAGAGGTTGGATGTGAAAGTTTTTTTACACTGGAATATAGTCCCAACTCTGATCCTAACTTAGTTTTGTGAAATTGGGAAATGCATTTAAATAAATTAGGTCCTAATTTCCTCCTCTATGAAATGAAAAAGTTGAAATACATGACCTCTAAAATCCCATTTATCTCAAAATTTATGATTCAGGATATGTATTTGAATATGAAAATGTTACCCTAAAATGTTATAATTTGCAACAATTATTTTTTTGTTGAATGAAAGAGGAAATTAATATATCAGTTGAACAACAGGGAGTTGGTCCCTTGGCCATTTTGTATTTATAGGTTATTCACAAATCAAGAGTTCATAAATCAGGGACTTTCAGTACTTAAAACTCATTGACATTGGAGCTCATGAAAGAATTCTATTAAAAGTATACCTATTCTACATGCTTGTTCACAGTGGCATAGAATGTTAAAGCTGGAAGGGTATTTAAATTTTATCTAATCCAACCCATTGATCTTAGAGTTGAAAAAATCTGTGTCTAAGGAGAATTAAGAAGCTTGCTTAAGGTCACCCAACTCATAACAAGGTTTTTGAACCCAGATTTCTTGACTCCAAATCCAGCACTTTTCCGAACATATATCCCAACAACCCCTGTAATGACCTATTGAAGACCTGTCTGTAATGTATGAATTTGTAGAAGATAACCTCTCCCTAGAAGAAATATAAATTTCAGCCATACAGAATGCTTTGTTTCTTTCTCTTGTTATTTGGAGGGAGATATCATTTAGTGTTCACTGTATTGGGGTGAGCAGTAGAGGACCTGGGTTAGAATTGTTCTTTGCTGAATAGCTGGTGGTATTGGGTGTGACTTGTTTCCCTACCTGTAAAATGGAGAAACTATATATCTTTATTTCCAGAGATGTTCTGAATATAAATAAAATAATATCTGAAACTTTGAGTTCCTGAGGTAGAAGATACTCTGCCTGCTATAATTATTCCAACCCATTAAGTGAAATCTACTGGAATTCTCTTAAAAAAAAAACCCAATGGGGAGGGGCTCTTTAAAGGAGGATCTTTTGCATGGAAGAAAAAAAATGTATCCCTACTTAAGCATTAAATGATTTCAAGGAAAGAAACATTTATTATCAGACTCTGTTAGCAAATTAAATACAATAGAGATAGATAACTTTTCCACAAATTCATTACAGAGCTCTGATTTACTGATTTACATTACAGTAAATTTACTGATTTACATTACAGATCTGATGATTTACTCTCATCAGAGTAAATTTCAAATTTATCATCTAACTATTTGCTCCTAAAATTGCGTTGTGTTGCATCTTTGGAATGTGTGGTTAACATCGGGTAGATAAACAAAATTATGAAAGTTGGTGCGTAGTCAGACTGTTCGTGTCCTATTAGATCTGTTATAAATTATATATTTTTCCCTTAGCATCTTCTCCCCAATGTTGGCATAAAATGTTTAGACTGAGAAAAGGCACATTAAAAAATACTTAATATGCAGGGAACAGAAAATATAATCTAGTTTGCCTCTAGATACTTGCTTGATTTAAGTATTTTCCTTTAAAGCACAGAATGAAAGTCTAGCTTAATGACTGCATGGAACATAATTCCGGGTCTCAACTTTTCTCCATATTACCTTGTTTATTCCTCATGTAGAAATATAGATTGCAGAAGCTTTTGACATTCTAAAATGAAGAATTCTAAATTTCTTAAAGGCTATTTCCTCCTGAAAGGAAATAAAAGTGCTGGTACAGGTTGAATATTTACTAAGATATTAAAACACAAAAGCAAAATTTCCTACTAACTGCAAGGTGCCCTCATCATAGTGTTAATCATTCTAATAGATGTATATATGGTAAATGAGGCTGAGGAAAAATACAATAACCAACTGGTCCTGGTTTAGAAGCAGCTACAAGAATAGCGCAATACCACCCATTGGTCTTGTTGTTTAAAACTGTTTTTAAGACTCCAGTAAAATTCATCTGGAAAGTTTTGACCACACTTCAATATCATGAATGTTGAATTTATCTATTAGAAAAGAGCTTGTATCTTAAAGCCAGGTACAAGCATGTATTCCTGATACACTGTTCCTGTGACATTGCATTAAATCTGAATGTTGGTCTCAGAGAGCTGTCTGAATCAGAGCAGAGAAAAACATTTGCAGAGAGACACATTTCAGCAGGAAGCTTTTTTCTGGAGTGGTGCATGAGTGATGTTTCAGAGGATGGCAAAACCACCCTAATGACACACTTGGGTCACTATTCTTTGAGCAGCATCAAGAGGGGAGATCTTCTTAGGGAGTGATCCAGCTTGGCAACAACTTTACTATTAGAAAAGGGTTTGTTAGGTGTCACTTGTGTAGTTATCTTTTGAATTGCCCTTTTTAATTGCCAATACAATATTTAATTTTAAATTAATCTTTCGAAATGTATTATGACCTGTTGTTTCTATTTTTATGCCAGTGTCAGAGCATTTAGAGTCCAAGATATCTTGTTCTTTCTCTTAGTCTGTGATGAAATCTGTTAAACCTTAATTCATATGTATGTACACACACACACACACACACACACACAATGCTTAAATGATTATACAATGCTTTACATAAATCATCTCCTTTGCTCCCCAGAACAGCCCTATGATGTAGGTACTATTATTAACCTCATTTTATAGATGAGGAGATAGCATTTTAAAGTGATTAAATGATTTGACAAAGATTACACGAGCTTCAAAGTATTTGAAGCAGCATTTAAACCAAGTTTTTTGACTATATTCAGCCCTCTATGTATCTGCTATGTAACTCAGAAAACAGAAGGTGATATAGGAAAAAGAAACAAATGTGTTTTTTTCCCCTATACCCTTTACTTTTTCTTTGTATTCTCTTTGCTCTTTCCCTGTAGCTGAGAGATACTTTGAGAAGGCATAATCTTCCATTTTTAATGAAAGTGTTGAAGAATACAAAGTATATCTACATATTTATAGATATTCTAACATAGGGGTAAATGGCAAATCCTTCAGTTAGGTAAGGTGATATCAGCTCTATCTGGCGTTCTCCCATAAAGTGATTCAGGGGCAGATGAGAAGATCCTAAGAAACTTTTCTCTACCCACTTTTTCTCTTTTGTTGATGTATGTGTTTAGAGATATAAAATTTCCCCTAAGTACTCCTTTGATTCTATGATTTGTTCTTTGACTCACTCATTCTTTAGATTACAGGAACAAAAGAGGCTATATTTAGGGCTAAAAAGGTAGTGACATATACACACATATGTATGTATATGTACATATATATGTACACACATACACACACACACATGATCTCTGTGGTTGTTGTCTTGGCAGGTAGACTCTCAAGTATTTTATATTGTCTACAGTTTGTCTAAATGGAATTTCTTTTTCTGTCTCTTCGTGCTGGGTTCTGTTGGTAGCATATAGAAATGTGTATTTCTATGTGGTTTATGTTATATCCTGCAACTTTGTTAAAGTTGCTAATTTGTTTTAGCTAGTTTTTTTTTAGTTGATTCTCTAGGGTTCAAATATACCATCATATCATCTGCAAAGAGTGATAGTTTTATTTCTTCACTGACAATTTTTATTCCTTCAATTTCTTCTTCTTTTCTTATTTCTATAGCTAGCATTTCTAGTACAATATTGAACAATAGTGGTGATAATGGACATACTTGCTTTACCTCTGTTCTCATTGGGAAGGCTTCAAGTTTATCTCCTTTACAAATTATGTTTGCTCTTGGTTTTAGATAGATAATACTTATCATTTTAAGAATGGCTCCATTTATTCCTAGGGTTTCAAGTGTTTTGAATAGGAATGAGTGTTATATTTTATCAAAGTATTTTTCTGCATCTAATTTTTCTGCATATAATTATATGATTTATATTATATTTATTATTGATATGGTTAATTATGCTTAGAGTTTCCCTAATATTGAACATGCCCTGCATTCCTGCTATACATCCCATCTGGTCATAGTATATTATCTTTGTGATAAATTGCTGTAATCTCCTTGCTAATATTTTGTTTAAAATTTGCATGGGTATTCATTAAGTAAATTGGTCTTAGGTTTCTTTCTCTGTTTTTGTTTTCTCTGGTTTAGATTATCAAAACCATATTTGTGTCATAAAAGGAATTTGATAGGATTCCTTCTTTATGTTTTGTTTTTTTCTTTCACATAGTTTATATTGTATTGGGATTAATCATTCCTTAAATGTTTGGTTGATTTCACTTGTAAATTAATTTGGTACTGAGAATATTTTTTCTTAGGGATCTCATTGATGGCTTGTTCAATTTCTTTTTCTAAAACAGGACTATTAAAGTATTTTATTTCTTCTTCTGTTAATTGTGGCAGTTTATATTTTTATAAATATTCATCTATTTCACATAGATTGTAAATCATAGCATATAATTGAGCACAATAACTCCTAATAATTGCTTTAATTTTATCTTCATTGGTGTTGCATTTACCCTTTTCTTTTTTGAAATTAGTAATTTGGTTTTCTCCTTTCTTTTTAAAAATTAAATTAATCAATGTTATTGTTTTTAATATAAAACCAGCTCCTAGTTTTATTTATTAGGTCAATAATATTTCTTTTATTTTCAATTTTATCAATCTCTCCTTTGATGTTCAGGATTTTAATTTTGGTGTTTAATTGGGGATTTTTAATTTGTTTTTTTTCTAGTTTTTAGTTGCTTGTTCAATTCAATGATCTGCTCTTTTTTTCTTTTATTGATGTATGTGTTTAGAGGTATAAAATTTTCCCTAAGCACTTCTTTGAGTGTCTAGTTTTTGTTATTATACTTAATAAAATTATTGATTTTATGATTTGTTCTTTGACCCACTCATTCTTTAGAATTAGATTATTTAGTTTCCGATTCATTTTTAATCTATGCTTACATGACTCTTTATTAAATGTGCTTTTTATTGAATTATGGTCTGGAAAGGGTGCATTTATTATTTCTACTTTTTGTGCATTTTTGGAAGATTTTTATGCCCTAGTACATGGTCAATTTTTGTGAAGGTGCCATTTACAGCTTAGAAAAAATTGCATAATTTTCCTGTTTCCATTCAATTTTCTCTAGAGGTCTATCTAATCTAATTTTTCTAAGATTCTATTCATTTTCCTTACTTCTTTCTTATTTATTTTTGTGGCTAGATATATCTAATTCTGAAAGGGAAAAGTTGAGGTCCCCCACTAGTATAGTATTACTATGTATTTCCTCCTGTAACTCATTTAAATTTTCATTTAAGAATTTGGATGCTGTGGAATTTGGTGCATAAATTTTTATTATTGATATTACTTCATTGTCTATGGTGCTTTTAGCAAGATATTTCCCTGTTTATCTCTTTTAATTTGATCAATTTTTGCTTTTGCTTTGTTTTAATTCATGTTTGTGATATGTACCTTTTTTACTTCAGTTGAAGCATAATAGATTTTGCTCCAGTCACTTATATTCACTCTTGATGTATCTGTTTCTCAAGTGTTTTTTTTGTAAACAATGTATTGTTTCATTCTGATTTCCAGTTCTATTTCTTATTTGCTTCCATTTCATTGATGAATTCATCCAATTCACATTCATGGTTATGATTATTAACTATACATTTCCCTCCATCCTATTTATTTTTTGTGTTTCTCATCTTTTTCTTTGTGCCCTGTCCTGCCTTAAAAGTCTGTTTTGCTTCTGATCACTGCCTCCTTTAATCAGCACTCCCTTTTGGTACCCCCCCCCCACATCTTTCTCTTATGCCCTTTTCCTCCTACTTCCCTGTTGGCAAGACAGATTTCAATTCTCAGTTGAGTCTGTCTCTCTGTCTCTGTGTGTGTGTGTGTGTGTGTGTGTGTGTATTTGTGTGTGTGTATGTTTGTATGTGTGTGTATTTTTCCTTCATTGGACCAATGCTAAATTGAATATGCAGGTATATTCTTCTGTCTTGGAACCAATTCAAATGAAAGTGAGTTTCAAGCACTGTCTGCCTCCTCACCATTTTCACTGCTACTATAAAAGCTCTTCCTTGCATACCTTTCTTGCATGAGATAGTTTCTTCCAGTCTTTCTCTCTCTTCCCCTTCTCTCAATGCATCACTTTTTCTCACCCTTTCTTTTTTTTAAATCACCTCAATATATTCTATTCACTCATTTGACTTCTGTCTATGAAGATTCCTTCAGTTCAATTGTTTTTCATTTTGTCCAACCCTTCATGACCCCATTTGGGGTTTTCTTGGCAGAAATACTGGAGTGGTTAGCCATTTCCTTCTCCAGCTCATTTTACAGATGAGGAAACTGAGGCAAATAGGGTTATGTGACTTTCCCAGGGTCACACAGCTAGTAAGTGTTTGAGTCTGGATTTGAACTTGGGTTTCCCTAACTTCAGATCTGGCATTCCAGTCATTACACCACCTAGCTGCCCTGAAGATTCCTTCTACTTTACCTATAATGATAAAGTTCTTAGGAGTTACATGTATCATTTTTCCATATAGGAACATAATAGGCTTAACCTTATTGAGTTTGTTATGATATTTCTTTCATGTTTAAATTTCTGTGTTTCTCTTGATGCTTGTATTTGAAAGTAAAATTGTCTATTCAGCTCTGATCTTTTTATCAGGAAAGCTTTAAAGCCTTCTACTTCATTAAATATCCATTTTTTCCTCTGAAAGATTATAGTCCTGGGTAGATTATTCTATTTATAATTCTAGTTCTTTTATCTTCCAGAATATCTTATTTCAAGCCCTTTGCTTCTTTAACATAGTAGCTGCTAAGTCATGTGTAATCCTGACTGTGACTCCACAATATTTGAATGATTTCTTTCTGGCTACTTGGAGTATTTTCTCTTTGACCCGGGTCCTCTGGAACTTGGCTATAATATTCCTGGGAGTTTTTTATTTTGAGATGTCTTTCAGGGGGTAGTCAATGGATTCTTCTAATTTCTATTTTACCCTCTTATTCTAGGCTAGTGGAGTGGTTTTCCTTTATAATTAATGAAAATGTGATATCTTGGCTCTTTGATAATGGTTTTCAATCAGTCTAATAATTCTTAAATTATCTTTCCTTCATCTATTTTCCAGATCAATTGTTTTTGCTGATGAGACACTTCACATTTTCTTTTTTTTTTCTTTCTTTTGATTTTATTTTGTTGTATGTTGATGTCTCATTGAATCACTAGCTTCAACTTTCCCTAATCTGTTTCTTTAGTGAATTTTCCTTTTCCCATTTGGCGTATTCTGTTTTAAGGCAGAATAGAAATAGATATAGAAATAGAAAGAAGATTTTTTTCTTCAGTATTTGCTGTGCCCTTTTTTTTAAACCATTTGGTCAATTCAGGGTTTTTTAATCTTTTTTTTTAATTACTGAAACTTAAATACACAATGAGAAAAGAAAAAGAAACATATAAACTTAAATACAAAATAAGAAAATAAAAAGAACGCATGTCATTTGCACAGCAGAACATGAGACAATTCAAAATATATAGTAATGAATTTCCATTTCAATAAAGCCTATATAAAAAGTACTATGCATTGTGTTGTGTACTAACCATCTTTTCTTTGCTTTCTTATTAGTTTTCTTTTGTTCTCTGCTATGTACTTTTTACTTTGTTCTTTTCCCCCCTTTCCCTCCCTCCCCAAGAAAGTTACAATTAAGCATGGATATATTTATTTATAGATAAAGATATATAGATACACATATACATATATACACATACATATATATACATACATATGTAGACATATACTTTCCCTAACAAATTCTACTTCTGATTTTTGTTTTTGTTTCTGTGTATCTCTTATTTTCTGTCCCTCCTAACTTCTTTACTTTACTTTTACCCTCTACCTTGCACTCCTATTACTTAACCTATCCCCCCTCCAAGGATCCCTCTCTTATCCTCCCATTGCCATGAATCTATACACCCATCTATACCATACCCCTCTTTGACCTATTCCCTCCTCTCAAAAGATCCCTCTTGTCTTCCCATTCCCATTAATCTAAACACTCTTCTATACCCTTCTTTAACCTATTCCCTTACCCTACCTTTTAGAGATCCCTCCCTTATCCTCTCTACCCTCCCTATCCCCTTATCATTTTATTTCTTTCTAAATTTATACTCACATATGTATGTATGTATATATATATGTGTATGTATGTATGTATTGTTCCCTCTTGAACCCATTCCCAGTGAAAGTAGATTTCCAGAACTAACAGCCCTCCTCCCCCATCCTTCCTCTTGTACTTCATTTGTATAAAATAATTACTCTTTTTAACTGTTCCTAAATGGTTTTACATTTTAAAGTCACATCATAGTCAGGTCTACCCCAATCTTTCTTACAAACTACCCGATTACTAATAATAGTCTTAGACATACGTTTTACGTTTTACATACATAAACAGTAAGCAGTCTGTCCTTACTGAGTCCCTTATAATTAGTCTTTGTTATGTACGTTATACTTCTCTTGGTTCTTGTATGTCAAATCTTAAAGTCCTGAAAGTGTGACAGTTTATTAAATGTCCATTGGTTTTTTTTTTTCCATTCAGGATCATGCTTAGTTTTTCTGGGTATAATATTTTTGGCCAGAATTCCTTTGTGCTTCAATATATAGTGTTTCAAGACCTGCAGTTTTTTAGTGTCACTGCTGTTAGGTCTTGTGTGATGTTATTTGTGGCACTGCCATATTCAAATTGTTTGTTGTTGTTGTTGTTGTTGCTCATAATATTTTATCCTTGAGCTAGGGGTTTCAGAATTTGACTATAATATTCCTATGGGTTTTCCTCATAGTATCTCTTTCAGGTGGTGATCGATGGATTTTATTTTTTCTGTTTCTACTTTCCCCTCTTATTTTAATGCTTCATGACAATTTTCTTTAATTATTTCTTATATTATTGTATCAAGATTCTTTTTTTTTTATCATAGCTTTCAAGTAGTTTGATTATTCTTATCTTTTCTCTTTTTTTGGCAATTGAGATTAAGTGACTTGCCCAGGTTCACACAGCTCATAAGTGTCTAAAGCCAGATTTGAACTCAAGTCCTCCTGACTCTAGGGGTAGTGCTCTATCCACTGTGCCACTTAGCTGCCCCTGTTTTCTCTTCTTAATCTGTTCTCCAGATCAATTGTTTTTCTTATGAGATATTTCACATTCTCTTCTATTTCTTCATTCTTTATGTTTTGTTTTATTATTTCTTGATCTCTTATAATTTCACTGGCTTCTCCTTACCTACTTCTGATTTTCATGATTTTCTTGCATCACTCTCATTTCTCTTCCCAGTTTTTCTTCTACTTCTCTTACTTGCTTCTCAGAATCCTTTTTGAGCTCTTCCATGGCCTGGAACTGATTCATATTTTTCTTGAAGGCTTTAAATGTAGGAGCTTTGACTTTATTCTTCTTCTGGTTGTATGTTTTGATCTTCTTTGTCAGCAAAGAAGAGTCTATGCTCTGGCTTTTTTTCTTTTTTTTTTCTTTTTTTGCAAAGTTTGCTCATGATCCTAGCCAATTACTTGAGTTTTAAACTCTTTGTTAAGGTTGGGGTCTGCTTCCAGTGTGGAGAATGTACTGTTCCAAGTTTCAGGGGTTTTATGCAGCTATTTTCAAAGATACTTCTAGGGACCTGTAAGTTTTCAGTTTTTCCAAGGTGATATGATCAAGGGCAAGGTGGTTATTCCTTTCCTGGCCTGTGCTCTCGTCTATGTGTGACCACAAATGCCCTTTTCTGCCTTGAAATTGTAAGGAGGATTCCCTCTCCACCTCCACTACAAGTTCTACCATGCCAGTGCTTCTCCTCACTCCAGGATCACCCCCCAGAACTATGACCTACATCCAAGCACAGGCAAAGCAAGAGAATCCTTCCTCAGCACCAGCAAAGAGATCCCTATAATCCCCTTCTATTCAGCCACTTGATTACCTCTCAGTCTGTGGGCCAGAAGTTCCAGAAGCAGCTGCTGCTGGGCTGCGCCAGGACTGGGGCTGGGACCGAGCTTCTCTCTCATCACTGTCACAGACTTTTCCTACTGACCTTCTAAGTTGTCTTTGGCATTTGTGGATTGAGAAGTCTGGAAACTGCCACAGCTGCCTGTGATTCAGTCCTCTGAGACCTGCTCTAGGTTCACAGAGGCCTGGACTTTGCCTGTGCATGTGCCCATGCTGAACTGTGTTTCTGCCCCAACCTGTCATGATAGACCTTTTTAATCAACCATCCAGGTTGTCTTGGGCTGGAAATTTGTTTCACTCTGTCTTTTTGTGGGTTCTGCTACTCTAGAATTTGTTTAGAGCCATTTTTTACAGATATTTGGAGGGGTTTGGGAGAGAGGTCAAGCAAATCACTGCTTTTACTCCACCATCTTGGCTCTGTACTCCTCTCCCTAATTCTGATTTTCAAGGAGTCATTTGCTTCATTAGGATTCTAGATCTCCTTTTCTAATTAGTGGCCTTTCTTTTCATAATGTTTTTGTTTTTCTTGAATTTTTTTTAGTTTTTCCTCAGTTTCTCTTATTTGATTTTTAAATTCTTTTTTAAGTTCTTCTATGAATTCTTTTTGAGCAGGTAACCACTTGACATTACTCTTTAGGGATAGAAAAGGGTTTCTTTTCTTCAGTATCCTACACTGAAGATGAACCCTGGTCTTTTTTCCCATAGTAAGTCTATGGTTCAATTCTTTCTCTTTTGCTATGCATTTTGTAGTAGTTTAGTTTTTATAGTCACCTCTAATCCTCTGCTGTGAGGGATGCTTCCTCTGTCCTCAAATCCTCCTTCAGTTCTCATCTCTGGCCTGGAACTGGAACCATGACCTCCAGTGTCCTGTAAGTGTCCACAGCCAGCACTGTCCCTGCCCCACAGTGGGTGTGTACTGGTTACTTCTTCCCCAGCCCCACCCTCACTGCATCTTTGAGTGTTTGCAGCAAAGCTGGGTCTGGCATTCCTTGTCAGCAGAGGTTCCTTTAATTTTCCCAGGCTCAGATGCCCAATATCCCTCCCTGTCCCCTGAGTAAAAGGTCCTGAAGCTGGGGCCAAGGCAGCCTCCCAAGTTAGCTAACCCCAGGACTTACTACTTGTTTTTTAAATGGATCTAGGACCTAGCCTGGAGGTGTTTACTCTTCTCAGGGGCCAAACCTTGTCCTGGGACTTTTATTCAGATCTTCTCCTATTGTCCCAGGAGGATCTCTGTTCTGTCCCTACTCTTATTTATTTTTACCTCTCTATGTTTGCCCTGAGGTGCTATTTCATCTCTTTTGTGGGGGAAAATCTTGAGAGCTTGAAATTTTCTGACCTACTCCACCATCTTCCTTGAATCCTCCCCTATTCAGTTTTTTAAAGTGTTATTTTCTTCAGCAGCTTCTGTACCTGTTTTACCAAGCTGTTACTTCTCTTTTTCTTGCATTGCTCTCATGTCTTTTCCCACCTTTTCCTCCACTACTCTTATTTGATTTTTAAAATAATAATTTTTTTCACTCTTTTAGGAATTCTTGTTGGACTTGTGTCCAATTCAGCTTTTTTTTTCCTTTGAGGCTTTTCTTGTAGCTATTTTGACATTGTTGTCTTCTGAGTTTCTTCTTAATCGTCCCAGTCACCATAGAATCTTTTTATTGTGAGGTTCATTTTTTAACTGCTTTCTCATTTTCCCAGCCTACTCCTTGACTTTGAACTTTATGTTAAAGTTGAACTCAGTTCCCAGAGTGAGGCATGGGGTGGGGGTCAGGGACACTTTCTTTAGCTGCAGGCTTTTCTGTGCTGCTATTTTCAGAGCTAATTCTGGATGTCTGGAAGTTGTTAGTGCTTCTAAGGTGGCATGATCCAGAGAGAAGTGCAGTCTTTGCTCTCATGGTCTTTGCTCTGCTCCTTACTCGGGGAGGTCACTGATTCTCAGGGCCCCTGTTGTCTTATATCTGCATTTGATTCTGGAATCATGACCTGGAAGTGGGCATAGGCAATGGAGTTTCCAAACAGTGCCTAGTCCTGCAGCCAGTGCTAGCACAGGGGTCTCCTGTAATGTCTTTCTGACCAGTTGCCACATCCCTCTATCATGTGCTTAAGGACTCCCAAAGCTGCTCCTGCTGCTATTGCCAACTCCAAGGCCCACCACTGGTGTTGGTGCCATGTGGGCTCTGGGCTCACTCTTACCACAGTATCACAGATTTCTCTTTCTGACTTCCTAATTTGTCTTGGACTGGAAAATAAAAAGCTCAGCCTGGCCTTTTCTTGGCTCTGCTGCTACAGAATTTGATTTGAGGCATTATTTTAAAGTTGTTTGGAGAAGAATGTTGGGAGAATTTAGCTGCTTCTTCTATTCTGCCATCTTGGCTCTGCCTTTGCAAGTTCCTGTGTACATCTCAATAAGACAACCAAACCCATTAGTGCCACAGAAAACTCAGAAACAAGGGACAAAATCCAAGCATCCATGTGCATCATTCAAATCTGCTCACAGATCTCATTCATAGCATTTTAGAAGAAATTGAACAGGAGACAGATTGAACAAAAAGACATCTTAACTAGCTATTATTATATATTCATACTTCATTGAATTTTTAGTACTCTTTCAAAATTCATAAGGATTATCTATATTTTGTGGAAAGAAGTTAGTACACATTTATTTTGATGAGCTATAGTTAGGTTCCAAGACTGAGTCCTTACTCTGAGGCTGCTAGTTCCTCCCTACTAATTAGCAATTAGGAAATAGAAAGAAATAGGTCTCCTTCATTCCTCCTTCAGTCCTTTTCAAACGTGGATAGTCAGAACTACTTTAGAGCCTTTTCTTGATCTCCAAATTTTTCTTTAAGTAGAGACTTGATCTTAGGAACTCTTTCCTCATTTAACCACAAGATTTACTATTACCTCATATCAAAAGAAGGTATGTAATAGTGAGTTCTTCCATACTGGATGGGGAGAATCTATATTGGTACAACTTGATCAAAATATCCTACTAATACTAGTAGTAGTAGTAATAATAATAATATTAGCTGGAATTATATTTAAGATTTGCAAAATGATTTACAAACATAATCTCATTTTATTCTCACAACAACATTGAGTAGATGTAATCATTAACTCTGTTTTACAGATGAAGAAACTGAGACATAGAGAGGTTGAGTGATTTACCCAGGATCACACAGCTAGTAAGTATCTGAGGCTGCATTTGTATTCAGGTCTTCCTGACTCCAGCTCCAGGGATCCTGCCACTGCGCTACATTGCTACTTTCTCAATATTTCTTCAGCATTGTCCCACCTCATTTATCCTTTAAAACTTCCCTTGTATTGCAAAGTATCCTCTCCATTCCAGCTTTCCTCCATGTTCAGGTTGCTTCAGTTCTAGTGTGCCCGACTACAGCTTGAATTCTTGGTATGACTCCTGGCCCTGCTCAGTCTCACTGCCTGCACCTGTTGTAATCAGCTGGCAGCTTCTTTTGACTGCTTGATTCTTCCTGCCTCTTAAATACCTGTGGTTTTTCGCCTCCACAACTCTATACTATGGTGCAACTTCCCTTTGGTAGGGAACTTGTCTCGGGCAGGGAAATGTCCAGGGCCCAGCTTCACTGAAGTCCTGTCAAGTTAGTGAGTCAAACTCTAACCCAAGTTAAGACAATTTAGGATCCCCACAGCTGGTTCATGTAAGAGTGAGGAATACAGCTCAGGTTGATTCACTCTGTTCACTGACAATTCTCATTATTGATATCTGTCTTTTGGGTTGGGACATTATTAGCAATCTTATCATGTTAACCTTACCTGTGCAATTAGGAAACAGGTTTATCTTGTGTCTTTTTTTTTTATTGGGGTGAGGATAGAGTCTGCACAGGCTAGGAATCCCTACCATACTTCTTTAGTTCAATCTTTAGTGGGTGGGAGGAGGGCAATGGGTATACCCCCTCACCACTATTGTTAATTAGTAATTTTTAAGTCAAATCCTGTCCTAGAAGACTGGATCCTATAAATGCAATGCAAAGACAAGTTTTTGTTATTGAAATTACCTGAAAGCATAGGGCCCCACAAATATAATTCAACCAGCTCCCAGAGAAGCAGAAATTGAAGTGAAAGATGTGTCTTTTGTCATGGAGCAGTACCAATATTCAGGAGTGCATAGATGTTATGTCTCATTAGGTTTCTGTGATATAAATCACTGTCATATCTGCAATATTCTATTTCTAAGTAGTAATTCTTAGAAGGCAAACAAGTGTTCAGCAGTATGGAGAATGTTATAAAGAAGGAATTAAATGGACATCAATAGAATTAGAAGGTAGTCAGCACTTTGAAATATTATAGTTCTGCTTGGACAATTTATGATTATGAATCCCTTGGAAGGCATTTGGAAGTCCAGGTTGAAATAATACCTTAATAGAAATGGCCCTCCAAGAATATATACTAAACAGATATTCTACTAGTACCATGGATTGTCAGTTCAATTTATTTAAGCAAATCTAAAGTATAGCTTTGCAAACAAATTCCAGATACTAATACTTACAGCACAACCTTCCAGAGAACATGGGGCAGCACAAATAGGTAAGAAGGAAGCAGGTAGATTATTTATTATTAATGTAAACTTAGAAACTACTAACAAAAAAGTATGTTTGTTATGCATCTATATTGCTATTACTTGAATGTAGAAAATAGCAGGAATTTGGATCAAAGGACACTAACTTCTATTCATATCTCCAGTGTAGTTAATAGAGGCACTAGAAAAATTAGAATCAGATTCTAGGGGCATGTTGACATTAGAAAGGAATTTACTTATCACATCTCAGTCTCAAATATCAAGCAAGCTTGAGGAACTCCTGATGAGGGGAAGTAAGGTTGTGAGAAAGATTTGTCCAGTGGGACTCATTGTGTTGACTCAGTAAGACCATAAATCTGACTTGCAAGTCTTAAAATAGCCCCAGGCATTGGCTACTTCCCCAAAGAACTATAAACACTTCCTATGAGGAGGAAGCAGGTTGGTAGCACTTCTCACTGGAAAAGTAACAGATACCAGGATTTCAAACAGAGAACCAGCTAAGCATCTCAGTGGAGAGAGTAGCCTAGCAATCAATGACAACTACTCCATAGGAAGCAGTAAACTACAGTGTTGGAGACAGAGGGAATTTCCTGCTGGGATATAATTTTTGGAGTGTGTGATGTCCAAGAAAAAATGGTTCCTCTTTAATTGATGGCCCTGGATTGTACCATGTGTGGTGGGTGCTTTTCCTCGATGTTTACCTTCCTGCTATGCTTAATTAAATGTCCTTTATCTTGAATTTGCGGGGTAATCTGGGTTGAGCTGGTAAAAATGGGTCGTGGAATAGGGACTTATGAACTGCAGGTATGAGCGATTACCGACCTAAAGAATACATTGTACCCAAGTGTTCATTTCAGGAGGTTCACATTGAAGGGGGTCTAAGTTACACCTTGATTCTACCTGTCTTCCACTTGTATCAATTCATGTATGTCTTCACATATTTTGATAGTCTTTCTTTGTTCATATTTAACCTTCTGATTTGTTCACAAGCTAGAAATATAAAAGCAAGATTTTCAAATATAACCCAATTCTGGTAGGGCTAAGTTTATACATAGTTGAAACGTGCAGCGGGCCCATCTGCTCAATTTTTTCCCCCTCAGCAACCTAAAATTCCTACCATTCCTCTCTCCTTTGTATTTTATACATTTCTCTAGTAGACCCCTGTCAAAAATATAAGTATTATCTGGGAAGGATAATTTATTAAGGGCATTTGAGTGTGTATATGAAGAGTGTGTATATATATATATATATATATATATACATATACACACACACACACACATATATATATATATATAAATATATATAAAGAGTATGTAATGAAGAAAAGAGTACAGAACCATCTCAAAGCATTTATTTTTTTCTTCTATTATAGAATATGTATCCAGGCCTGTCTTTATGTGTAGACAGAGTAGTTCTAGGTATGATTTGGATCCCTACTCCACAATATATCTTTTGCCTACAGTATCAGTGCCTCAGATTCTACCGTGACAAATACACTTTGGTTCTTAAAGTTTAATAAGTCTTCAAGTGGATCCTATTAAGATTTAGCCACTTTGATGAGAAATGATGTTTCAAGATGTTATTTGCTAATACACTCAATTTCATTGAATTCAATAAGTATGTACTCTTCATTATAGAAAATAAAATCAGGCCTGACTTTATGAGTATATACAGAGTAGTGTTTGCCCTCAATATACCACAATAGGCATTGGAGATTCAAAGATAGATATTAAGATATTAAAGATACTCAATCATCTTAGACTTTCTCTGAGATAGAACCTATACAACATAAGTAAATACAAAATTTGTGCATTGTAGGTACAAAGGAATTTTTTGTCCTTGGAGAAGGGTACTGACAATTGAGGAAGATAAGATTAAAACCTTACGTAGCGGGGCAGGGAGCTAGGTGGTGCAGTGAGTATAGCATCGGCCCTAAAGTCAGGAGGACCTGAGTTCAAATCCGGCCTCAGACCAAACACTTGACACTTACAAGCTGTGTGACCCTGGGCAAGTCACTTAACTCCAATTGCCAAAAAACAAAACAAAACAAAAAAAACCCAAAAAACAAAACCTTATGTAGGTAGGTGATACACCAGAGCTAAGGCTTAACAGAAATGAGGGCTTTCAATAAGTAGGTACAAGAAGAATGTTTTCCAGAAAAATGAGGCAACCTGTGCAAAAGCTTGGAGGTAGGAATGGAAAGCCATATGTAGAGAGGAGAAAGGACAGTTTGTCTGAAATGTAAAGTGTAAGAGGATAATGGGAAATAAATAAGAAAAGGTAGATGGGAGCCAGATTGTGAAGGGCTTTAAATGCCAAATAGGACTTGTATTTTATTTTAGAGACCAGAGGGGAGCTGTTGAAACAGAGATGTAATATATAGTCAGATCTGTACTTAAGAATATCAGTTTGGCAGCTGTGTGCAGGATAGATTGGAGAGGAGAATGGCTGGTTGTAGGAATATCAATTTGGAGGCATCTGCAAAAGTTCAGGTGAGAATTTTTAAGTAGTGTTAGTCTGGGAGGCCCTAATCCTGTGATGGGCCTGTTCTTTTATTGTTCTTCCTTTTTGGTGTCATGTCATCTTCCCTTTGAACATAGGAAGGCCTATTTAATCTTTTTTGAGTCATGACTCTGGGGTCCCAACCACTTTCTTCCAGTAATGGGAATTATCACCAAGATCCATGATCATATCTTAAAGAAGAAGGAAAAACAGGAACACCAGTGTTGCACAAAGGATAGTCAGAGACATTTCAGACTTTTTTTTTATTGATTGGGCTCTTCAAATTATTTCAGAGAACATTAAAAAATAACAATAAGATACTACTTTTCTTTCCTTTTAGATAATGATAGCAATTCAGATTTAACTTATTATTAAACAGAGATTTCTGGCTTGGTGCTAATTTGTAAGTCAGTAATCAATGGCCAGAGAGGAAAGAATGATGGAAGAATATGGTTGTTCCCAGTTCTTCCCTATGACTTCAGATAATTCAAATCAAGATAGAGATGGTACGGGGAATCTGAGAGTGCGAAATGTGTGCTGTGTCTCCTCCTCCGGAATACCCGGCACCCAAGCTTGCTACCAATTCCTTAGGAGGAGACTTCACTCCACATAAATACTTAATTGTGAGTGGTATAGGTGGGTGAGGACAGAGCATCTATCTGTGTTTTAGACTTCCTGAAATGTGATAATGACTAAAATGTCCTCAGATAGTTTTGGTCTTGAATACTTTCAATCAGTTATGATGGGATCTTTGAGCAGGTGTGTTAGCTTAATAATAAATAAGAATAAAAGGCCATGTGGTACAATGAAAAGAGTACTTGATTTGCTCTTCTGAGCACTACAATTTACTACCTTTGTGAACTTGGCAAGTGGCTTAATACTCTGAGCCTTTGTTTCCTCATCTGTAAAATAAGGGAATAGTACCAGATGACCTTTTAGTTCCCGCCTAGCTCTGAATTTATAATCTTCTACACAGTAGTATTTTAGGACATCTTTGCATTATTTACATAACCCTAGAACTCCAGACCCCAGATGTAAATGTGCCTTCCATGGCATACTTTATTCCCTTAAAATGGAATTAATTAATTTTAAAATTAACAACCAGTTATTTTGTCCCCATCCCACCTCCCTCTGTCCCCAGTGGAGGATGAACAAAAACATTTTAACAAATATTATATAGTAAAGCAAAATAACTCCAAGGGAAGCCTTTGATGCTTCAAGTTTAAGTGAAACACTGTGCACTAGAAGCTGCAATAGATTCTTTACTATAGCCAGGATGCCTTTGTACTGTCATATCTCCCCCAAACTTTAGCAAAAGTGTAGTCCCAGGTGATTATTTGTAATTAAATCATTTGCAAAAGGTGATTAGAAACATTTTACCACACTCTTTTAACAGATAGGAAGACTCTTCGGCAGTACAGAGAGGAATGGATATTGAAAGAAATTCTTGTGAATAACAAAAGATATCAATTATAATTATTTAAAAAATAGGATGTGCCTTGTCCTAGCTAAAAGCATTTTATTTTAACTTTTGAATAATATTTTATTTCCCCCCAGTTACATGGAAAAACAATTTTGAACATTAATTTTTTAAAAATTTTGAATTCTAAATTCTGTTCCTCTCTCCCTCAATTCCCGCTCCCTAAGACAATAGGCAATTGATTTAGGTTATACATGTGCAATCATACAAAACATATTTCCATACATAAATAGGTCTTTTTTTCCCTTTTTAAAAACATGTTTTTGGGTTACAGACCTGGCAGTAGTATTGCTGGATCAGTTGTATAGCCCTTTGGGCACAGTTCTAAATTGTTCTCCAGAATTTTTGGATCAGTTCACAACTTCATCAATAATGCATTACTGTTCCAATTTTCCCACACCCCCAATCATTTTCCTTTTCTGTCATATTAGCCAATCCTATAGGTACAAGGTGGTACCTGAGAGTTGTTTTAATTTGCATTTCTCTAATCAAAAGTGATTTGGAGCATTTTTTCATATGACTATAGATAGCTTTGATTTCTTTGTCTAAAAACTGCATGTTCATAACCTTTGGCCATTTACTAATTAGGGGAATGAGTTATATTCTTATAAATTTGACTCAGTTCTCCATATGTTTGAGAAATGAGGCCTTTATCAAACACTTGCTATAAATTTTCAATCCCAGCTTTCCTTCTAATTTTGGTTGAATTTGTTTTATTTGTGCACAAACCTATTAATTTAATATAATAAAAATTTTACATTTTACATTTTGTAATGGTTTGGTCATAAATTCTTCCCTTACCAATAGATTTAACAGATAATCTATTTCTTGCTCTCCTAATTTGTTTATGGTATTACTCTAAATTATGTACCCATTTTGACCTTATCTTGGTATACAGTGTAGGATGTTTGTCCATATCTAGTTTCTGCTATACTATTTTCCAGTTTTCCCAGCAGTTTTTGTCAGATAATGAGTTCTTGTCCCAAAAGCTTGGGTCTTTGAATTTATCAAACATTGGATTAACATGTACATTTACTATGTGTATAGTGTTCTTAATCTATTCCACTAAATCCACCACTCTTATTTCTTAGCCTATACCAGATTGTTTTGATGATTATTGTTTTATAATATAGTTTGAGATCATAACTAGGCTACCTTCCATCACACTTTTTTGATTAATTCACATAATATTCTTGACCTTTTGTTCTTCCAGATGAATTTTGTTAATTTTTCTCTTTTTATAAGATTTTTTTTGGTAGTTTAATTGGCATGGCACTTAATAAGCAAATTAACTTAAGTAGAATTGTCATTTGTATTATATTGGCTCAGTCTACCCATGAAAAATTGATACTTTTCCAATTGTTTAGATCTGACATTATTTGTATAAAATGTGTTTTATAATTGTGTCCATATAGTTACTAGGTTTGTTTGGCAGAGAGACACCTTTTTTTTATATTGTCTGCAGTTATGGTAAAGGAATTAGTCTTTCTTGCTGTTGGACATTTTTGGTGATACATGGAAAATTTTGTGATTTATGTGGGATTATCATATATGCTGCTATTTTGCTAAAGTTGTTAATTATTTCTACTAGTTTTTTAGTTGATTCTCTGGGATTCTCTAATTATACCATATATCATCTGCAAAGAATGATAATTTTGTTTCCTCATTGTCTATCCTAATTCTTTGAATTTCTTTTTCTCTTACTGCTCTGGCTAGAATTTCGGGTACAATATTGAAAAATAGTGGTGATAATGGATATAGTTGCTTCATTCCTTATCTTCTTGGCAAGTCTTCTAGCTTATCCACACCATTACACACAATGGTTGCTTATTGTTTTAGATAGATATTACTTATCGTTTTAAGGTAAGCTCAATTTATTCCTATGTTGTCTAATGTTTTTTTTATAGTAATGGGTGCTCTATTTTGGCAAAAAACTTTTTCAGCATCTACTGAGATAAACATATGTTTTCTGTTGGTTTTATTGTTGATGTGGTCAGTGGTGCTTACAGTTTTCTTAATATTGAACTAGCTCTGCATTCCCGGTATAAATCCTCTCTGGTAACAGTGTGTGATTTTTGCGATGTATTGCTATAATCTTATTGCTAGTATTTCATTTAATTTTTTTATCAATATTCAATTGAGGAAATTGGTCTGTAATTTTCTTTCTCTTTTTTTTGCTCTTCCTGGTATAGGTATCAACACCATATTTGTATCATAAAAGGAATTGCATAGGACTCCTTTTTTGCCTATTTTTCCAAATAGTTTATATAGTATTAGAATTAATTATTCTTTAAATGTTTGGTAGAATTTACTTGTGAATCCTTCTAGCCTGGGGGATTTTTTTCTTAAGGAGTTCATTGGCAGCTTGTTCAATTTCTTTTTCTAAGATAGGGTTATACAAGTATTCTATTTCCTCTTCTGTTAATCTAGGCAATTTATATTTTTGTAAATATTCATCCATTTTACTTGAATTGTCATATTTACTGCCATATAATTGGGCAAAATACCTCCTAATAATTGCTTTAATTTCTTTTTCATTAGTGATTAATTCACCCTTTTCATTTTTTATAGTGGTAATTTGGTTTTCATCTTTCTTACAAACTATACAAACGAATTTTTGAAGCACAATCTATTTATAAAATGAGGATTGTTTATAACAAGGTTTGACCTGGTATTGGTCAACTCAGGTTCTGACAGTATTGTCACAATGACAACATGGGTACTAAACTTAGCTCTGCCACAATATTTTCTCCATGTTGAAAACTGTTATGGCTACTTACTTCATACTTGTAATAGATTTCAAGTGAATAAGAGATACCAGAATATGGTAAGCTATTTTTTTTTTCAAAATGGAAAGACTATTCTTTTCTCTTTAAGGTTGGCCAGAATCCTATTCACCTCTTGTACTGGCTATCAATTCTTTTTGTGATTTTTGATTCATAACAACTGTGCGTAAAGAGTACAATGTACCCATTCTTACTCAGGCCATCTTAGAATATTACTTCAAAGTGTGATGTGGAATTTGCTTATTAACTGACACTATGTGACTGACTTTAAAATATAAAGCAAAAGGTAGCTCTTGGCATTTCATGGGTATAGCTCTCTTGCTTTCCTTAAAGGACTGGGAGAATTATGACATTGTTTAAAAGGTGCTAAAAGAAAAAAAAATCACCCTGGCTTGGAACTAATGGAGAGAACTTAATGTTTTGTTCATTTGATCATTTATGGGAGAGGGATGCTATAGTTTGCCATTCGTGGCAAATAATAGAATGATAGATAATAGAAATGGAATCACCCAAAGGGAAATAGAGAAGTTCATGTTGTACATGAGTAAGGTACCAAACATGACAAATAAGTAAAAATGAAGTGGTATAAAGAATGTCATCAAAGTTACATATGGACATAAAATCAAATAGGTTGGTCATGTGAAAAAAATGAGGAATAACTGGTTGGGAATCTTAATACTGTCTTGCTATCCTTGAGATGTCAGAAGAAAGTAAGGGAGACTCCCAGCATATTGGGTAGCAAACAGGTGAAGACATGGATGACCAGTTATGGATGGGGTTTATTCTCCCTTACTGAGTGGAATACTCACAATAATGAGATCATTCATACGTTTTCATGAAAATGGATGTTTGCACGTGGGATAAATGTGTCCCATAGGAAACTGTTAAACATTGAGAATATTTTCACTTATCCCTCACATTTGAAGGTTGATGTCAAAATGTTTTTAATTAACCTGAAATGCAAGTTATGTGGCACGAAGGAAGATTCATTTTGGCATGTAAAACTAGCTCTTCTTATGAGCACTCTGCTGTTTGTAGAGGTATCTGATTCATCAACTTCATGTGACCTGTGCCAAAAGAGCCACCTATTTCTAGGACAAGCTTGATGTCACAGGTTTCAAGGATCCCTGATTACCAATAAAAGAGTATGAACTAAAGAAAATACAGTTCTGTATTTGGGAAAATGTTCAGGAGAGAGTTTGCCAAGTGTTATAGGGAGAAGCTATCTTCTGGGAAATGAAAATAGGGAGTGATTTGTTAGCCTTAGATGGGTTGCAGACTAAGGTCATTGCAGATAGGTAGCAGTAGCACATGGAGGTTCAGCATATTGTTCACAGGATCACAAGTTTAGAGATATAAAAGAGCTTAGAGTTCATCTCCAATTCCCTAGTTTTACAAATGAAGGAACTCAGGTGCAGAGAAGTTATTTGACTCTCCCAGGAACACACAAGTAGTGAAAGAGGAAGTATTTCAACCCAGGTCCTCCGAGTCCAAAGACGGTCCTCTTTCTATTGTAATACAGGAAAAAAATGTTTTATTTTCTCTCCGAATATGGTGGTGGGAAGCCATAACTGTTTTTTACAGAAATAGTTAAATTTAAGTCAATGAGGCTGGCTCATTGACTGCTATTGATCAGACATCTTCAGTAATTAATAGGAAAATAATTTTCTCTCCAGAACTTAGGCTCATAGGCTTGTGGATTATGTACTACTTCAGTTCCTGTTCACCAGACTTTACCTCATACATCTATTCCAAGTCCTCCTGTAACATCTTCTTAGAACCACCTTAGTCTCTGATAGGTGGTCATTTACCTTATTTTGCCCACTCCCAGGCCTTCATCTCACTGCCCCTGCATTTAGTGTAGTGCCTGGCACAGAGTAAATATTTGATCAATGTTTACTCAATCATTCTTTGTGTGTATGATCTATATTTATCTGTATATTTCTCTATCATCTATCTCTCTACCTATATATCGATCCTTAAGACATTACTTAGAAGGTTAAGGTTACTTAATGGAAGTCTTCAATAGAAAACAATGGCCATTCTCTGTCCCAAGGATATAACACTTAAATAGAAAAGCATCTTCATCTCTACATTCAGGTTGCATCTCAGAATTTGAACCTAAGATTGATTTTTTACATTCTTTCACATGAACTAGAAACATACTTCACTTGGTTACATACAGTATGGTGGATGGGGGGAGGTGTAAAACCATTTAGGTATACATACAGACAAACCAACAAAGGCAGTTAATGGAAAGAAAGGAGGTGTGTGGTTTTTAAAAAAAATAAAGTTAATTATGATTTGTTATGTCTTGGTAACTTGTCCAGAAATTCATGACACTTCTTGAACTTAGTGGAGACAGCTGGGAGCTGTCATGTAACTGGATAATCATAGGGTCATTTACTAAGGTCTTTTCAACTTTGTTGGAACTCACAGACCTGGGCAGTTCCCTAAAGAATATCCTTCACCTCTAGAGTATCCAACTTAAAAATATTGTTGACCTTCCAACCTCAGACTGTTCCAAATCATCCTTGGTAAATTGTGAGCTCCCTCACTAGCAGGCTGTAGATGAATATATAACTACATTTGAACTGATCTGTGCTTGGTTTCGTGTCAGGAGTTCCATTTCTACATGGCATGAAGATAAAGGCAGACCTATTAGAGAAACAAGCAAGCTGAAATGTAG
Organism: Vombatus ursinus; assembly: GCF_900497805.2. Taxonomy (NCBI): domain Eukaryota; kingdom Metazoa; phylum Chordata; class Mammalia; order Diprotodontia; family Vombatidae; genus Vombatus; species Vombatus ursinus. Next base: position 52,240,313 of record NW_020954596.1, read on the forward strand.
ACAGAGCTAGGGGTGGGGCAGAGAAAGGAGAAAATGGAATTAAAGAGAATCTGCTTCTGTGAGTGTGTAGTGAGATGAGCAACTAGACTATGGACAGGGATTATTTGTGAAACAGTATTAAATATTTCCAGAATCATCCAACTGTTACAATTTTACTCCAAGGACTTTGGAGAAATAGTGCTCTCCTGTTATTAAATTGTCAAAGAACCCCACAAAGCCCCAAGAAGGTCCTCTTCCCTTTCTCTGAAATATGTGGAGGAATCAGGCTTTGCTTTCACCTTTGGAACAAAGGATATTATTCTATATTGAGTATGTATAGGGGTGGGGGCACCAAATACAGTCACAATACAATTAAGAAGAATAATTAGGGATTAGAGTTTTGATCGATTCAGCAGGTAATCTTGTGTTGATGCTGTGGTAAGCCCATAGTGAACATCTTCCTAAAACGAGGATCATAGAATTTCAGAGCAGAAAGTACCAATATGGACTTTCCATTTCAAATCTCTCACTTTACTGATGGAGAATCAGAGAAGTAGAGACAAAAAATTACTTAACCAAGGCTGAAGAGCTAGTAAGTTCTAAAGTATTCACTACAACCAAAGATTAATCTCCTTTCTGATTTTGAAGAAGTGAAATACTTTGATGGATCTGTGAATGAATCACTGTGCAGATTCTCTAGAATGAGGCAGATTCCAGATCATTCAAACCTTCTCACTCTAGTGACTCTTGTCCACATCCTCTCACAAATCCTCCACAGGGTATCTTTCCACTATGAGCCCTTCTTCAAGATCTCTTGGGACAGCCAGGTAGTACAGTTGATAGAGAGCTGGCCCTGGAGTCATGAAGACCTGAGATCAGATATAGCTCCATACACTTGTTAGCCATGTGACCTTGGACAAGTCACCAAATCTTTGTATTCCTCAGTTTTCTCAAATTTAAAATGTAGATAATAATAGCATCTATATCTCAGAGCTGCTGTGAAGATCAAATGAGATAATATCTGTAAAGTGTCTAGCATATAATGGGCACTTAATAAATGTTTCCTTCCTTCCTTCCTTTCTTCCTTCCTTCCTTCCTTTCTTCCTTCCTTCCTTTCTTCCTTCCTTCCTTCCTTCCTTCCTTCCTTCCTTCCTTCCTTCCTTCCTCCTTCCCTCCCTCCCTGCCTTCCTTCTTTCCTTCCTTCCTTCCTGATGCTGAATACAGGCTATCCATTGCTCATTACAACATTGCCATGTTTTTTTTTTTTACCATGTTTTTGTACATTTTGTTTTTCAGTCCTATATGTATTTACTGATTTCCTTATACTACTATGAAATTTCCCTTTTGTAATGTGTATCAAGGCTGCTCATGCCCACCATGTCTTTCTCTGTGGTTCCCTAGGTGATATTCTGCTTCCATTTTTTCACTTCATTATTCAATTATTTGAAGCCATAAAATATTACCAGAAAATAGTGGTCTAAAAAAGATGTAACCTTGTTTCAGGGAGAAGATTAGAGTCATTAAATGCACTGAACAATTTCACATGTTCATATATGTCACCTGCTATCTTCTTCCAGTTCAGTTCTAGGATTGTCAGTCCAAGATACATGTAGTTGTTGATTTTATTTTTGAGGGAGTTATTAATAAAGTCTGATATTTCTTCTGTGTCTTTGGTATTATCTTCTATTTTAGATACCACTGGAATCAGATCCTCAACATTTTGTCTCCCCTAGCATGGGCTAAGGGTATATACTTGGTCTAGTCTAGGGTCCTTTTCTATTTTCATATTTTTCAGTGTTGTTTCTAGTTTCTCTTGAAATTCACCTGGAATTGTGATAGTAGTCTAAATAGGATGGATATCCTTTCCTTTATGATAAGATCTTTATAGTTTTCATATTTTGTATGTATTTATCATACTCCCAGTGTCATTGAGATGATAAATATTAGTTGAATCACTTTATTTTTGGCTTTCTATAAACTTATTCCCCAACCCACCTCTTTTGCTTCTCATTGTTGTTTGTACCATACCCCAAACTTTATAAACACATTTTCCCTCTAATCTGATAACTGATGTTCACTGCTTGACAAGGAACTCCAGTGCTTGTTGACTGAGGTAGTTTCTAGAGTCTATTGCAGTGTGTGGGGTGTTTAGGGAGGACTAGCACCTCTGATATGAGTGTTTGCCAAACCCTTTCCATGGATGCTCCTTCACCTCAACTCTCATCTGTAGCTTCAAGAAGCTGTAACATACACAGTGTCCACACTCTGGTAAAACCATCTCAGCATACTAACCCAGGTTGAGGGTGACCCACAAGCCTCAAACCCATTGGTGAGTTAGAGGGATATCTACCCCAAGCATCTGAAGACTTCTCCAGGAAGAATGGGTAGATCAGAACATTTTGTTTCAAAGGCCATGAAGGTGGCTGAAGCAGGCACTATGGAGCACTTAGAGCTTGGTCAGACATCGAAGACACCAAGGTGATCCACTGCATCCCAAGCCATCACCAGTCTTCTTGACTTTTGTCTTGCCACTGATTCATGTGCTAGTCAAGACATCACCCCATGATGTCATTGGTCCTCTTTGAAAATGAAGGACAACAACAGAGTCTATTGGCCTCCTTCTTATGGCAATTGATTTATATTGGTTAAACTTCATTCAGAAATGTTTATAAACTATGTTAATGCCCATTCCTCTACTTACTTTTCATTTGTTTAAGTCTGCTGACTTAGTAGAAATGTTTAAATAGGTAAGGCTGGAAGTCATTTTAATTGCATTCAATAGATGTATGCATCTTCTTAAAGCTTGTAAGAACACACATTTTCTGATAGCTATTTTTTTCTTAATCAGTTATGAGAGGAGGACAGCTGCTAGAGGAAGGGGAGATGATTAGGGAAAGAAAAGGTTTGGAATAGCCACTAGGGTGGTGTGAGAAAGATTAAAGAATGTATGTGTGTATGTATACTTTACTACGCAGCAGGGTGGCAGCAGCTGAGATTAGATAACAGAAATTTGTAACCAGCAGGTATTATGTGACTTCCTCTAGTGTTGTCAACAACTTGGGAGCAAGAGCATAAAGGGCATGTAGTAAAATGATTGAGAATCTCCAGGGTATAAACAGCAGTAGGACAAGGCAGGCAAAGGAGTCAAGGGTTGAGAATAACATGAAACCCTTCTTTGTATGATAGGAGAGAGAACTTAATATAGGCATGGTTAAGTCTAGGTCTCCTGGGAGACCTTTCTCCCTACGTGGGATATATCTTTACAGCAAATAATCCCTCAGAAGGCAATAAAAAAAATCAGTCTTTAGCTGGAGACAAAACAATAGACATCAAATAAGCAAGGTTCAAAGACAGCAGAAGATTCCCAATACTAAGCAATACCAGTTAACAAGGAAGCGATGATTTAGGGGAGGGGGAGGAAGTAGATAAATCCACTGGGTTCAAGGAGCGGCAAGGTAGGCACAATGTGGAAAACAGCAAAACTCTTTCCAGGAAGATTACTCAAGTGGGTCAGTGAGCCAGATAAGATTCTAACCGCTATTAGGTTCAGTCTGGAATAGTAGAACCTCTCACTTACTTTCCACTGTTCACTGGTAAGCATCTGTAGCACCTGGGGACCCTCTCTACAGAGATTAAAAGATCCAACCCTACCTGGCTTCTTCCTCCCATGATCCTTCATTCCCTCCTTCCATATGGGAAACTTGACACTTCTCATCAACCCCACTGTTGATATGGAGCTACAAGTGTAGATTTGAACTTATATGGTCAGGGTTATGAAAAGAGGAAAGTGAGGCCAGAGTAGGAGTGGTAAATTGAGAAGAGAGAAGAAGTTGAAAGAATTGGAGGTTGCAGAGATAAAGAATAAGTTTTATAGGTGTAATGTTGGTAGGGGTATGTGTGGAAGGATAAGTCATTTATCTATATCTATCTAGCTATCTATCTATCTGTTTATTTGTAAGAAGATGATTTCAGAGTTAAGAATCATGGAACTGGCATTGATGACAATGCCATAATAATATAATGGTGAGCTCTCTTGCCTAGTATATCCACTCTATATATCCAGCAGCATATCCACCCTAATTCAAGCCCTCATCCTCTCTTGCATAGAGTATTTCAATAGCTTTCTTGCAGGCTTCTTTGCCTCTAGTTTCTTTCACTGATCTTTTTCCACAAGCGGTTGTCAAAGTGCAGTCCTGATCATCTCAGTGGCTCCCCATTATCTTTCAGATTAAATATAAACTCAATTTGGCTCTAAAAGCTAATTTGGCCTCAACCTATCTTTCTAGATGGATCTCAATTTGTCCCTTGCATTCCAGCCAAACTGGCTTTTCCCCATGCACAGTAAGCCATTTCCCTTTTCTATGTTTTGTACACATTGTCCCCCTTCTTCAACACTCAACTTAAGTCCTTTTCTGACCTCCACTCATTTGCCCAGCGTCTAGGTTCTGTACCCTGTTATCTTATATTTGTTTAGTATCTATCTATATATTTAAATATAATCTGCTCTGATAGAAAGTAAATTCCTGGAAATCAGGGATGGTTTCACTTTTGTCTCTGCATACCAGTAAAGGGCTGACATGAAATAGGTGCTTAGTAAGTGCTTACTGAAGATTGACTATCCTTTTAAATCAGGAGTTCTTAAGCTTTTTGTGTCATAGGCTCCTTTGGCAGTCTAGTGAAGCCTATGAACACATTCTCAACATAATGTTTTTAAGTTCAAGTTATTACAAAGGAAGCCAATTATGTTGAAATAGAGTTATCAAAATATTAAAACAAAGAAGCAAAATCATGGATCCCCAAGTCAAGAAGCCCTGCTTTAAGACTTTCGCTTTAGGAATTTGGTGGACTGCAGGTGTAGTTCATGCAATTTGAGAACAATGTGGTAGAATGAAAAGAACTCTGAGTATATACAGAGTTAGAGGACCTAGGTTCAAATCACATCTTTGATACTTACTGCCTATGATGCTGTGGGCCTCAGTTTTCCCATCTGTAAAATGAGGAAATTTAACTAGATGACTTTTGAGGTAACTTCCAGCTCCAGTTCTGTCATTCTATGATCCTTTCCTTATTTTTATTCTTTCTTCCAGTTTTACATTAATTTTCATTATGTGATTGATTTGATAATTGAAATTGATAATTGGAAATTCTTAATTTTTATTGCTATATAGATGTGAAGTTTCTTTGAAATCTACAAGCAAATAGATTCTCTTGTTTCTCACTTTTGAACCATATTTCTCACCATGTTTTCTGCTGCCCTCCTTTATGCCTACCTTGCCGTTGAAGTTGCTGAGTATCAAGACAGAAATAGAATACGCTGAAAGAAAATGAATGAAATATCTTGTGGCAATTCAGGAAGATGATTAGTTTTTATCTTGGTCCTAATGACTATGCAGGAGATTAATCTAAATGACATTATATTGTATGGGGAAAATCCTGATATCTTGTTTTCTCATGATTTAATCCTTTCTTCTTAAATTTCAACATTTACATAAACAAACCAACCAGGAAACTTGATCATTTGACCAATCTGTTTAATTGGCGTCTTAAAGAATATTTTTCCTAAATAGAATGTTACTTATGAAGGATCTTTTTGTTTATATTGCCAAGTAGAGAAACAAATATGAGAGAACCAAAATCATTGCACTGAGCCTACAGTTACCATCCTTTGTTTCTGAATCACTGTAATTGACTATGGTTAATAAACTTTTAGAGAAAAATAATTACAGAAAAATAAACATAGCCATTACCACTATGGCAACAATGCCATATGTACTGTTGCTACTGCTGCAGAAAGACTCAATAGAATTTTCATATTTGCAATGGCATCTAAACTTGATGTGGAATTGAATTTATAGGTTTAATGTACATTAAATGCTATATGGCAGAGTAATAATTCCTGTATATCTCTAACGACTATTAGAGCCATACTCCATTCTCTCTAATTCTGGAACTATGAGAAAACAAAGCTTACAGTTTCTCCTACTTACTGCCTAATGTGCAAAAGACTTGTATCCCCATGCTTTTTGATACATTTTGTCCATTCCGTCTTTAAAAGCTGCATTCTTCTCTCCAGCTTTTGGTTTTTATTTTGACGCTTAAGTAATGACAATACAAGATCATGGCCCATCCCTCTTTCCTCAATAACAAAATCCATCTTTACTAATTTTGCTGGCTGTGAGTGTGTGTGTGTGTGTGTGTGTGTGTGTGTATGTGTGTGTGTAGTGAGGGGAGTATGACAAATTCCAATTATATGAAATATTTTGTTTTACATTTATTAATTTGTTTATAAATTACCACCGCAAGTCGATATCTCTAAAACTGATCATTCCTTTCCTACCCCTAAAAGGAGTTTCCTTTTACTTACTTCCCTATTTCTGTAAATGGTTCCAACATTTTCCTATTGACCTAGGTTTGAAATCTTGGAGTCATTTTTATTACTTCCTAACTTTAACCTCCCCATACACAATCTTTAGCTGAATTTCATTTTGATATTATTCATTCACATTAAATATAATTAGAAAAGGAAGTGAATAATCCATGTAGAAAGAGTGAAGGATAACTGATTGGCAACCTGAGTAATGTGCCGTTACTGAGGAAAAGTTAAGGCATAGAAGAAAGCATTAAGTGCATTGAACAGGTCTGCTCTGCAAGGGCTAGAAAAAGACATGGGCAACAATCATACATTATGAAAGGCATGGATGTATTTTAATCTGCTGCACTTGAGGGAACGCCCATATTAGTGAGGTCATAGGTCCATTGAAGTATCAAAGTGTCTCATTCATGCATTATTTAATTCATTCAATATTTATAAAACATGTGATATGGTCATCAATGTTTTTAGTGCTACAAACAGTACAAAGAAGAATAAAATATAACCCTTGCTTCCAAGGAGCTAAAAACTTATCAGGAAGAGAAATCAAACAGAATCACAAAATTTCAGTCCTAAGGGACTCTGAGGGCATTTAATCTAACTCACACCCAAACAGGAATCTACTCCACAAAATCCTGAAACAAGGCTGTTTAACCTCTGTTTTAGGCCCCTTAGAAAGAAAAAATCTGTAGTGTCCCAGGGTATTACATTCTTAACATGCACAGCTCTAATTGTACCATTTTTCTTTACATTGAGATGAAATTTGCCACTCTATCCCTTTCGCACATTAATCTAAGTTCTCTCTTTTGGGATGAAGCAAAACAGGTCAAATATCTCTTGTACATAATAGCCTTAAAAATCCTTCTCTTTCTAAGGCTGTACTTTCACAGTTTCTTCAAACAATTTGGGATGCTGATGTCTTCCCTGTTTGTGCTTCATCTGACATTGATAATCAGAGGTTTGTTGAGCAAAGTTCTCTCTTTTGTGGTATCCATCAAGGAATATTCTATGATCTTAATATACACAGAGGAGAGTAGAGCATATAAGGCTGAATTTTGCTCCGAAAAAATTATTGAAATAATGGGATTTTGTATTCACCCTATCATTCAGTAAAGTGTGTGGCTGGAAAAGTGTGATCTTCTGTACAAAGTCATCGATGAAAGTCTGTCTGTTCTCTAGGGGTACAGGTGTTATCTTCATCACTGTTTTTGACTGTAGTCAGGAGCTTCAGAAAAGAAAGGCAATTTGTAACACATGGTTAAGAAAGTGATATCTGAGGATAGATGGGTGAATTTTTGAACTGTAGTTTAAAATATAAAGATGACAGGATTTTAACCAGAGTTGGAACAGATTGAAGAACTGGTAAAGTTACCTTTGCCTGGAATCTTAACAATCTAATCAAATTTTATTTAAATTTAAACTTCAAAAGATTTTAATTTTAATAAAAATTAAACTTCAAAAGAAGTCAGAGTAAGAAAATTGTGAATATATAGCTACCAATCTAGATACGAATACAAATAACTGTACTGTAGCAAGAAGAATAGTAGGAAAGATACCCAAAAGTTCACAGAAAACAAAATCTAAGAAAAGAACCCGAAGGAAAACCTACAAGACCAATATCTATACACAAATGTACTAATATTGTATATTAAGCAAAAGGAACTGAAGACTAATACAAAGAGGCAAATTTGATCTTATAGGTATCAATGAGACAGGATTGACTAACTGACTACAATATGTCTCTGGAAAGCTATACCTAATTCTCAAGGAATCAGATTGTCAAAAGTTACGGCGAAGGGAGGAATACCTTTGTATAAGAAAAAAGAAATATTAATGTGAGCATGTGGAAACCTGTGTTTGTGCCTTGGGTACTTCTTGTGGTCCTGACCCCCTTTGGTGACGTGTACTGTGACTCAACATGGAAAGATTTGCACTTTGGGATGACTCAACAACCCCATATTGTTTCCTGTGGACTTCTACATGTATATGCAGAAATCCATTATCAGCCCCCATGGAAGAGGGATGGGGTTAGGATGGTCCAAAGAGAATTAATCATTGAGCCTGGAAGAGCCACTGACTCAGAAGCTTTTAAAAGAAGTAACTCTGCCTTCTTCTGTTCTCACTCATCGTATTTGTTGAGCATATCAGACCTTAACTAGGAAAGTCCAAGCCTAGGTCTATATTTCCAAAAGATAAAGAACCTGAGGTAGTTGCTCTGATAGTACATATCTGAGGTCAGAGAAATATATATTCAGTGGTTCCACAAAATATTTCATCTAAATTCAAAGCAAAGATTAAAAAAAAGTTCCATACATATGAAAATGTACATACTAGTACTCTTTAAGGAAGGAAAAAATAAACTAGAATGGTTGAAGAAATCAATTTTTTAATGTTATGGAATTTTATTGCACTACAAGGAAGGATGGATATTAAGGATTCAGAGAAATATAAGAAAACTTATATGGATACATATAGTCTGAAATAAGCATAATCAGAATAATATAAACAAGTGATTATAATAATGCAAACAAAATACCAACACAAAGCTCAATACTAAAACAAAATTCTCTCCAAAGTTACTAATGATCTCTTTATTGCCAAATGGCTGTTGTTCAGTCCTCATGCTTCTCGACCTGTCTGCTGCATTTAACCCTGTTGATTACCTCCTGCTTCTTCATACTCTCTTCTCGTCAAATTTTAGCTGACACTTGAAGGAGTCTAATCTATGGAGGCAGAGGTGAAGAAGGAAAGAATTCCAAATACAGTGTATAGCCAGTGAAAATGTACATTGCCGAGACATAAAATGACTTGTTTGAGGACAGTAAAGAATCCAGAGTCACTGGATCACAGAGGTGATTATGACAAAACAAATAGAATAAAACAAAGGCCATCAATAAAACCTATTCTTGAAAATTAATAAATCAAATTATTTTTTAAAAGTTGTTGTCAAGAATATTTTATGCAGCTAGGTGAACAACCCATCAATCTGGATTATTAATTAGTATTTCTAGGACAGACACCGAAAGAGGCAAGAAGTCATTCCTATATCGAATGGGAGGAAAAAAATGGGAAGGTGTACTCCATATGGGAAATTGTATAGTACTTTTAATAATACCAAGCATTTTGAAGAAACAAAGGTCCAATTTTTTAATACCAATATTTTCTCCAGTGATCTCTGTACTATCAGAGCAACCACATCAAATCTTCTACAAATCATTGAATGCCACTACCTCCAAAAGACTAAAGTTGTGGGTCATCCAAAAGGCAAGGGGGAGGCATGTGTTGGGTGTTAGAAGGCTGCCTCATGTTATCAGCAGAAATTGCATGGCAGGTAGATTGGTCATATAGCAAGAGTGAGAGATAGCTTATAGGTGGCCTATTTTTTTTTTTTTTTTTACCAATAGAAATCTGGAAGAAGGCCCCCAGCACTTTTTGTAGACTGTCTCACACCATTCTACATAGAGTATTTGTAGGAAGACATGGACAAGAGTGAAATGGAATGTGAAGACAGATAGCTTGCAATCTCTTTGTACCACTGAGTGAAATACATGTATAAAGGAGATCACTGATCCATTAATGCCATTTAAATATGTCAGAATATAGCTTTTGGAATTTTACTTAGTCTTCTCATTCTCTTCTCCTCTTTCTAATATTATGCTATTTTTTATTTTATCTCTAACCAGATTAAGATTTGACCACATAAATAGCCAATCTTAAAATAACTCCCACACAAAGAAAAAAAATATACGTCTGTTGGCTAAGATAGAGTCCATTTGATTTATTTTGACATTAATCTATTTGGTTTTTGCCATATGCAATACCTTCAGATACTTTTTGAAGATAAAATTTAAGATATAGACATAAGAATTTTCTGAGTGCTCTATAATCCACTGACTACTTTTATTTCTTAATATTAAAATATACTTTCTTACATTTTCATCATGTTTTCCTGTGCCTACATTTAAATTGAAATCTCTAATCCAGTTGTCTATTGATTTGATTCATATCATCTTCTCAAGTTATTATTAGAATTTCTCTGCTTATTTATTATTTACAAAAGATTTGAACTCCCAAATCTGACTATCTAGCCCTAATCTCTCACCTTAAATTCATCAACTGCCTGAATTTATCTCAAATTCACCATGCCTTAAAACAGAATTTACCTCCCCTGAGCCCAAGGCTTCATTTCTAAACAACTCATTATTTTATTTTGTTAGTATTATTATTATTATTTGGTCAGTTATCCCCTCACTAATCTAGAGTCACAACATTGGTTTGATTTTTTTCAGATTCTTCACCCCTTTCCTTCATCGTAATATCCAATCAGTAGTAAAATTATATTAACTGCATTTCTTTTTAAAATAGTTTTTTATTTTTTCCCAATTACATGTCAAGACAATTTTTAGCATTCATTTTTACTAGATTTTGAGTTCTGATTTTTTTCTCCCTCTCTTCTTCCCCTCTCCTCTTCCAAAAATGGTAGGCAATTTGATTTAGGTTATGCAAGTACTATCATGTAAAATTTATTTCCATATTAGTCACAGTTGTGAAAGAAGAAACAGATCAAAAGGGAAAAAAAAAACACAAAAAGGAATAAAGTCAGTGAAGAAAAGTGTGCTTTGATTTGCATCCAGAGTCCATCAGTTCTTTATCTGGATGTGGATAGCATTTTTCCTTTGTGAGTCCTTTGTATTTGTTTTGAATCATTGTGCTGCTGAGAAGAGCCGAATCATACATAGTTGATCGTCACATGATGTTGCTGATACTGTATATAATGTTTTCTGGTTCTACTCATTTCACTTTGCATAAGTTCGTATAAGTCTTTCCAAGTTTTTCTGAAATATACCTGTTCATCATTCCTTATTGCACAATAGTATCCCATTACATTCATATACCACGGTTTTTCAGCCATTCCCCAATTGATTGGTATCTCTTCCATTTCTAATATTTTGCCACCACAGAAAGGGCTGCTATAAATATTTTTGCACATATAGGTCTTTTCCCTTTTTATGATCTGTATGGGATACAGACTTAGTAGTGGTATTGTTGGATCAAAGGGTATGTATGAATAGTTTGGTTGCCCTTTGGGCATAGTTCCAAATTGCTCTTCAGAATGACTGGATCAGTTCACAACTCCACTAATAGTACAATAGTGTCCTAATTTTTTCACGTATTCTCCAACATTTGTCGTTTTTCTTTTTTTTTTCTTTTTTGTCATATTAGCCAATCTGATAGGTATGAGGTGGTACCTCAGAGTTGTTTTAATTTACATTTCTCTAATCGAAAGTGATTTAGAGCACTTCTTTATATGCATATAGATAGCTTTGATTTCTTCATCTGAAAACTGTTTGTTCATATCCTTTGACCACTTATTAATTGGGGAAGGCTTGTATTCTTATAAATTTGACTCTGTTCTCTATTTGAGAAACGAGACCTTTGTCAGAGACACTTGCTATAAAGAATGTTTCCCAGCTTTCTGCTTTCCTTCAAATCTGTGGCTTTGTTTTTCCAAAAGTCTTGTAATTTAATATAATCAAAATGATTTATTTTACATTTCTTAATACTCTCTATCTCTTATTTGGTCATGAACTTGTAATTTGCTTAACTTCTTTTTTAGGAATTTGGGTCTTATGCCGTTTGGTGCATTTGTGTTTAATATTGATATTACTGTGTTGTACCCTTTTAACAAGATGTAGTTTCCTTCCTTATCTCGTTTAATTAGATTTTTTTGCTTTTGCTTTGTCTGAGATCAGGATTGCCACCCCTGCTTTTTTTTTTTTTTTAACTTTAGCTGAAGCGTAATATATTCTGCTCTAGCTGCTTCCTTTTACTTTGTATGTCTCTCTGTTTCAAGTGTGTTTCTTATAAACAAGATATTGTGGGATTCAGGGTTTTGCTCCCCTCTGGATCCAATTCCATTTTATGGGATAATTCATCCTATTCACATTCACAGTTATGATTACTGTGTATTTCCCTCCATCCTATTTTTCCTTCTGTTTGTCCCCTCTTCTTTTACCCTTTCCTTCCTCTACAAGGTTTTGCTTCTGTCTATTGCCTCCTCCCGTCTGCCCTCTCTTCTATCAATCTCCCTTTTCCCTCCCCATCTTTATACAATCTCCTCCCCTCATACTTTCCTCTCAGGTAAGGTACATGCCTATATTAAAATGATTGTGTATAGTATTCCCTCTTTGAGCCAATTCTGATGAGAATAAGGTTCGAGCAATATCCATTGCCCACCCTCACATCTTTTCCTCCACTATAGTCACTTTTTTTCCCTTCCTTTTCATGTGAAATAATTTACCCCATTCAACCTTTCCCTTCCTTCTGTACCATGTGTACTCCTCTTTCTCATTCCTGAATTATTTTTATGTCACTCCCTCAAATTCATTATACCCATACCCTCTGACTATGTATATTCCTCTAGCAGTACCCTTAATGGTGCAACTTGTAAGAATTACAAGTATCATCTTCCCACGGAGGGATATAAACAGTTAAGCTCCATTGAATCCCTTATATTTTCTATTCCTTTTTTCCTTTTTTTAGGCTTCTCTTGGGTCTTGATATGGGAGATCATTTTGTTGTTGTTGTTGTTGTTCAGTTTTGGTCTTCTCCTTATGAAAGCTTGAAATCCTTCTATTTCATTGAATGAACATTTTTTCCTTTGGAGCATTATGCTTTATTTCACCAGGTAGATCATTTTTGGTTGTAGTCCTAGCTCCTTTGACTTCTGGAATATCATGTTCTATGATCTCTGATCCTTTAATGTTGCAGCTGCTAAATCTGGTGTAATCCTGATTGTGGCTCCCTAATATTTGAGTTGTTTCTTTCTGCCTACTTGCAGTATTTTTTCCCTTGACCTAATAGTTCTGTAATTTGACTGTAATTCTCCATGGAGTTTTAATTTTGGGATCTCTTTCCTGAGGTGATTGGTGGTCTTTCAGTGTCTATTTTGCCCTCTGATTTTAGGATGTCAGGGCAGTTTTCCTTGAAAATTTCTTGAAAGATGCTGTCTGGGGCCTCCTTTTGATCATGGCTTTCAGATAGTCTGATGATTATAATATTGTCTCTCCTGGATCCGTTTTCCAGGTCAGTTGTTTTTCCAGTGAGGTATTTTACATTTTCTTCTATTTTTTTCATTCTTTTGAATTTGTTTTGTTGATTCTTGATGTCTCATAGAGTCTTTAACTTCCACTTCCCAATTCTAAGTTTTAAGGAGTTGTTTTCCTCATTTATTTTTCTTTCTTTCTTTTCTTCTTCTTTTTTTTTTGTTGTTGTTAGGCAATGGGATTAAATGACTTGCCCAGGGTCACACAGCTAGTAAGTGTTATGTGTCTGAGGCTGGATTTGAACTCAGGTCCTTCTGAATCCAGGACCAGTGCTCTATCCACTGCACCACCTAGCTTCCCCGAGAATTGTTTTCTTCAATGAATTTTTGTATCTATTCTTCCATTTGGCCAATTCTACTATTTAAGCAATTGTTTTCCTTTTCCAAGCTGATGACTCTTTTTTCATAACTCTCTTGTATCACTCTCATTTTTTTTCTTAATTTTTCTTCTACCTCTCTTATACTTTTTTAAGCTCCTTTTTGAGTTCTTCCATGAGTTCTTTCTGAGCTTGAGACCACTTCTCATTTTTCTTTGGGGTTTTCCCCATAGATGTTTTGACATTGTTGACCTCTTCTGAGTTTATGTCTTGATCTTCTATGTCAGCATAATAGCTTTCTATGGTCAGAGTCTTTGTTGTTGTTGTTGTTGTTGTTGTTTTTGCTCATCTTTTTTGCCCTTTTTCCTTTCTTTTAAATTTGAACTCTCCTCCAGGGGTAGAAGGGACACTGTTTCAGGGTTTTTGTGCCAGAGGTTGTAGTCCCTGGCTACTTATCTGGTGCTGCACTGATGTTGCTTTGAGTCCCATGGGGGACCCTCATGTCTGGTGCTGCACTGAGGTGGTGGGCGGAGAAGTGACTGGCACTGCTGGAGGCCATAGGGATCTGATAGCTTACCTAGTGTTGAGCTGGGGTTCTAACGGTTTTTTTGTGTGTGCTGAGCCAGTCGGGTGTTTCTGCATTTACCTAGGCTACACTGAAGCACATAGTGGGGCTAACTGGCAGTTGACTTTTTGCTTAGGCACCCATAGGGTTGGTGGCTACTTCTTTGCCCAGAACTGTGCTGAAGTACTTGGAGGTCTGGCCAAAGGATACCTGTTTGCCTGGGGCTACACTGAAGCAAGAGGTGGTTCTTACAGCTGGAGTCTGAGGTTCTCCTGGTTATGCTGAAGTATGTGGGAGGTCCTGGTATTGTCATTTGCCTGCTCCATCCCCCTGGGGCTCAGGATCTTCTGCTAGTTTGTTGAGGTGGACTTGCTGCTGGCTTGCTAGGACACTTTCTTTCCTGGACTAAACTCCCCTTTTACACAAGTGAGACCAACCTTTCTTGCTGATATTCCAAGTTTTTTGGGCTAAAAGATTGTTTCACTCAGTCTTTTTGCTGAATCTACTATTCCAGGATTTGTTTATGGGCATTATTTTATGGTTGCTTTAAGGTGAATACAGGAGAGTTGGAACAATTTACTGCTTATTCTGCCATCTTGGCCCCCAGAAGTCCTTATTCCAAATTTATTTTCTTCAATCATGTGTCCCCCTACTAGGTTTAGCATACCTTGAGTTTGGAGAATATGTCTTATTATTCTTATGCTTCAGTGTATTTTTCAGTTCCTTAGTTACTTGTATGTGGTGTCTCAGTGTGGCAACACAAGTAGATTAGTCAGGGGTTTGAATCCTGACTCAGCTATATAATAACCATGTTCCCCTACACAAATCATGTAACATCTCAGACTAATTTTCCTCATCTGTGAAATGGGGAAAATAATAGTGCCTCACAGGATCACCAGAATCAAATGAGAAAGTATATATAAGGTGTTTTGTTAATCTTAAAAGGTCCATATAATTATCAGCTATGATAATTGTTATATAGCATTGTTATATAGCATTATTATTGTATTAAATGTGTATTAAATATAGATTTTCCACTAGTATATTTCAGGTTAATGTTTAACCTCAACTATTCTAATTTCATTACTAATAGATTATGACCTATATGGTTATAAATAGAGCTGTGCTACTAAATAGTGTGTTTGATAGGCTATTTGTATCCAATATTCATTAGACAGTCTTGAAATTTAAGGGCATAATATTGCAGTAATGGGCTTTGATGGAAGAGTTATTCAGTTGAATTTCTACAAAACTGAGTTTCATGTACTGGTGTAGAAATCAAAATGATAAATCATTCTATCTACCAATGATCACTTCCATTCTACTCTCCAATTTAATTTGCCAGACAACCTGAAACTCCTTATAAATCACAAGAAAAAAAATAAAATGCATGCTACATTTCTTGTATGGTATTCAGAAAACATTTATATAGCCATCAAAAAGTTGACAGCAAGTGCTTTTCCACAAGTAATTATTTTTTTTGCATGAAAATTCCATTAATCAGTCCCACATCTTAATTCCCCAAAGTTTTGGTAATTCTTAATTCTTTTGTTATCTTAATGTTAGGCAGAGAAGATACATATTTCTCTATTTATGTTCAATTCAAACATCAAAATATGCTTAAAATAAATTCATAGAATGGCAAAAACAATCTACTGATATCAGGGCTAATACCTGTGGCTAAGACAAAATTGTAACATGCTTTTCTGTTCTAAAAGCATTATTTTCTTCAGTTAAGTTTGCCATAAGAATTGGGGTGCATAATTTTTTATTTTATGTTCTTTTAAGCAGTGGTCAAACCTTCATGGTTGATGAGTTTGGAGCCGTCACATTTTTAACATTTTTTTTCAATTTCACTAGTGAGCCATACTTAACATTAAATAACAGTATTAGATTGCCCAGGAAATCCTAGAGTATTACCAATTTTGAAGTTTCTTTGACAACTCCATTGGCATGGCATGTACTATAGATGGATAACAACTAGTTGTAGGGAAACTTGACAAGGGGACACAATTAGTAGGGTGGCCAGAGCAAACAGGAACAATTTCAATATGACATTTAAGTAATTTAGCAGAATTTTGGATATACTCCTGATTATCATAACCTCTATTTATTAAAATAATTTTCTTGACATCTTTTCTTTTTGTATCATCTTCACTTCTTAATATGATCTGCCCCCTTTCCTATCCATAGAATTATACCTTGGGGAATAATAGGCAGAAAGGGGGGGGGAAGGCAGTACAATAAAATTAATCAAGACAAGATATGAACTAAGCCTGAAAATATATGAAATGTTCCATAGCCACAGTCCCCAACATGTTCAAAGAAGTGAGAGAAGTACATTTTCTCATCTCAGGCTATAATCTTCATTATAATTATATAGCATAGAGTTTTTTTTTTCTTCTTTGCTTTTTTGGACATTTGTTCTTTCCATTTACATTGTTATGATCACTTTGTACATTGATTTCTGCTTCTGCTTACTTTCCTCTGTCAGTTCATGTAAGTTGTCCTACACTTCTGTGAAGTCTTCATACTCATTTCCTATGGCACAGTAATAGTTCATTGCAGTCAGTTATGGGTTTTAGTTTAGCCATTTCCCAAGTGATATCACTTAATTTTCTTTCAATAATATAGGGGGTCAAGAAGGTACTATGCTTTGAGCAGTTTGACATGAACTGACATGGTAAAATACATCGACACAATATGTAACAGTGGTTATATCCTTACACAAAGAAGAATAGTTCTCACACACACGTAATGTGGCAAAACCTACTGTTTCTATAATTTACAGCCAAATCTGCTTTTGAATATGACCCACCACAGTGGGCTCTCCAGAAATATAACCTGAGGGGCAGCTAGGTGGCACAGTGGATAGAGCACCAGCCCTGGAGTCAGGAAGACCTGACTTTAAATCTGGCCTCAGACATATAACATTCACTAGCTGTGTGATTCTGGGCAAGTCACTTAGCCCCAACTGCCAAAAAAAAAAATGTAACCTGAGTCAGAGTTGGCAACTTTTGAGAGATGACATCCCAAGTTTTCATTTGCTTATTCCTTTTTAGAGGAGGAGAGAAGAATAATGTATTTCAAAACTGGCTGGCCTTCAGAAAGCAGCTAAAATGTTTGGATGGGTTACTGTTCTTCCAGCTTCTGCATCTTTATAATTCAAAGGACCCTTCTTTAGACTTCACATTCCAGATTCTGATTCCTCGTTGTTAAGTTTCAGACCTTCCTCACCTCCTCCAAAAAGAAAAAAGTTAAATTAAAATTAAAAAAAAGTTCTACCATTTACTATTTCTGAAGAAATTCTCAAAGTACTAGTTGTAGTTGAGCTGAGTTGTTTGGTGCACCAATAACCTGGTGTCACCTTGAAAAAAAAATCAAGAACACATAATCTTATAGATTTTATGCGTTTAAGGTTTGGAATGGAAATAGTGTTTGTATTTTATGCAATTGGAAATGATGATGGATAACTTTATGAACTCTGGTTTCTAGCCAAATCATACTTAACTTTCTCCACGTTAATGAAATGATATAAAAAATGACTTACAGTCCAATGAATTGATAGGTGCCTCATCCCACATCAAGTGGTATGATAAGACATTGCTTTGAGTTTTTTGGACTGGTCCCAGTTAAATTAAAGAAACGATCTTCTATATAACAGCCTTCTTCTTTTCAATTTTTTCTTGACAATTTGATGCTTTAAAGATTTTTAATAGCTTCAAGGTATAATATTTTCTTAGTGTAGAGTAGGCTTGATGGAATATTAGGCTGATGGGCTCTGGACAGTCCCTTCCAGCATTTTCCCTGATGAAACTTCTATGAATGGCACTGACAGCCAGTGAAATAGATATTTCTCAGGTCCATGAAAGATGTCTATTTCTCTGTCAGTTACTTGAGGCAATCACTGAGGGCTTCTGTCACTAGGTGATGACAGACTCCCGAGCAGAAGACAAGATAAAAAAAAAAATACTTCATTCTTCCAACAGAGTTCATTCTTCTAATGTTCCATTTCATTAAATACTAGAACAGCTATTTATTGTATAAGTGCCAAGTTGCAAACTATTATGAATCTTTGTAAAAATTGGAGTCAATTTAATCGCCTTTTAAGGTTCATTTGACTCAAAAATTCAAAGGAAACAGTGGGCACACAAAAACATGCATTCTATTTTTGACAGTTCTTTACATTTTGAAAAGATAATTTTAACTGGAAGGTGTAGCGGACAGAGAGTTGGTCTCTGAATTGGGAACATTTTGGTTCAAGTCCTCCCTGAGACACATAATCTCTGTGTCTCTAGAAAAAATATTTAACCTCTCAGCATTATATACACCTTTCTAAGATTATTAGTTGAAACAAAAATACCGAACTATATTTGTAGAGGAAGTTAGAATGAAAGCACAGGTTTAACCTCTAGTTCCGGTTCCTAATTTTAAGTATCCAATAAATTCAAGATATTTTTGGAACTTACTCTTATTCTTAATCTAGGCTCTACCCTAGTCTAAGCAATACCATCAGATTCAACCAATAAGAAAAAAATCATCTAATCTAACACATTCCCTCTCCCAGGAAAGGTGTGAATCAGACATATATCAAGCTTAAAGCTTTTTAGGAAAAGCGACAATTTCTGTTTAGGCAGGCACTTTGCATCCTGTCTAGTCCTATTATAGAATCAGGTTTAAGGAAGAGATAGAAAAATCCATTCAGCCAACCCTGAGTCGTATCTTTGTGGTTTCATAGAATTATTCCAAATAAAGTGTTCATAAGATTCCTAGATCCACTAAATATACTGTATATATGGAACTCTAAGCACAAGAATCTCTAATTTAGTGGATATAGACACTGTTGCTCGTCACAACCCAACTCCACAATTATGGGGATTCTTTGGAATTTGTGGGGCCAAACATTTTATCATCTTATGACTAATATGTTGATGAGCTTATCCAAATTTAGCCTAGGCCTTTGGATGTAGTTATACATTCCATCATTGGTGTCATACTTAAAAAAAACTATTTTTTAAATTAGTAGACCTGCCAAAGCTAATGTTTTATGACCAAAAAAGCACCTCTGGAACTCCAGTAATATACCAGATTAGGACTTTAATGGATAGCTCCATATTCATGAGCAAGTAAAAACAAAACAAAACAAAAGCATGATTTCCAAAACAATATAGAAGTTTTTCTTTTTTTTTTTCCCATTGCTCTAGAATTATGTGTGGACAAACTACACCTCAAGAGCTAAATCTGGCCTGTTGACTGTTTTTCTATGTTTTTTAAAAAATATTTTTGTAAATGGACTTCACACTTAGTATAGGAGTTAAACTATAAAACCTCTGAGGTCCCTTCCAACTCTGCAATTTTATAATTCTATTTGCTGAAAATTGATTTCTCACCTACTGGAACATTTCCATCACATTTATCAGTAAGGAACTTATAATGAAAAAATAGGAGGCAAACAGTAGTTTTGTAGCTTATGACATATAAAACTAATGTACTTTAATGATACCTTTTCTATATAAGGTCATTTACATAAATATAAATTAATAACTAAAATTAGAATGTGAATACATGATAATAAATATATTATTTATTTTTATTAAACATAGTATTATAAATGAAAATTGTTTGTGGAAATTATAATAAGATTAGTGGTGTAGTATAGGGCAGTTAGGTGGCACAGTGGACACAGTGCTGGGCCTGGAGTCAAGAAGATTCACCTTCCTGAATTCAAATCTGGCCTCAGACACTTACTGACTTTGTGATCTTGGGCAAGTCACTTAGCCCTGTTTATCTCAGTTCCTCATCAGTAAAATGACCTGGAGAAGGAAATGACAAATCGCTTCAATATCTCTGTTAAAAAAAAAACCTCAAAAAGGGCCAGGATGAGTCAGGCATGACTGAAAAACAATACCTAGTGTTAGATGTGCTAACAACAACAAGTATAGAGATGCACTTAGAGATTTACATGATAATTTTATTGTATGTTTAAAAGGAAGAGCAATTTGTACATAATAGATTTGCAGTTTCATGTGCAATCATCTTTATTATTGTTTTTTTAAATACCTAAGATGTTCTTATTTAATTTTTTTTGTTTTCAACATTTGCTTCCACAAGATTTTGAGTTCCAAATTTTCACCCCATCTCGACCCTCCCCCCACCCCAAGATGGCATGCATTCTAAATACCCCTTCCACTAGTCTGCCTTCTCTTCTATCTTTCCCCCCCTTCTCTTATTCCCTTCCCCTTCAGTTTTCCTGTAGGGCAGGATGGATTTCAGTACCCCATTTCCTGTATTTCTTATTTTTCCAGTTGCATGTGAAAACATTTTTTTTTAAACATGTGTTTTTAAAACTTTGGGTACCAAATTTTCTCCCTTCCTTCCTCCCCACCCACCCTCATTGATAAGGCAAGCAACTAAATATAGGTTATATATGTGCAGTTATGCAAAGCGCTTCCATAGTAGACATGCTGTGAAAAACTAACTCTATTTCCCTCAATCCTATTCTGCATATCCATTTATTCTATCCTTTCTTTTGACCCTGTCCCTCCTCAGAAGTATTTGCTTCTGATTACTCCCTTTCCCAATCTGCCCTCCTCTCTATCATTGCCCTACTCTCTTGACCCCTTTCCCCCCTGTTTTCCTGTAGGGTAAGACAGATTTCTACACCCAATTGAGTGTGTATGTTATTCCCTCCTTAAGTCAAATCCTATGAGAATAAGATTCACCCATTCCCTCTCACCTTCCCCTGTTTCCCCTCCACTGTAAGAGCCTTTTCTTTTCTTTTCTTTTTTTTGTGGGATAATTTACCCCATTCTACCTCTCCCTTTCTCCTTCTCCTAGTATATTCCTCTCTCACCTCTTAATTTTATTTTCCAGATATGATGCCTTCATTTTCAACTCACCCTGTGCCCTCTATCTATCTATCTATATCTATATACGTACATATAATTTTTTCCTCTCCAACTACCCTAATACTGACAAAGGTCTCATGAGTTACAAATATCATCTTACCATGCAGGAATGTAAACAGTTCAACCTTAATAAGTCTCTTATGAATTTCTCTTTCCTGTTTACCTCTTCATGTTCCACTCGAGTCTTGTATTTTAAAGTCAAATTTTCTATTCAACTCTGGTCTTTTCATCAGGAATGCTTGAAAGTCCTCTATTTCACTGAATGACCATTTTTTCCCCTGCAGGATTATACTCAGTTTTGCTGGGTAGGTGATTCTTGGTTGTAATCCTATCTCCTTTGCCCTCTGGAATATTATAATCTTGTGTTATCCTGATTGTGTTTCCACAAGACTTGAATTCTTTCTTTCTGGCTGCTTGTAATATTTTCTCCTTGACCTGGAAACTCTGGAATTTGGCTACAATATTACTAGGAGTTTTCCTTTGGGGATCTCTTTCAGGAGGAGATCGGTGGATTCTTTTGATTTCTATTTTGCCCTCTGGTTCTAAAATATCAGGACAGTTTTCCTGGATAATTTCTTGAAAGATGATGTCTAGGCTCTTTTTTTGATCATGGCTTTCAGATAGTCCAATAATTTTTAAATTCTCTCTCCTGGATCGATTTTCCAGGTCAGTTGTTTTTCCAATGAGATATTTCACATTGTTTTCTAATTTTTTATTCTTTTGGATTTGTTTTACAGTATCTTGATTTCTCATCAAGTCACTAGCTTCCAATTGCTCCATTCTAATTTTTAAGGAAGCATTTTCTTCAGTAATCTTTTGGACTTCCTTTTCCATTTGGCCAATTTTGCTTTTTAGAGCATTCTTCTCTTCATTGGCTTTTTGGACCTCTTTTGCCATTTGGGTTAGGCTATTTTTTAAGGTGTTATTTTCTTCAGTATTTTTTTGGGTCTCCTTTAGCAAGCTGTTGACTTGTTTTTCATGATTTTCTTGCATCACTCTCAGTTTTTCCTCTACTTCTCTTACTTGCTTCTTAAAATCCCTTTTGAGCTCTTCCAAGGCCTGGGACTGATTCATATTTTTCTTGGAGGCTTTGGATGTAGAAGCTTTGGCTTTGTTGTCTTCTTCTGGTTATATGTTTTGATCTTCTTTGTCACCAAAGTAAGATAATATAGTCTGACTCTTTTTGCACTGCTTACTCATGATCCTGGCCAATTACTTGAGTTTTAAACTCTTTGTTAAGGTAAAAGTCTGCTTCCAACGTGAAGAGTGTACTGTCCCTTCGGGGACAGGCTTCGGGGGTTTGTACAGCAGTTTTCAGAGATACTTTTAGGGATCTGTAAATTTTCAGTTCTTCCAAGGTACTATGATAAGGGGTGAGATGTTTCCTCTCCACCACCACAACAAGCTCCACTGCACCAGCACTCCTCCTCACCCCAGGACCACCCCTCAGAACTGTGACCCAGATCCAAGCCCGTGAAAAGCAAGAGATTCCTGCCTCAGCACTGGCAAAGAGATCCCTGCAATCTCCCTCTGATCAGCCACTCGATTCCCCCTCAGTCTGTGGGCTGAAAGCTCAGGAAAAAGTCGTGCCCCCGGGCCGTGCTGGAGACTTGTAGCTGAGACCTAGCTCCTGTCTCACCGCAGTCACAGACTTTTCCCATTGACTTTCTAAGTTGTCTTTGGCGTTCAGGGGTTGAGAAGTCTGCAAACTGCCACAGCTGTCTTCTATTCAGTCCTCTGAGGCCTGCTCCAGGGTTGCTGCGGCCTGCACACCCAAGACAAACTGCACTCCTTTCCCTGCCCGGCGCGATATACCTTTCCAGTCAACCATCCAGGCTGTCTTTGCCTGGAAATTTGTTTCGCTCTGTCTTTTTGTGGGTTCTGCTGCTTTAGAATTTGTTTAGAGCCATTTTTTTAGGTATTTAGAGGGCTTTGGGAGAGAGCTCAAGACAGTCACTGCTTTCCCTCTGCCATCTTGGCTCTGCCCCCCCCCCCAAGTCATCATCTTTGTTATTGTACAGTGTTATGGAAATGCCTATTTCATTCCATAAATTAAAAATTAAATACAGATTTAAAAAAAAGTGTACCTGTGGTTTTATTATTTTTGCCTTGTTTATTGTTAAGTAAAATGTTATGTTTAAGATCTAAACGTGTTATTATTATAAGCAGGTGGTTTTTTGCAAAGACAGGTATATTAATGGGGCCTCTAGAGCTAAAGAGGTGAGTAGGAGAAATATTTTTACCCATAATAAGGTTACCTTTATGACATCAAAAGAGTTTGAATATAACAGTGGTGGGGGCGCTTCTCTAGAAACCTAGATCTACCAATGTGAGTGCAGTTGGAAATAAGCAAATTAGCTCAGGGTATGTTTGTAAGGCATGAGGCATTCCATTGTAGGTATGTACCACACCTACTTGTTACACATGTATACAAATAATGGTATTTCAAAAGAGTGATTGGTAAAATAAGACTTTTAGGAGTTCCAAGAAGGAAACTGTTATTCCTGGTGACATAAAGAAAGGCCTTATTGGGAAAATTGCATTTGATCTGGATAGAATTTTAGCAGGTATAGATGGGAAGGGATCCTCCAACAGGAGGGGAAAGTAGATGTGAATGCACAGAGATGGGAAAGCATAAGGCATAACTTAGGGAAATAGCATTATGTCACACATTTCTATTTTAGTATAGATTTGATCAAGATTCTGTTCCTAACATTAATTTTGCTCTATCTCTGTTTTACGATACACTTTGATATTTTAAATGAAAGCTTTCATATTGATGTATGTTATTTAACTGTATTAATATGTCCAGAAGATAATAGTCAAGCCTAGGTAAACTAGCCATAGTTCATAAAAGAGGGTATGAGAATGTAATAGGAACAATACAGGACATTTACTTCATTCAACCTTTGGTGCATATATTTTCTTAATTTTTAAATGCTAATTCTATTACATAATGTTGTAAAGCAGTTGGGTGATACAATATATACAGTGCTGGGCCTGGAGGAATTTGAATCTGGCCTCAGACACTTAGTGATTAGCACAGTGCCTGGCACATTTGTTGTTCAGTCTGACTTTTCATGACCCTGTATGGAGTTTTCTTGTTAAAGATACTGGAAGTGGTTTGCCATTTCCTTCTCCAGCTCATTTTACGGATAAGGAAACTAAGGCAAACAAGGTTAAGTGACTTGCCCAGGAAGATGAGTCTTCCTGACTTCAGGCCCTGTACTCTATCCACTGTGCCACCTAGTTGCCTTATACTATACCACTAACTAGCTGTCTCCTTCCTGGCACATAATAGGTGCCTCATAAATGTTTATTCCCTTCCTTATACTTCCTCCCTGTGGCTGCTGCTGGAAACTTGACACCTTTTTGCCCTGTGAGTGACTTCTCTCTTTCTGGGTTCTTTGCAATAATAGTTTTTAGCAGATCGTTGCTTTGCGTTCTTTGGTATTCTTTGTTGTGTACAGTAGGAGGAGTTTAAAGGAAGCTGTCCACTCATTTGGTGGTGTCAATTGAGATATCCAGATAGAAAACGAAATTTATCAATGAAATGAAATAAAAAATGATGAGGGAGTAATAAGCCTAACTTTATTAGATCCTCCATCCTTTTGTTTTAAACTCTCTTTTGCTCTTTCATTTTAAAAAAAAGTTTTTAGGGGTAGCTAGGTGGCGCAGTAGATAGAGCTCTGGCTTTGGAGTCAGGAGGACCTGAGTTCAAATCCAGCCTTGCACACATGACACTTACTACCTGTGTGACCCTGGGCAAATCACTTAACCCCGATTGCCTCACACACACACATAAAAAAAGTATTTAAATGTCATGATTTAAAACTGCCTTTCTCAGAATTTTGAAAAAGACTTGTATTAACTGGATCAGGTTTGAATTCTGCTTTTGAAAATTTTTCTTTTTGCTAATTTCACTGTGTAAGTTAAACATTTTGCTCTTCACTGGGTCTTGCCTGTCAATTAAGGGATACATTGACCTTTTTTGCAAATGTGCTTGTTTCTGCAAGTGGTCATTAGAATACAGACCCAGGAAATCATAAGCTACCTGACAACATCAGCAAAGTGATGTGGGATCTGTGTCGGTCTGAAATAGCCTTCGTTCTTGTACCAACTAGAATCAGGGAAAACCTAGTGAACATTGTGGTATTTTTCCTATAGGAGCACCATGATTTAGTTCTCTTTTTAAGAGGTATAACACTAAGGTGTTAAATCTTTTGGGTTACTGGCATTGAAGCCTTTGCTGCAATCCTAAACTAGGGTTTTGCAATGAGTAGTTTCTGTAGTTACAAGGTTTTGTCAATTTAAAGTCTTACACATCTCATCTGTTAGTTTAATCACTTTGAAAGCTTTTGTCTTTTACTCATGTTGATACCACATGTCTCCTGACAATGGATGGGGCATTCCTGTTAAAGCTGTTCCATCGTAGGCATTGTAGGTCTACTCCCATAATTAGATAACTAATCAAATTCAGCCTCCATAATCTGAGAATACCTATGTTAGGAGTGGTTCCTTGATTTGGGATACACAGAAGTTTGATGACAGTCATCATGAATCCTGAGATCTTTATTTGGTGAGATTATACTTCTGCCTTAAAGTGAATAAGATAGAGGACCCTGAAAACAGTCTTGCTCTCATCTTGACAGATTTAGATACTGACTGAATTTAGGGTATTGTTGGAAACATACTTCTAATCAATATTTTTAAATTTAATTTGTGGATAACTTTATGTTATTTCTTCTCTCTCTCTCTCTCTCTCTCTCTCTCTCTCTCTCTCTCTCTCTCTCTCTCTGTCTCTGTCTCTGTCTCTGTCTCTCTTCCTCTCTTCCCCTTTCCCCCCTCCCAGAAAGCCCATTGCTTAAAACAATGAATAAAAAAATAAAGAAAGGGGACTTCTGGCCAAGATGGTTGTCTGAATGGGAAGCAGGCTGCCCAATTCCCAAATATCTATTTCAGCAAAAACCTCATATTCTCAGTAGACTAAATAATGATCAAGAAATCTAATGAGAAACTACTGTGACACCTTCCATTCCAGAATTGCACAAAATGTCAGCAAAGAACAATAGGAATGGTAACTCCTTCTTACTCCACCCCCCCAAAAAAATGAGAGCCACCTGAACCAGAAATGGGATATAGATAGATAGACAGAGTGTATGTGTGTATATGTGTGAAAGACTCATATCTGGTAGGAGCAAGAGTAGAAGGCTCCCCTGAGAAAGTCCCAGGATGGGAACTTTGGAAACACCATGGAGCAGCAGTGGAAAACAAGCAACACAATGCTATAGCACTTAAATGAAGACAGCCCATGTCTGGGTTCCTTGAACTCCTTAACAAGTCCTGAAATGTCAGGAGAACTATGGACCTCAGTAATTCAGGGAGGCTGAATCCTGGGATTTGGAAGTCAACCTCCAAATCCAGGACTGAGCACCCCACCCACAAGTGTGGTAGGGGGGAGTACCTAGCTTTGGAAAAAAGCCCCAATTCAAGAATTAAAGTCAGAGAGATGAATGAATCAATGAAACACCAACCAGCATACCCACACACATGTATATGTATATATGCATGCATATACGTATATGCATATGTATATGCACATACATATGTATATGTGTACTTATATGTATATACACACATGTATATGTGTATGTACATGTGTATATATCTATGTGTATATATATGTATGTGTGCATGTGTACATAAATTCATATATGCACATATACAAATGTACGTATCCAGGGGTCAGGAACCTGCGGCTTCAAGGCCATATGTGGCCTTCTAAGTCCTTGGGTATGGGCTTTTGACTGTGTCCAAGTTTTACTGAACAAATCCTTTCATTAAGGGGATTTGTTCTGTGAAGTTTGGATTCAGTCAAAGGGCTGTACTTGAGGACCTAGAGGGCCACATGTGGCCTCGAGGTCACAGGTTCCCCACCCCTGACATATATATATATACACACATACATACATACATGTATGTATATGTATGTATATATGTATATGCATATGTATGTATATATGTATATGTATGCATATATATGCACGTGTATATATATGTATGTATACATTTGCATATATATGTGTGTATGTATAGCAAATTTAACTCCATAACAATGGATTTTCTATAAGGACTACATGAATACCTAAATAAATGAAGCAAATGATTTAAAAAAAATGAAATTTAAAAATTTGAGGGAAAAATTAGGAGAATAAGTAGTTTATAAGAGATAGTGATCTACCTTATACAAGAAATGGATTCCCTGAACACCAGACTAGACTAAGAAGAAATCAATGATTCCCTGAGACAGCAAGAAATAATACAAAAAAAATTTAAAGATCAAAACAAATAGAAGAAAATATAAATAATCTGATATCAAAAACAAATGACGTAGAAAATTAGTTGAGGAGAAATGATTTAAGAATCATGGAATAGAGGACTCTCAAGCTTTTCTGATGAAAAGACCAGAGCAAAGTAGGAGTTATCAAATACAAAGACAAAAGCCCAGAGAAACCTAGAAAGGCACATTTATTTGAACAGTTGAAATGGGGTTGTATGATGCTACAGTGCTCATATTCTAAGAGGGGAGAAGAAACAAGTATGACTAAGAACCTTAATGTTTTCAAAGGGTATTGAGAGTTCAGTAAGAAAATTATCAGTCCCTAGGGGTGGGTTGATGCTATTTAGAGGGTTTTAAAAGGGGAAAGAGAATAGAGGGTAAAACTAATAATATTCTGATGTGGGAAAGAGGAAGAAGGGAGTGCAACCTTCTATTTCCCATAATTAGGGTACATGAAAAGAAGAATGTGGAGACAAAATGAGGAAGGTTAACCTCAGATGAAGCTCACTTTTATTCACATAAAATTGGAAGTCAATATCTGTCCATTTCAAAACGAACGAAGGAAGGTTGAACACATGCTAACAGTTTGGTTTAGAAATACATCAAACTCAAGAGGAAACAAGTAGGGATGGGGTTAACAAGGAGATTAGTATCAGAGAGAAACATCACAAGGAAAATAAACTTCTTGATCCTGGAAGATGTGAATTGAGGGGGAGGAGCAAAAGAGCTAAAAACTAAGGGGTTGCTTAAGGCAGCATCTTAGACGATTGGGGAATAGCTGAACAAATTTGAGTTTATAAATATAATGAAATATTATTGTGCCAGAAGAATGATGAAGGGAACATTTAAGACAATCTTTGGCAGTATGAATTGATGCAGACTGTAGTGAGCACAAGTAGGACAACATTTTTAATTCAAAGGCCACACAACATTGTAAAGAAAAAAATCTTCGTAGATCTTAAGAACTCTGATAAATAAAATTATTAACCATGTCTTCAGAAGTACTAACATGAAATATGTTATCTACCTCCTGACAAAGAGGTGATGGATAGTTGATAAAGAGACATACGTTTTTAGATATGGCCGTGGCCATATCATTTGTTAAAAGATTCCCTCTCCCCCTCCTCCTCCCCTTTTCTCTTGGTTAATGGTGGGGAAGAGAGGTAAGGGAAGGAAAAGTTCTGTTTTAGCAATCATGATGTCAATGAAAGAGAGTTTTTATGACATTCTTTTTAAAAAAATGCCCATAAAAGAACAGAAGAAAGTCCAGAAGGTAGTACAGATGAGCATGACAGCTGTGAAAGTTAACAGGCAGAATGTGTTATATACTTTAAAAAAATAGAGTGAAATAGAGATTTATAGTTTCTACAGAATCCTCTTTTTATGTTCTACTGTGTATGGAAATTCTCTTTTTTATATTTAAGTTCAGAATAAAAAAGAAAATTGAAAAAAAAAGATAAGTCAGCCCAATGGGGGGCTAGTATCAAAAAGGGAAAAATAAAAGTTCAGCAATACTACTCAACACATCAAAAAATTCTGAAGCTATGTTGAGTGCTTCACACCTATGGCCCCTACCTCTGCAAAGGAGTGAGGGAAGGTATCTTTTTTCATACTTCTTTTTGAGGATCCAATTTGAGTAATATAACTTTCCAATATGCAGTATTCATCCCTGTTGTTATTCTTTCCATTTACATAGAAAGAAAGAGATGCATCTTATACATTGTCCTGCTAATGCGGTTTGAGGGGTTCAGGGACTTCTCAAAGACTGAAGTACAGGACAGCGTTGGTTGTCTGGAGTGAATTCATGGACTTAAGTAATCTTTAAGTCAAGTTGGCAAAAGTTTATTTTACGTTATTCAGCTGGCAAAAGTTCTTAAGGAACCTGCGACCTTAGGGGGTACAGTTAAAGTTTATATAGGAAAAACTATAGTAAAACATGTGCCAAGTATGCTAACTAGGTGGGCACAGGATTAGGGAGTGGTTAAGGTGTGGTCAGTTTTTAAAGGAACATGCACTTTTGGTATCTACTGCACAGGCATTTTACCCAGAGTTCACCGGGAATAGCCCAAGGGTGTGGGGTTGGCCCACAGGGATAATGTAGTTTTAGGTCTGCTATATCATTAAGTTAATTAGTGGTCAAGATTGACTGAGGATTGCCTAGTATACCACCAATCAATGTCTTGTTTGACAAGATAGATGTAGGGAGTGTACGCATGTCTTAAGTCTAGGATACAGGAAATGAGAAGTCCAGGATGCATATAATGAGGTAGGAAATTGGTACAGACAATCCAGTGGGTACCAAATATCTTTATGAGCCAGTACAAAGACAGTTCAAACTAATAATTCCTACAGGTGCGGTTTGTTACTGCACCAGGGAGAGAGAAAGAGAAGTGTTTTGCTGGAGCCCACTCATGAGTATTTACTAGGCATAGTGTCCTTGGGTTGCAGAAAAACTGCCAGCGATAGTGTATCTGAGGCTAGGGA
Source organism: Vombatus ursinus (assembly GCF_900497805.2). Taxonomy (NCBI): domain Eukaryota; kingdom Metazoa; phylum Chordata; class Mammalia; order Diprotodontia; family Vombatidae; genus Vombatus; species Vombatus ursinus. The sequence continues at coordinate 52,270,381 of NW_020954596.1, forward strand.
GAAATATGGTCATGGAATTGGGGTCCAAGCACCACATCACTGCCAGTTTCACTTTGCAGCCGTTTATGGAAATCTTTCCGTACTTCTCTGTATTCTTCATATGCATCATTTATTTTGGTGTAGCATATTATATTCCATTAAATTCATATACTACAATTTGTTTAGTCATTCCCTAATTAGCAGACATTTACGTTATTCTCAGTTTTTTGTTTATATTGTTTTGCTACAACAAAAAGTATTATTAAAAATATGCTAGTTTATTTGGGGGGTCTTATTTGTTGACATTAACCTCTTTAGAATATTTGCCAGTAGAATCTCTCTCTCTCTCTCTGATGGCTTGTAGACATTTAAATCACTTTATTTTGCTTACTTTCAATTTTTTTTCCCAGGATGTGGGACAAATCCATAATGCCACCAAAAATACCTCTTTCCAAATCTCCACCATTGACCTTTCCCATATTTTATCATCTTTGCAATTTTCTGGGTGGGAGGTAGGTAAAACATCAGAATTGTTTTTATTTGCATTTTTCTTGTCCTTAGTGATTTGAAGCATTTTTAAAAAAATGCTTTTCAATAATTTGCAATTCAGCTTTTGAGAACCATTTCTTCAAATATTTGGCCACATCTATTTTGGTCTTATGTATTTATATATTATGTACATTTAGCTTAGATTTTAGGCAATTACCGGAGATCTCTGATAAACATGATTTTTTTACCCTCAGGTGACTACTTTCATGTTTATCTAGGAGGCATTAATTTTGTACAAAAGTTTTTAAGTTCATGTAATCAAAAGTCTCTCTCTTTTGGATCTGATTCTATCCTTTCCTCATGAATTCACCTTTACCCCTATCTGTGAAAGGTATATAATCTACTGCTTTTTTAGTTGTTGTTGTTGTTTTATTTTAATAATATGATCAGGTCATACATCCATTTTTAACTGATTATTGAAAGTGGTCTTAGATGTTAGTCTTTAATTTCTGTTAGATTACTTTCTAGTGTTCTTATTACCTAAACAGTTCTTTCCTAGCTAATTAATATTTTTGGGTTTATTAGAGACTGGGTTGTGAGTTCACTTGTTTCTAACTTCAACTTTTTAAAATTTGCTTGATATTCTAGATCTTTTGTTCCTCCAAAAGAATTTTGTCATTATTTTGTCTAATGCTGCAAAGTGTCCCTTTGGTAGTTTGGTATAGCACTAAGTCTGTAAATGAATTTTGGTACTATTGTATTGACAGGATCCAGCAATACATTCTAATATTACTCTATATATTTTAGTTCTTCTTTATTTCTTTAAGGAGTATTTTATAATTGGATCTATACAGGAATTGATTGTATTTTGATTACTGACTCCAAGATATTTTATATATTTTGCATTTATTTTGAATGGCATTTTCTTTTCTGTCATTTTTCTTGGATTTTGTAATTCTGGCGATATTTGTAGGTTAATTTTGTAGGCTGAAACTTTGTAGAAGTTACTGTCTCAATTAGTTTCTTTGATGATTCACTAAGATTTTCTAAGTAAACTATTATTAGCACGTAGAACTAATTTTATTTTCTTTCTCTGTCTTTATTCCTTTAATTTACTTTTCTTATTGTTTTGCTATCATTTCTATATCAAATAATAATATTGAAGGAAGGTAACCTTGCTGCATTTCTGCAGCAAAAAGCTTTCACTGTTTCCCCATTGCATATAATGCTTGCTTGTTTTGGCTATAGATGTATTCTTATTATATTAAAAAGAGAGATCTTTCTATGCATGTATTTCATAGGGTTTTTATTGTATTTTATTTCTTAGCATAAATGAATATTTTTGTTGTTCACTCATTTTAGTTGTGTCAGACACTGTGATCCCATTTGGGATTTTTGTGGAAAAGATACTGTCATGGTTGGCCATTTCCTTCTCCAGCTCATTTTACAGATGTGGAAACTGAGGCAAATGGGGTTAAGTGACTTGTTCAGGGTCACACAGCTAGTAGGAGTTTGAGGCCAGATTTGAACTTAGGAAGATGAGTCTTCCTGACTCCAGGCCTGGCACTCTATCCATGGCACCAACTAGCTACCCCTGTATAAATGAATGTTACTTTGTCAATGGAATTTTTCTACATCTGTTGAGATACATATGTAGTTTAATGTTTTTGTTTTTATTATAATTAATTATGTTTATTGTTTTTCCTAATGTTGAACCATCCTTGCTTTCTCAGTATAAATCTAACTTAATCATAAAGAATTATTTTAGCGATGAATTTTTGTAATCTGTTTGATAGCTTGGGAAACCACTTTTAGAAAGGATATTGACAAGCTAAAAGAGAATCAGACGAAGCTGACTAGTGCAGCACCCCAATACTGTATTGAATTCTTCACAGGACAAATAGCTTCAATACAGCTAAGCATTGTAGCAAATGTAGTTCAGTGTCTGGAATTCTCTTAGTTTAACTATTTACTTAGTATGTATCTTATGTCCTTATATGTATTTTCTCTTCCACTGACTGTAAGCTCTTTGAGGCTAATTGTTACTTTTTCTTTTTGCTTTGTGCCTTCAGAGCATAATTCTGCCTCTCCTGTATCCTCTCATCTTCTCAGGAAGTTGAAAGTTGTAAAAACCATGCAATCTCACCCTACTTCTTTAAATTAGACTAACTGGTCACTTTGGAAGATATGATACTATTTTGGTATAGTTTGGACTAAAGACTTCTAAGGTTTCTTTCAACTCTGAAATTCTATGATTCCATAACCAGAAGCTATGTGAGAACATTGCTGGTTGCATTTGAAATTTGTGACTAATAATAATAATAATAATAATAATAACATATAGAGCATTTCAAGTTTTTGTTTAATCATTTTCAGTCATGTTCGACTCTTTGTGACCTCACTTGGGGTTTTCTTGACAAAGATTCTGGAGTGGTTTGTCATTTCCTTCTCCAGCTCATTTTATAGATGAGGAAACTGAGGAAAAGAGGGTCAAATGACTTGCCCAGGGTCAAACAGCTAGTAAGTGTCTGAGGCCAGATTTGAACTCATGAAGACTGAGTCTTCCTGATTCTAGGGCTAGCATTCTGCTGTGCCACATAACTGACTATTTTAAGTTTTACACAGGACTTTATGTATATTATCACATTTAATACTCACAACAGCCCTTTGAGTTAAGTTCTATTATAATTTCCATTTTGCAGATGAGGTCAATAAGATTGAGAGAGGTTAAATGCTTTGTCTGGGGTCACACATCTAGGAAATATCTGAAGCAGAATTTGAAATCTAGTCTTTCTTTAGCCAAGTCTACAAATCTAGCCACTGTGCCACAAATCTCAAAATAGCAATTTTGGAAATTGCTTGGATGACATTTTTTGGAATTATGCTGATATGTACATTGGCTTAGATGAGATGAAGGGTCATAGGCACAGCTAACTGTAGTCTGCTAAGTAGTTCCTGGGGAAGTTATTTTCATTTTCATGTATGTCCACTGCAGAATATGTAATAGGCCTTGCAAATATCAAGAAGGGTCAGTTTTGTCCAAGAGTCATGGAAGAATCATTAGGGATACAGAAGAACCCTGATGTGACAGTAGGTAAACAATACTTAGTTATTATGGACTTAACAAACTTAACAAGAGACATAATCCCTACTCCAACCATAGTTATACTAGGCTGATGGTAAATATTTATCTAGACTTTGTGTGTGTGTGTGTGAGAGAGAGATATTTCGTAGTAGATCAATGATGTTTGAACACTGTAATGGTATTACATGTCATCAAATGTAAAAGCATCTTCATGATCTTTTAATGGTAGAGGAGGCTAACCACTTGAGTTCAGCTCAAAAGGAGAATTAAATCCAGACATATTAGTAGGTACTAACATGAAGAAATTTAAAATATAAGGAATGGATCTATCACGTGAATTTTTAAATCAGTTTTAAGCATCTTCACACTTCAAGAAAGATTATTATATTTAAAATATGTACCTATAGGCTTTTCATTATTTTAAAATATTAAGATTACAAAAGGTATCAAGCATTAAGTAAAACACAAGTATAGGGAACCAAAATAAATACATAGAAAGCAGATATTGCATTAGATTTCTCTACATTATAAATAGAGTTGCTTGATTGATCTCCTGGCAGGAAAGTCTTTATCCCAAAAATCTAAATTTCTGCCTTGAGAACGGGTGTTCTAAAATAAATGCCAGATAATTTATAAGAAAGCTTTAATGAATTGGATCTCATAAGTTACCACCAGGACTTCACTCTTATTCACATACAAGATAGTTGGGAGAGTCATGAATACATTGATCACAGCAAAAATGATGAGATCAATTTCATTTTTAATCAATATTTATTTCTACTCATTGCTGATATTTTTAGATGAGTGCTTTGGTCCAAGATATATAGAAAATAGCAAAGTGCTGGACATAGAGTCAGGAAGGCCTGCATTAAAATTCAGTATCAAACACTTAAAGGTTAATCATGGCCACGTCACCTAGTCTTTCTGGGCCACAGTTTCCTTGTCTATAAAATGAGGGGACTGGATTCGATCATTAAAGTCCATTCCAGCTAATAATCTATAGTCTTCTCAGTGTCAAGCCAAGTAGGAAAAAGTGTACCATTGCCCAGACAAGGGTTGGAGGTGAATGACAGTTGGCATTTTGCATATGCAATAAGCATTTTGATTACTGGAGTATGTCTTTTTGGTTGTTCAACTATATAAGTGGAAGAGCCCTGTGTCCAAGGAGAAGAAAGTTTGCAGTGGCTTATAGTTGTTCGTTGCTCGTAGACTAGATTCAAAAAGCATCAGGATATTCTCCTGAGGTTGGTAATCAATGGCACACATGTGTCTAGGAAATGGTCATTTGGCTGATTGTGACAGAGTGTGTTGATTACTATTTAGAGTATAGAGTTTAGTGATGTGATTATTGGTGTAAGACTGGATAGTAGTGCAAGACTATGGTACAAGAGTAATATAATTGTGTAGAAGCTGTTCATTGAGTGTGAGTGGTTTGCAAGCATGTCCACATTTGGATCTCCAGAGTGTTGTTTGTTCCTTTGACTAGCTTGGATTTAGGAAGAATGAGGAAAGCGAAGATAAGGTGGTGCATGAATTTCAGTTACTCTCATCCGTGTACTTAAACGGTGAGATTGGTTATAAACTGACTCCTAATGCCTCGACATAAAAAGATACTAATATGCTGAAGTAATAGTGATACACAATATGTATACATATACATACACACACATATATATATCATACATACACATTTATACATGCTAATACATGATATACATGCTCTATATATGTATATATATATGTGTGTATATACACACATTTTATATATATGTGTGTGAGTGTGTGTGTGTATTTTTTCCTATGCAACCACTGAGGGAAATTGTTTTGCTCGACCATGCACATTTGTTAAAGGAAATTTGTTTTTCTTTCCTTTTTTTTTCCACAATAGAGTCAGAGTGTAAGGGAGACAAAATATGTTCCTGTTAATTTAATAAAAATAGAAAGGTGGGGGTGGTGCTTTAGATGCACTTTACTTATGAAGTAGGAATAATCTGTAAATGTTTATAGTGGAAAAAAAATCAACAAAACTAAAACAAAAAATAGGAAGGCCTGAGTAACAAGAAGTATCTTTTATGAATGGTCCAGCTGTTGGAGTAATTTGCCTCAAACAATATTTCCTTTTTTATGCACCAAATGGTATGGCATCCAAATTCTTTTTTTAACCTTCCTTTTAAAAATTAATTTACTTATTTTTAGTTTTCAACATTCACTTCCATAAGTTTTTGAGTTTTAAATTTTCTCCCCCTCCCTCTCTGCCTCCTTCCCCAAGATGGTATGCAATTTGATATAGGCTCTACATATATATTCCTATTAAACATATTTTCACATTAGTCATGTTGTAAAGAAGAATTAGAACCAATAGGAGGAACCACAAGAAAGAATAAACAAAAGAGAAGGAAAAAAAGAGCCAATATTATGATTCTATTTGCATTCAAACTTCATAGTTTGTTCTCTGGATATGGATAGCATTTTCCATTATGAGTCTTTTGGAGATGTCTTAGATCCTTGCATTGCTGAGAATAATGAAGTCTATCAAAGTTAGTCATTGCACAATGTGGCTGTTACTTTGTACAATGTTCTCCTGGTTCTACTCACTTCACTCAGCATCAGTCCATACAAGTCTTTCCAGGTTTTCTTGAAGTCTGCCTGGTCATCATTTCTTATAGCACAATAGTATTCCATTACAGTCATATACCACACCTTGCTCCAACAATATTTTCAACAAGGATAATGCCCCATGTCACCTGGTAATATATCTGTAATATAAGAATAGTGGTTTTTAAAAAATAAATAATTTAATTAATAGTAAAAAAGTAAGAAAAGTAATATCTCTGATAATATAAGAATAGAATAACCCCATACCACAGATGTTGCTATGTAGCCCAAGGATCAAATATAATCTCTACCTTCCAGTCTCATTACTTTTTACAATTGCATACGTAAAACTGATGGGAAGAAGAGGCCTATGATATCATCATCATCATCATCATCATCTAATAACAGCTATAGTCCAGTACCTGGGTAAACTGAAAAGAGAGCCTGGTAGTACTTTACATGGACCTCAAAGATATAATTTTTTAATGAAAAAAAGGACAAGAAACATCACCACCTACAAGAAAATATCTAAATTGGAGCAGTGATTCTAGAAATTGTCTCCATACCCTTGGATGTCATGTAATCTCAAGCAGATGTCTCCAGAAGGAGACGACCCAAGAAGCAAAGAAGTTGCTGGCCTCTTAGGCAACTTCTCTAAGATAATAAGTTACAGATGTGTTTCCATCACAGGTGCTTAATATATTATAATTGTAATCTGAAAGCATCATGATTCATATGACTTTCCTCAATCCACTAACTTGAGATAATTTGAAGCTTTCCTTTAGTAGTAACAGAAAGCAAGACCATTTAAGACCATAGAAAAAGTGCAATAAAGTATAACAAATTTTATATTAAATAAAAGGAGTAGGATCCAAGAATGTGAACATGGTATGGATAAATGAAAGACAAACAAACAAAACAAAACAAAAAAACAAAGGAAATATTCAGTCCAATTAAAAAATAGCAATATTTACATTCTTATTGTGTACCAGATTCTGGAGATAAAAAGACAAAATCAAAACCTGCCCCTGTCCTTGAGGATCTCATATAGAACAGGTCAGTGATTTTCATCAAATATATTCAAGGGTCTCTTCTGCTTCATCCTGTGGGAAGAAAAAGAAAAAGAAGAACCCTAATTAAGAGAAAGCTGTCAGCAGTAGCAGCAATCAAGAATAGGATAAAAGATATCATCTGGCTAGGTTCTATGAGCAGGAAAGCCCTTGCTCCAGGAAGCCTTTTTACAGTTCTGCACCTGTGGAAATGTAATTAAATGATTTATTTAAAGGCAGACCTAGTAGAGAAGATCCACTGATGTTTCTGAAATTGGCCTCATCATTCTACAGATGCAAGATAAAAAACTAAGGTGGAGTGAGAAAAACAAAGGGAATGAATCTTCCAGTTAGCCATCTACTACATACCCAGTGGTTGAAGATTCACCAGGTGTTTTTCCTGATGCATTTATGTCTAGGCATGACTTTGACATCTCTCCACTGAGAGATGTTCAATGGGCTGTCTTATGTGTCTTCACTGAAGTTTTTGTTATTTTTTGTTAGTTTGGTTTTTTTTGTTTGTCTATGCCTTCAGAGGCCGGTAGTTTGGGGTTTCAGGAGTGGGAATACTAAGTGGGAAGTGTTTGGAGATAAGATGAATGTTCCTGTCACAGGCTGATACAGCCCTTCCAGGTGTGTCTGGTTCTAGAGAAAGGGAGCAATGACTCTTCACTGGTCTCTACAGCTGCTAAAATGAAATTTCTCTACCTATACTCACCACCCAGCACAGTGAAAGACCCAACATAGGATACCAGCTTGCTAGGTAAATTATGACCTTTGTTAAAAGGCTGTAGATATTTATAATAGGAAGTGTATCATGTACATATATTAGAATTAATAGTACATATGTAAGGATATGTCACTGCTCCAGTATGATCTTTGCATTTCCTATTTTCGTATTTTTGGAAAGACAGTAGTTGAAGGCTGCTCTATGAATCTAACACCCAATGTTGCTTTGGATACCAGCAAAACAATAGTCACTGGAGCTGGAAATTGTCCCTGGATTGTACTACATTGACATGCAGGTGACAAATGATGAACAGACAGGTAAAACAGGAGAAAACTGTAACAAGACAGCCAGTATATCCTTTGATTGATTTCATCAGTGTGGTATCTGGCCCCAGACCAAGTTTAAGGTGTAGCATTGTTTCAAATCCATTATTTACCTATGAATTTGTCATTGATTATACATCCATGTGCAGTTTCACTAACATCATCTGCCCACTATAGCAAACATTAAATGGCAGAGCAAGATTGCCATTCAGAAAAATCCTGAAATACAGCCAATTCTACCAGTACCCCAAATATTTTGGCTGCACACATGCTTATTGAAGCATTCAAACATCATTCATTTTATTTATTTCACAGGGCAAATTTTTAACAATAAATCGGTACATTTATTTGATAGAATCAAATTTTCTGCATGCATTAAAAATGGTCACACTTTCCAGTTATTTTTTTTAAAACAATTCATTAATTAAAGTGAACATTATGCTGTACAAGCTATTCCTTGGAGTCTCTGTTAATCGGAATGATTGCTTAATTAGCATATTTTTGTTTCCATGGGGGCTGCTAATTAAGGGAATTCTATTATATTATCATCTCTTTGGTATTCTATATTGTTTCTCTATCATCAACTAGTCAGCATTCTTGATTTCCCAACTTTCGGAAAGATCTTGCCTGGTAAGGGCATTGTCTCCTTGAAATAAATTTCTTCCTGGTAGGCAATTCTAATTCTTTACAGCACTTCTGGACTAACTCTGGCTTTCGTGAAAGCAAGTAAAGCAATAGCATAGAAGATCCGAAGTATTTGGGGCTCTTATATTGCTTAGATACTGACTCATTTCAATTGAGAATTTATATGTTCACATATATGCACACACACATATTGCTTTGCAAACTTAAAAATACTAAACAGATATTAGCTTTTATTATTTTAATTTGTGGCAGAAAACCTGAAATGTGTTCCCTTTCTTCTGTGCTACCTCGTGGAATTCCTTATTTCAAGACTCAGCTCTGGAACCGCCTTCTACATGAAGGCTTCTCTGATTCTCCAGTTGTTAGTGTCTTCTCTCCCTAAACTACCTTGTATTCATACTGCATGTGTGCATGTTACCTCCCCCAAATAGATGCTAAGCTTCTGTGACCAGGGAGTGTTTTCGTTTTCTCTTTGTATCCCAGTGCCTAGCACACATAGTGATCACTTAACAAGTGCTTATTGATTAGTGATTTACTGTTTAAAAATAAAATGGTTGAAAGCCCAAAGAGAGATCTCACTTGTGTCATTGGAGCCTTTCCTGAATTATTCTGTAATTTTAGGCAACCCATTACTATTTACTGCCTTCCCAATCACAAAACATGTCCCAAATCAGAGTGTTCAAGGTAAATTATAATGAGGTGAATTTTTGGCATTATCTATTAGTTTGCCTTTTTGGAAACTCTGACCCTTCCTTTCTCTGGTTATTCCTTCCCTCCTTAAAGTATTCAGTGACTTACCTCTGGATGTCTGGTCATCCTATTTAGATTTAAATAATAGATTTAGATTTATTAGAGATCTTCTGATCATCCAGTTGAACTCCCTCATTTTACAAATGAGGAAGCCAAGGCCCAGGAAAGTTATGTGTCTTGTCTTAGTTGTTAAGCTAGTAAGTGGCCAACCTGGGATTTTCCAGGTCTTTTGGCTCCAAAACCAGTGTTCTTCTACTGAAAACATTGCCCTCACTAGAGTTTTGTAGAGTTTCTCCTTCAAAATAATAATGCTTGATTATATAGAACATTATGGTTGCAAAGGGCTTTAAATAGATGGTCTCATTCAATGGGATTGAGGATGATGATGTTAATAGTAATATTAACTTACATTTTTGTAGGAGTTAAGATTTTCAGAGTGGTTTACATATAAAATCCTATCTAATACAATAGTTCTTTAAGGAAGGAATGGCAAGGTTGAGAAAGATGATTGACTTGTCAAGTAGGATGACTATAGCTACGTTGATTTTTGTTTTTATCAATGATTTGGATGAAAAAATAAATCTAGTGTTTTTAAATTTCTAGGGGATAAAATAGCTTACACATTGGTTGAGAGATTCAAGATCTGATAAAAATCATTTGAGCATAGAATGTTGAACCAATTCTAATAAGGTAAAATTTAAAATACATATATCTGTGTGTATATATTTTAGATATAGGTTTATATATATGTATACATATATATGTATATATATGTATATATAAATTTCAACTTATTAAAGTAGTAGTAGGCAGCTCTAGACACTCTAATACATGCCTTAGATGGGAGAATGAAGACAAGACCAATCATTTCATTGGTATAGAGATCTGCTGAATGAAGAAATCCCTTCCACCTATGCAAGTTGGCATCTCTTCTGCAACTTATAATCTTAGAGGGTTGCATAGAACACAGAGTCCAAGGAACTTTCCCAAAGTCATACAGTCAGTAAATGTGAAAGTCAGGACTCCATGGTCAGCTCATCTCATGCTGAAGATAAAAAATGCTAAACTGAAAAAAAAAAACCCAAAAAAACATGCGTTTAGGGAGTTTGCATTCAATTTGGATAAAGTAATTTTATGGTTAATGGGTGATTACCTGAATTGTTATCATTTTTCTATATCAGGGATTGTTTTCTCTTCTCTACTATATTTCTCTGAACAATCAGGAGAACTCACATCAGAACATGCTCTCGTGTATGTGACAGGCATATAATATGTAATAGTAGAGAGAGTTCTTTTCTGGGCAGCAGCAGTAGCACCAGCAGCAGCAGCAAAGTAGTCAGCAAAATGGTCTTCAAAGAAGTCCAATAAACCCTGGAATGAGCTTGTATTTCTTTTACAATGATTACATTTTTATAAATTTAAATAAAAATTTAATTTTCACAAGATGGTTATTATACATTGTTGTAACATTGGATAACATTTTCTCAGACTGGTGGATTGGTAAAGAGGAGAATCTCTTGTTTGGCTATCTCTCATCCCATCTTTCTCCATGAGACTTTTTCATGAGTGGCCATGTTAAAACTATCATATGTATAAAATACTTCATTATTTGGATGATACGAAGGTGAGGATTACAAATGCATTCCCTGTAGTCTCTGAGAAACAATTGATGAGAGTTCTTATGAAGTTCAAAAATTAACGAGAAATATATAGAACGTGACAGTGCTCATGTTGAACTTTAATGAGAAACATATCCATTTCAAATTTTAAATAATTAAACTTTCAATTAGGTTCTTATAAATTTGTACATTTACACTTCTGAAGTTATAACAGTTTAAATCTGCACTAAGACTTTTGGGACAATTTATACCATAATCTCTGATTTTACTAATATTAGGTCCCCCCTCTGAAGATTCAATTACTTACACTTTTTTCCCATAATTATACCCTAGAGAATCTGCTTTATAAAATGAAGGTCACTTTCTGGACACTTTAATAGACACATACAGATACATACACATACACATATATGTGTGTTTATGTATATATGTGTATGTATATATATTTGGTATGATTGCGGCATCCAGACTGTTTACTTGTTATCCCTTACTCTCATTTCAAAATTATCTTTACTCTTTTACTCAATGATGCTTTTCACATCCCTTCTTACCCATAAATTATAATTGCTAATATGCTTCAGCCCATATTTAGCCACTGTGTGTGCTTCCGTTGTTCTTTGTATCAACTCTGATTTTTATCTTTCAGGTTTCTCTTTTTCCTGACATTTTTTCCTGGATGTACCATAAACCTCATAGATTCTCTTTACATCCTTTCACCAAGGTCGCTGTTTTGTAGAGATCTGATATATTCTTCCAATCTTATTGTTTTTATGTTGTTGCATTATTCTTCCTATTGTCTTTGTATTTTTGCATTCTAATTCTGTTGTCTCCTATTGAGAGAAGAAATGGATAACGGAAAGCATCTCTGTATTTTGTCCTAGTCTTGTCAGACCTACTCATTTCTTCCTTAAGGGCTTTACTTTTTTGTTTGTATGCATGTTTTTGATGCCTTCCATTATTTCTTTAATCATGATTCTGGACCATTCTAGAATTTCTTAGAGTTATTTCATTGTCATTTCTGAAGAACTTGTAGAATTTTTGTGCTATCTCAACCTTCCTTAGGAGATGATGACTCAGTTTCTTTTGTTTAGATGTACTTGCCCACTGAGTTGGATTTTTTTCTTCTACTTCTAGTATTTGCTTTTACCTCTTTCTTAGTTGCTGATTTTTCTATGATGTCCTTGCTTAAAATCTGCTTAACCCCAAATTTCTTCTCTAGAAGGCCTAGAACTGCAGGGCCCCTCCTCCAGCACTTACTGCCTATTCTCTCTTCTCTCCTCTCTTTCTCTCCAAGGAGACCAGATGGTAGCTGCTGCCTTTACCAGTCCCATTTCTTCCTTCCTGCCCATCCCCTACACTGAGCATTGTTAAGCATTATAATTGCTTAGTTGTTTACAAAGGAGCTCTCTCTTTTGCTTTTTTGTTAGAACCAGGTTGGCAAACTCTTTTGCTAAGAGACATATTTTACTAATAGCAGCTAAATGTAGATATATTATTCCTTGTCAAATGCTGTACCAATACACTTTCACATACCCTTGTATATATGCCCACTTAATTATTTGTATAATTTGAGTCAGATTACCATTTGTATTAGAATATGGAAACATCTACAGCTATAGATGGGCAGCTAGGTGGCATAGTAGATGCATCTTCCTGAGTTCAAATCTGTCCTCAGACACTTGCTAGCTGTGTGGCCCTGGGCAAATCATTTAACCCTCTGCCTCAGTTCCTCATGTTATAGATGTAAAATACATCTGTATTTTCAATCTGACCTCTTTAAGAACTCTCATGGATGTAATAAGGATGTAGCATAGCTTGTCATAGTAGAGAGAGTGCTTGTCTGGGCCATAGCAACAGCAAAGAAGCAGCAACATAGAGAATGAGGAATACGATTAGCAGCATTATTGGCAGGCTCATTGTATTCCTTTGATTACTGTAAGCTGGAATTGGTAACGTTCCTCCAAAACAGTGCCAGTAATACCTACAGTCAATGGACAGGAAGGGCCTGTGATCAGGTCAAGTCAAAAAGCAAATATTAAGTGGTTACTACATGCGAGGAAGTAGACAAAGCACTAGGAGGACAAATAGAAGAAAGACAGACTCTGTCCTCAAGGAGCTTACATTCTAATTGGGGAAAACAATAAATCAAAGGAAGTTGAAAAGTGAGAAGGATGGTTGGGAGGGTGACTAGAAGTATCACAGTGCCTTCAGCAGAAAAGGAAAAAATTGGATAAGAAGTTTTACGAAAGAAGGACATTTGTATATATGTTGTGCTTGACGTGTGTACACGACATTTATGTGGATGGAAATTCTGAGCAGGTATGGATATTGCTAGCCATGTGGGACCAGACTGTGGCTGGATATACAGATTTGGGAGTTATTTGACTAACAATCATAGCTGAACCCACAAAATCTGTTGCGGTCACCGAAGGAGAGAATATAGAGAGAAATGAGAAGAAGGTCCAAGAAAGAGGACTGGGAGACACCAGTGCTAAGGTATCAGGGGATGAATAATGATCATGCAAAGGATAATGAGGGAGATGCCATTCAGGTTGGAGAAGATGGCTATTTTTGATCTCTTTTATGTATTTTTTTCTTACACTCTAGTTTTAATTTTATACTGAATTATGTTTTGACCTGCCAATATTGTTGGAATAACCTTTATCTTAAGAGCCACTTCTACTTCCTTATGTGATACATTGGATACTGAGGCACTAGATTCTGAATGTGACAATTCCACTATAATCAATGATGAGAGTAAATCACTTCAGAAATGCTGGCAAATTTACCATTTTACATTTATTCATTGTCTTTTTGCCAGTGGCATCTGCAGATGTTCTTGTGATAATTGGGTTTAATCGGGCCTCTTGATGAGCTTTCTGTAGACTTGTTTACGATTTCACTGCTTTTTACTGTTTTCTGAGGTGATGTTGCTCATAAGCTTCTGCCATCCTCCTACATCGTATTTTGAAAATGTGCTTGTGTTCTCCACTAGGCTTGCCTTGGCCTGCCTGGTTTTTTACTTGGCAAAGAGACCCACTATTTGCTGACTGAGATAATCCCTGGCTCTTTTTGATCCCCTTGCTGTGGCAACTCTTTTGTATTAGTTAAACTTTGCTAAGGGTCGATGCTCAGAATAAATGGCTTTTGTCTCCCAGTTCTCAGAATTGGTAGCTTCTTGAAACAGATGAGGTTGCAGGTGTTGTCATTGGACGTTACTTATCTTCTGTTTTCTTCTGATTTGATTCTGATTTTGACACAGGCTCTAACTTGGGAATTGTCTGATTGCATATAGATCCAGTAACTGTTCATTGGCAATCAGTTGCTTCTTGTCTGTTAAGTTAGAGTCAAGCTCTTCTTGAAGAAGATATTTGTGGTATTAAAGCTTAAGGCTTTCAAATAATCAACAAACCTGAGGATTCATTCAGATGTTAACAGACTTGATAATTTTGACATGTTTTCTCCCATTCTTCCCTTTGTCTACATTCTTACTAACATTATGGAGGCTAAAGGCATAAATTGACTTGTCCTGAAGATTTGCAGATGTCTTTGTAATATTTCTCTTATTTATCTTCTGTGTCTTCTGTACCTATCTTTATGGTATTCCTTTTTCCTATTCTTATCAGTAGTGCTTCCAGATTAAACGGTCAAGTATGCAATGAAGCAATGTCTCTTTTTGACTGCGCACGTGAAAAAACCAACTCTGTCCTATCCTTTGTCCTTCTTTTCTCACTATTTTAATGATAACTTGGGAGTTGATTTTCCATTAGGCTAAAACTTCTTTAGGTATTCTGGCTTCATTTATAGAAAAAAAAAATAAGAGAGAAAGCAAAAAAAAAAGGGGGGGCATGAAGTTATTCACCTATCTGATTACATCAGTATTGGGATGAACCAGGGTAGAAATTCTCTTCACTGGTAGAAATTGGCAACTCATCTGTAATTTATAGTTCTTAGGAATCTGTGGTGGCATTGTGGATTTAAGAAACTTGTTTATAGTCTCACAACTTGCCTATATGTTATAAGCAAGACTTGAACTAAGGCCTCATGGCTCCAAGGTAAGCTCTTCATCTACTAGAAAAGACTTTTTCACGTAGCAGGAATATGAAAATCAAAATAAATTTAGTTCAGTTCTTCCAATAGTTTATCAACTTATTGGTTGTTGTACAAAAACCTTAAATTCTGAGTAAAAATAGTTAAATTAATACTTATAGATTGTCTATAGATAGAATTTTTGGCATCTTTTATCTCCCTTTCCCTCTACTCTGCCACTTCCACTGTGGAAATACAAGTGGCTAGTCAGTTAGTCAATAAATATTTACCAATGAGTTCCTAGGCTAATGATGGAGACAATAAGCAAACCACTATATATAAATAAATTATATAGAGGAAAAATTGGAGATAATTAACAGAGTAAAGACACTAAAATTAAAGGGGATTAGGAAAGGCTTCCTGCAGAAGGTAGGATTTTAGCTGGAGCTTGAAGGAATCTAGGAAAGCTAGGAAGCAGAGATGAGGAGAGATAACATTCCAGGCGTGGGGGACAGCCAATTAAAACACCAAGAGATGGAGTGTGTTGTTTGACAAAAAGGAAGGAGGCCAGTATAGCTAGATCCAGAGAGTATGTGAGACATAAGGTGTAGAACGACTAGATAGGTGAGGGAGGCTATGAAGGATGTTAAATGCCAAACAAGATTTTATGTTTAAGAGACAATATGAGGTCTTAAGGAACATTTCATGTTTATTCTTGTTGTTGTAAGAGTCATTATGGCCAAAATTTCAACACCTAGCAGCCAACCTACTGGAGTGGAATCTTTCTGAAAAACAACTAGGCTGGTCCTTGGAAAGCTGACACAGTCTATCACAGGAGCTGTGCTAACTGCCTTCACACCTTGTCACATCCTGCTAGAGTTTGTGCTCTCTGATACAGTATTTGGAAATCAAGGGCTGCCTCTCTCTGCATCAGGGGTTCTTAACATCGTGTCGTTGCTGCTGTTGCTGCTGTTTTTTGTCATGGCAGTCTGATGAAGCCTGTGGACTCCTCCTCAGAATGTTTTTAAAAGCATAAAATAAAATATATAACATTACAAAGGAAACCCCCAATTATATTGAAATACAGTTATTATTAAAAATAGTTAAAAAAATAAGTTGATAAAGCCCAGGTTAGGGATCCCTGACACTGATATTGATGACAGATGTTTCTATTGATATATGATATCCTGATTTCAATGACCCCTGAACTATTAGAGAGAAGTTCAAGGCTACAATCAGGGGATCTACCTACTTATCCACATAGAAGAAGCCAAATGAATCAAGAAGTCATATTGTCTAGATTATGACATGCAGTTGACTAATTTCATTTATACACATTCATATGTGTACGTACACACACACACACACACACACACATACACACATACACACATCCCTTATCTGTCCCTCTGTCTCTGGGAAACTCTCATTCCAGTAGCTCTTTAAATTAAACTCTTTGATTTATTCTTTCCATTCAATGAAATTTCTTAACATTTTCATGTAACAAACCCTCTCAGATTTTTTTTCTGGTGTCTAACTTAAATTCTCCCAATGTCCCTTCACTCCTTGTTCTGAAGCATTGTTCAGCATACCTTCTTAATAGTGTTAACTGAACTGGAACCAGACTCTAACCTGTGGGTGGCTAGAGCCAAACAAACAGAGCAGGCTAGAGACAGGAGAGTCAGGACAAGAATAGAAGTTAAATTAATTTCAGAGTGAGGAAAATGACATATGCATATGGAAGCCCCCTCCCGCAAGAAGGAGGGCTTTCGGCTGCTAAGGTTGGGGCCACTTATATACATGAAAGGGGTTGGCCCACAATACAATCATTCTTAGATCTTGAGATAGTTCTCATGGTTGGTATTTATTGGGACAATATGGGCATTCTTTGGTTCTGTGGGAACAGTCATTGTCTCAAGTCTTAGGGGTCATGACTACCCTGCCAGGTACGGAATCAGTTCTGTGACAAGATAGGAGCATAGTACCTATCAGTGACAAGGAACAGGGATTGTGAACACGTGATGAATGGCCCTAGGAAATAAGAGGGGCTAAATCCCTCAGTGAACACCTGGTACTGGTCCAAACAATACTCTTTGCCAGAGGGTCGTATCTAGAGCACCAAAGATTATTTTATGCCAAGCTCAGGGCACAGCATTCTTGTTAGACCTTAGCTCTGGAAAACAGGGTACCTCCAAAATCTGTTGACAATAGTATTGATGATGAAGATGATGATGATGACAACAATAAAAATAGCTAATATTTATGTAGTTCTTTAGTTTTAGAAATGCTTTACACATATCTCATCTTATCGTCATAGCAACCCTGGGAGGTAGGTGGTATTATTATCTTCATTTTACAAATAAGGAAACAGAGGCTGTCAGAAGTCAAGGGTCTTTCCCAGGATCACACATCTAGTAAGAGCCTGAGGCTTGATTTGAACTCAAGTTTTACTAATTCTTGGTCCTTAAATCTATCTACTTTGTTACCTAGCTGCCTGTTTGAACCTTAAAGCTATGACTCAGATACCAACAACTTTCTCTTCTGTGGGCTGTAACATCCCAGTGACCCATTCTTGTTCTCCACCCACAGGAGCAGCTCCTAGCTTCTCATTATTTCTGAGAAATTCATGGTATCAAAGAATCAAAAAGTATGCATTAAGGAATTACTATGAACCAGATATTATGCTAGGTACTGGGGATACAAGATCAAAGAATGAAACAATCCCTCTTCACAATAAGCTTATATTCTAATGGGGAGAAAACAAATGCATGTAAAATATATGGCATAAATACTAAGTTAATTAATACAAATCTATACAAAGTAGTTAATATTGTTGTTGTTGTTTGTCTTTCATTCTAGAAGGGGACCATGACATCAGGAAGATGATGCCATGACTTCAAGTGAATTGGATTTAAGTGAGGGAGGGCTGTGCAAAGACACCAGCCTTACTTTTCCTCTGGAGTCATCTGGGTCCAGTGGCAACATGTAGATCTGGATGACTGGAGATGGCCCTCAGTTAATATAAGGTAGTTTGGGAATTAAGTCACTACCAGTGGAGGAGGTGGGGGAAGTAATCAGCAAAGGCTTCATGTAGAAAATGGTGGTTAAGTGACATCCTAAAGGAGCAGGAGGACTCAGGAGTGATTGCCTTGTTTGTTGTTTGTCTTTCATGACATCACAATGTCAGGGTCAATGTACAGTGTGTGTCTAGCTGTGGCTGATTATACCAATACAAGTTTTGAAGGCTCAACCACAGGTTGGGCACAAATAGTCCATATGACCAGTTGAGAGGAGGTATCTCTAAATTTGAACATTTCTTATTTCACATGATTGCCCTATAAACATGTTGGATAACCAGGCAAAGGCCCAAAGATGGAAGAGTGTCATGTATGAAGTACGGAAAACAGGCCAGTTTGGCTGAAACAGAGAGTGGCAGGGTCGGTGGGAGTAGGGTAGTGATGATGTCCAATGAAGCAGGAAAGATAGATGAGCTCTAACTTATGTAGAGTTTTAAAAGCTATAAAGAGGAATTTATGTTTTATCCTAAAGTCAAAAAGAAGACAATAGCATTTATTAAGTAAGAGATCCACATGGTCACATCTGTACTTAAGGAAAACTGCAGGGAAAATAAGGGGAGAACATTTTCCTAAGAATGTAAAGTAAATCAGGAAGGCAAAAACCTCAAATTCTCAGGTGGTAGGAGGAATGATAGAGAGCATGACCTTGTATCATTCAACACATATATACACATTAACAACACACCCTAATTTAATGCCATATGATATCTACAAAAAAAAGAATGCCATCCTTATTAGTTAATAGCATTAAAATCATAAAATCTTTTTTAGTGAGAATGTTCATTAAAAAACATCAGAATTTCAGTGATCTCAAGGTCATCTTCATGGGCATGAATCATTCTCTACCTAATTCATAGCAAGGACTGGTCTTAGGTACCAAAGTGTTTCTTACTGAATTTCCTGATTTCTTTCCTCACACTCATTACTCATTCCATACCCTCTTTAAAAAATCCCAAAAGAATCCGTCAGATTTAGGTTCTTCCAGAAGAGTTCAGTTCACTGCACTATAACAAAAGAGAACTTTTAGTAAAGTGAAATGTGGAAATGGAAAATGTCTTTCTCTCTATGTCCCTGAAGTGCACTCTTAATGCACTCCATGGTGAAAAGTCTTCCTTGACCTCTCTTTGCGTTTGTTGTCAGGTAACTGGTGGAATTTGATGGTTAATAATTCTTTACTTTAGGTTATTTCACCTGACAACTCAAGTTAGTAACAATTTCCTCTCAGGACTTGAAAGCTTGCTCATCCATATAACAGTGTCTAATGAGTAAACAATGCATAGCTAAAAGCAAAGTGTAGCTCAACAGAAATACTCACTTTGGAGTGGTGGTTACTACTCTTATAGGGATAATTTCTGATTTTCTGGATTATATTCTTTTGAATGGTACTTGTCTATAATTAGAATTTTAAAATATAATCATTTCATAATCAGGAAATACTATAAAATAGGTGGCCTTGTCATGGCACTATGGTAATAAAAGTTTCTTATGTTGGTGTTGTGTGTGCCATTCGATGCTATTACAATAGGTTGGATTCATGAGCCTAGAGGCTGCTATTAGCAGCAAATAATCAAATGGGTTATTTGCTCTGTCTTTCTGCGCTGGTGATTCCTGTCACTCCTGCCAAGTGGACAGTACATTTCTCTGGGGTAGCATCCTGCTGAGATTTGTGCTCTAATGTGTGATCTGTTGTACCACATGACATCTTGGTAAAAGATCTTTTGTTTTCCAGCCGTGTAGAGTGAATAGGCTTCTGTAATTGCTCCAGAAAGAATGGACTTAGTTAGAACTTAATCAAAATAATTTTCCACAATACTACTTTAGTTGATGTGTTCTCATCTATGTATTTATTCCCTCAAAGTAATGCCAACTTTAATCTGTTCATGTGTTTTTATTTTGTACAACTTTCATCTATGCTTTTACATAAATAATCATGATGATGATGATGATGATGATGGTGATGGTGATGGTAGCCAAAAATCCACAACTTATCCTGACATGGAAGCAATGCTGAATTATTGAAAGCTATATCAGTGAGATCACAAACTCTGGCACATTCTTCTATGCAAGAGAGGTTTTGAGAATTATGCTGTCAGCAGACTGAGTCTGCTCTTTGAGGACCAACCTAGCTAAGTTTGGAGAGGTTCATCACCAGTAGGCTGAACATTAGGTAATGAGTTAATTAACCAAATTAATCGGTGAAACAAAAAATTACAGAATGATCTTCAGCCCTGTGTAATCTTGCTCCACTTCTGCGGGTATTGTAGAGGAATAATGGAAAAGAGGGCAAAGGATGTTCAGATTTGTACAGTTTGGGGGTCTTCTGTAAATATCAACATCTCTCTCAAGGTGAAATTTGTGTCCATTGAACAGTGGATTGGAGGATTTTAGAGGAGCTGAACTAAGTCAATATTTATTTTCTTATAATGAAAATACCTCAAAGATATAGGGAAGTTGCAGCTAAGTGGTAGGATGTCATATAGATTCTCTTTGGAGAGGCAAAAATAGGCATTGGCAGTAGTTAGTTTCATCATTGTAGTAAGATAGTCAAGGCTGCCTGTCCAGCTTGTGAATCACAGAGCACTTTGAAATAATCTATGGTAGGAAAAGAAAAAGAAAAATGACCAAAAAGCCAAGTTCTGAGACCTTGTATAGAGATCATTTGTTCCTTAGTATAAATGAAAGGAACCAACTTGCCTGGGTGTGTCACTATGGAGGTAGTGAGTATAGGCCTATCCCTATCTGTGTTTAGTCTAAATACCACCTGAAATGCAGTAGCCAACATTTCCCTAGACTAAGATTATGAAGGATGATTTCACCCACAAAAGACATCAACCAAATTCTATGGTCTCTAGTACCTTCTATTAACACTTGAATGCCACTTGATTGATTGCTGATAAATGAGAAAGAAGTCTTTGTTATATAATATACTATGGAACAGCTAAGTGGTACAGTGAATAGAGAGTCAAATCCAGCCTCAGACACTTATTAGCTTTGGGACCCTGGGCAAGTCACTTAAACCTGTCTGCCTTAGTTTCCTCATCTTTAAAATGAGCTAGAGAAAGGAATGGCCAATCACTCTAGTATCTTTGCCAAGAAAACTCCAAATGGGATCATGAAGAGTCAGACATTACTGAAACAACTAAACAACAACAACATACTATGTGGCACTTTCTTTTTCAGGGAAATATAGAGTTGCTGTAGGAATCATGAAAAGAAAGGTAATAAGGAATATGATTACATAAGATTAGTGAACTTTTTGTCATTGGAATGCTCATGCTTAGTATTAGCTAAGATTGTCATGAAGATAATTATAGCCAATGTATAAGTATCTTTGTTTCAAGAATTTAAGAAATTTTGCAAATCAAGTGAACATATATTTTACTACCTGTTGACTTCAATGCAAAAGTAGATAAAAGGGAGAATATCAATATCAGCAAGATTACCATTCCACTGAAGGATTAAAATGGTGTCAATAGCTGCCATTTCCCTGGTATGTTAAGGTTTAAAGATATTTTCCTCAAGATATCCCATTGAGGTAGATAGTATGAAATGATTCTCTCCATTTTATGGATGAAGACACTTGGATTCACTTGGGCTACATGCTCAAGGCCACACCTTCAGTGGATATCTGAGCTTCATTACTACTGGCCTTACTCTATTCCCTATTTCCTGGCTGTGGTATACTGGCTATCTTAATCTTGTTTTCTGATTGTTGGCTCTGGTTATCCTGGTGTATACCTTCGACTCACCTGAAAACATCTTCCTCAGGACAGTGCCTATTTTTATTATTTTTTCAACCCCAATGCTTAGCACAGAGCAGGTAGTGAATAAATGCTTGTTGAATTAAATTGAATTGAAGTGAACAGGTTTGCCACAGGGTTGAAATCTGGTTTCCTGAACCAGTGATCAGGATGTGTTACCATGCACTGCCCTTTCACAGTAACTTTAAACATTGTTTGCTTTGCCTTCTCCCTCAGAATTCTGTCTTCTTCTGCATGGCATTTGGAGTTATAGAACTTAATCCTAACCTGAACTACTTGTATGGCAGAAATATTCTAGGAATACATATTGACCTTACATAGATCAAAAATAATTGTCAGAATCATAAGTGAGACATTCACACTTGAGTTTTATTATTTCCCCCCTCTAAAAATATAACTACATATCATAGGTACCATGTAGTTCTGGAATATCTTATTTAATATACCACAAGCTCCCATCCAACATATACTCTAGCAATAGACCAGGAATTATAAACTGACAGCAAAGTAAATAAGATAGGAAAATTCCTCCCATATAGCAATAGTCTCCCATAAATTCCCATGATAATTGTGGAAGAGGGAACACTATCTGGACAGTTCATTCTCCTAGGATACTGTGCTCTTTAGGCTTATATTATGAATAGAAACCCTTATTTGCTCCATCTCCCAGTAACTGGCTATTCCTCATTTCTTTTCTACCCAGCTTCTATTGCTGCTATTTCTTTTTGCATACACCTTTGCTATTTGTTTCTCCTCTACTTTTGTTCTTGTATAAGAAAATTATTTTCTTATTTTCTTCTGTATAACTAGCTTCATGAATATGGCAATTCCCCCTGCCAATGACCAACTTATTTTTAATTATTATCTTAGACAGTTAATTCAGGGCCCTGAGAGATTAAGTGATACCCTTATATGGCATCCCATACCTACTATGCCAGGGACAGGTCATCATGACTTTTCTGACTCCAAGACCAGTGCACCATCTTCTGGTGCACCTTTCCTAGGCTCATTCAATGGGAATGCCATAACTTTTTGTTGGTATTGCTCTGCCAACATGACTAGAGCTAAGCAATGCATTATTAGGTAAGCCCATCGTTACAACCAGTTGGCCCACAGAAGAGTTCCTTAAGTCAATAACCTTTTTTTCAATCATACTCCTCTCTGCCCTACTCAGGAAGAATCGACCTCCCTCTCACACCTTGTGATAAATAAGTTCAGTTCCCATCATGCCTTTGCCACCTGACATGTAAATAACCTTGAAGCTTTCCTTATACCTCAAGGAGTCACTTATTGTAGCAACACCAGAGGTGGAAACTTTGGCTCTCCTTTTTACTTCAATCCCAAGTTTCTATCTCCTTTATAACTAAAATGATAATATGGGTTGCTTAAATATGTTCTAAGGTAAGAATAGACAAAAAAAATGAGGTGAGATTTAAAAGAAGTAAAGATAGGCAAAATGTGTTGTTCTATTAACTGATCCCAATTTTACTTACTTCTGGTCTCTCTTTTATTCTCTCAGGAAATCCTTCGATTTTTAAAAATCTCTGGTTGAGGCTTGTCAAAGCCAGAAAGCTGCTGGTATCAGACTGAGGACTGAACGGCCTTCCAGCCACTTCTTCCCTGCTTTGTTAATTGAGCTATGGCTTTCTAATTACCTATAGAGGAAGCAAGTCTGTTCCAGGAGGCTTCTTCCACTCAGCTTTTGCTACTGCTTGGATTGTTTCTCTCTAGCTTTCCCAGGGGAACTTGGCTTTCTGCTCTTACATTGTCAGAACAGATGGACCCCTGGAACCCTGAATACCTAATTAGTGGTGAAAAGAGTTCTTTAACTAAACTCTGAGTTATGCAGTCTCTACCTGCTAGCCACAGCAATTTTACAGCTGATTCTTGAAAAAAATAACTTTTCTTAAAGGGACAATCTTTTCCCCCCTTCGCTGTTTTAAATATGTTTTGGATAAAAATTTTGCAGATTATAGAGCATAGAGTAAGAAAAGAATTTAGGTAACATCTATTCCAAAGCTTTTGTTTTGGAAAAAAAAATAAGCATTTTCTGGTATGATCTTTGCTTATGTACTAGTATTTATTGAAATTATTTTATCAATCTTTCATTGAAATCCTACCCAAATCTAAGTCTCTCCACACTCCAATCCATCCTTTCAACTATTAGACTAATTGTATAAAAACTCATGTTCGGCTATATCACTTCCTTATTCACTAAATCCCAGTGGCTCCCTGTTACCACCAGGATCAAATATAAAATCCACTGTTTGGCTTTCAAAGTCGTTCCTAACCTGGCCTCTTGCTACCTTTCCAGTCATCTTACACTTTATTGACCCTTATGTACTTAAAGATTCAGTGACATTGGCCTCCTAACTGTTCCTCCAATAGGATATTTCATCTCCCGACTGTGGGCATTTTCACTGGCTGTCCTCATACTTAGAACGCTCTCCCTCTTCGTGTCTGCTTCTCAGCTTCTCAGACTTCCTTCAAGTATTAGCTAAAGTCTTGCTTATGACAATAATCCTTTCCCAGTTCTTAATTTTAGAGTCTTTCCTCTAAGACTACCCCAAACCATATATTTTACTTGTACATAGTTACTTGTATCTGTCATTAGACTGTGAGCTCCTTGACAACAGGGACTTTTTTTTTCTTTGTTTGCCTTTCTTTGTAATCTGCAGTGCTCAGCACAGTGCCAGCACATAATAGGCACTTAATAAAATGTTAGTCAATGGAGTATTCCGATGCTTCATTGTTACACGGAGTTGACTGTGTGTTCTCCAAGAATAGGATATCAGAACACTGGCAGCTCCTACCAAGCTGACAAGTTTTTAAGTATGGACCCAGCAACAGGATTATATATCTATTGTATGAAGACTCAACCAGGTAAGTTTCAAGGGTCCCATTACCAGGCAGGTTGCAAGGTAATGATTTTTTGGATACAACAATTCTTAAAAGCACCCTACCAAATAATAAAGTCTTGTTATGTCAGTGGAGATGAGGGAAGAATGGGAGTATTAATTCTCATACTGATAATTTCTTGGCAAGCTCAACGATTCCTTGAAGTACTAAAGCATCATTTCACTGCTGTCTCCTCACCAGCTTCTTTGATCCCTAGACTAGCCACCATGAACCGAAGGATTTAAGCTTTTCATCTCTGAACTCCCACCCTGAGGTCCTGCTATCCTGATTGGTGAGTGCCTCTTATGGCCCATTGCATCAGACCAGACTAGGAGAGAATTTTACTTTCCAGCCATCTTCTCACCTACTATCTTGTCCATTGGATGCTTGCCCTAGAAGCTGCCCTGTTCAACCCCTTCCTAGTGCTGGAGCCAATAGCAAATCAATATTGTCATTGCTACTGGAAAGGATGAGTCAGTCAGTCACTTAGTATTTATTAAGCACCTACTATCTGCTAAGCGCTGAGGATACAAAGAAAGGCAAAAATAGTTCCTGCTCTTAAGGAGATCAAAGTCTAATAGGGAGTCAATCTACCCCTCTATTACTTCATCACCATTCCTGTACATTTTAAACCAACATACTATTTGTTCTATATAGCTTTCTATTTCAATTCTATCTCAACTTACTATTTCTTCTATATAACATTCCTTTTTAATGGTTGTCTCTCCCTTTTATAACTTTTTCAGAGCAAGGATTGTCTTCAGTTTTGTTTTTGTTTCGCTAGCACTTGGTACATAATAAATAATACATTTTTTGCATTCATTCATATACTCATGTGGGTCATACTTCATTGATAAGAAGGCTTATTTGTTAAATGTCTGTTTCTTTAAGGTTCTTTCTCAAGTATAATCCCTTTATGTTACAGAGGTAGAGCCAGAATTCAAGTTCAGGTCCTCTGATGCCAAATCCAACATTCTTCCCATTTGTTGCTGTTTCCAGTAAGTGCTTCATGAGCCATGAACTGCATACTAATAGCACTTTGATTTATGTAGAATATTATGATTTCCAAAATGCTGTTCTCAACATAGCCTTTTGAAGTAATTTATATAAGCATCTTAATCACCATTTTAAAGATAAGAAAGTAGAGGTCCAGAGTGGTTACTTGACCTGCCTAGAGTCATGCATTTTTGAATGTCAGAGGCAGAGTTCCATCTTTTAAAGATGACCCATTTAAATTCTAGTTATCTTAGTATGTATCTCTGTTCCTGATACATAACATGCAGAAAAAAAAGAAATTCATCTAGTTATTTGTTTAATGCCCTGGAACACTTGAATGGTGCTTAGGTGTTCTGGTTAAAATAATGCAGATTCTAAGAGCTCATTACATCATCCTACAGAGGAGTAGGTTCATGGGAAAAGCAGATCAATTCTACTAAAGACCAGAAGTAAAAAAAAAAAAAGATGACTACCTCATTTAAACTTTGATATTCTCCAACCTCTAGTCTAAAAGCATTCACTTATATATAATCTCATCAAAGTTAATGTTGGATTTTGCACACTAATCTTCATCATGTTTGGAAACAGAATGGAAGGGCATTATCACTAAGGGAGCTAGATAAGAGCAGTAATCCCTTTTCCATTTAAGGTGCAGGCAGACCAGTTCAAGCAGTTTTATTGGTCCATGGATTCATCTGCTGGCATATTTCCACCTCATTTTGGGTGAGAAGAGAGAGAAAACTGCATTGCATCAAAATCAACTTTATGCATTATTAGATTCACATATAAATACACACAGATTATCTATCAATTGAATCTGTCTCTTCAAATCGATGCACATAAATACAGATATATGAGAGATGCAAAGAAACAGATAAGTCACAGGGGAAAGAGGGGGGAAGGAGGGGAAAGGAAAAAGAGGAGGGGAGAGGGAGAGACAGACAGACAATAGAGGCAGAGCTTAGGGTCAGAATAACTTGGGTTCAAATCTTCCTTCTACCACACAGTCCTTATGTGTAACTGTGGGCTAGTCACTTAACCTCAGACAATAAGCTACAGATGAATGCTGAACTGGCATTGGTAGTGGAAGTTTCCAGAATACTGACCTTCTTGGCTTCCTTTAAGTCCCAACTAAAATTCCACCTTCTATAAGAAGCCTTGCCTAACCCCTCTTATTTCCAGTGCTTTACCTCTTTTAATTATTTCCTGTTTGTTTGCATATTGCTTGCTTTCTACATATTTATTTGCGTGGTGTCTCCCTCATTATATTGTAAATTCTTTGAGGGCGAGGACTGTCTATTGCCTCTTTTTGTATCCCCAGCACTTAGTACAGTGCCTAACACATAGTAGGTGCTTAATAAATATTTATTGAATTGAAATTCCCTATACAGATGAAATCACAAGTATGAATATAAACAGATACTTGCCCACATATAAGCTTTATGTGTATATGTAAGTATGTTTTAATTTGGGAGGTGTTTGTACTACCAATGCAGATTGGCACCTGCTCTCCAATTTACAGTTTTAAAGATTTGCCTGATTTACTGAGAGGCTAAATGAATTGTGTAGTATTATATAGTCAGTATCTATCAAAAGCTGAACTTGAAAACTTGATTATCTGATTCAAAACAGGTTGTCTATCTACTGTGTCACTCTGCCTCACTCACACATAATCTCACACTCTCTGTCTCCGTCCATTCCCTTCCATTGTTGTTTGGTCATTCGGTTATATCTGACTCTATGTGACCCTATGGATCATGCCATCCATGGGATTTTTCGGGCAAATACTGGAGTGGTTTGCCATTTCCTTCTTTGGTGGATTAAGGCAAACAGAGGTTGAGTGACTTGCCCAAGGTAAGTGTCTGAAGCCAGATTTAAACTCAGGTCTTTCTGACTCCAGGCACAGCATTGTGACCACTGAGCCATCTAGCTGCCTCTCATTGTCCCTATATGTCCCCTACTTCAACCTTCTCTCTCTCTCTCTCTCTCTCTCTCTCTCTCTCTCTCTCTCTCACACACACGCACACACACATACACACATTCTAAGTGTATTACTTGTGAAGAGAAAGGTTGTTCCTTGCAGAGAGATTCACATTAAAGTGATATCATAGATAGTCTTACTAAATATTCCCAATGTATAAGAACAGTTTACAGTTTGTTTTTTCTTTTTTTTTCTGGAGCAATAGTCAAGGTCTCTTTTGCTTTATGCCCATTTTCAATTGCTATTAACTGTTTTATTTTCTGCTTTTTTTTCTCTCTTTTCTTGGGAGTTGAGTATAGTGGTTGAATTCCTACATCCACTAGGTAAATGTGCAGTCATATGCTTTCCTCAGAGCTTTAACTAAGAGGAAGTACACAATGATACTGTGAAAAAAGCTTGAGCAGTTCACCTAATGTAATGTCAACTAGTATCCTTTTCCCATTTTAGACTTGACAATATATTCAGGATCATAAATATGACTTTTAAAAGAATAATTTTTTTACTTCTTACCATTTGCCTATCAGTCAATTGAAAAATATTGATTGGGTGCATGGCAGTACTTGGACAATGACACAATATTCTCCCATTCAAGGGCATTACTTTAATAATAGAGACAAGATCAATGTCCTGGAACTTCATGAAGGACCAAAGGACAGCAATAGGGAGGGTGGTCCATGGATTACACTATAAAACTGGGGAATGAACAGGATAAGTTGAATTTTGAGCTTCAGTATAAAGAAAAGGATATCTGTGGCTACAATTCACTTTATCTTTGTATTGAATTTAAAATTGTAGTTAATGGTAAAATGTTATTATTGTTAAAGCAAGTACCAAATAACATTAAGAAATGAATTGATTATATTGACAGAAAACAACTATTTACCAAAATTGGAACCATTTTAAAATCAACTATCTATTTACAAACAGACATTAGCTATTTAGAGCAATTAAAAAATAGTAACAAATGAGAAAACACACACATCTACACAAACATACACATAGAGTATTAAGGTAACTCCAACTTACATGATTTAAATGAACTCTTGATACCAAAAACATGAAATGGATAAAAGAATTGATAGCAACACAGATTTTCACCATTTCTGAACACATTTTAGCCCATATAAACCACAAGGAGAAGATCAAAGGACCCTAGAAACTTCCTCAGCAAGCACTTGATCTCATTTCCAATCTGAGAGCTATGGCACCTAAGCTTAAGAGCAGTCCATAAAGTATGCTATTTTATGAAATACCGTGAAGGATGATAGTGGAAGATTATGAGTATTATCACATTACACAACATTGAAAGATAGTGGTAAAAAAAAATTAAAGTTTTTTTAAAAGACCTAATTAAGGCAATCATTCTGAGAGTCCCCATAAAAAACTGTGTGAGAATAATCTATACATATATCCAGGACATCATTAACAAACATATGATTAGAAGACAGGTTTCTGTAACTATATTGTATGGCAGACCATATTTTTATACTTTTATTTTTTTTGGTTAATTGAAACATGCAGAAAAAAGTCCTCTGTGCTTGTTTGTTGATATGTGTGTACATATGCATGTGTGTATATTTATATATGCATATATGTGTATATATACACATATACATATGTGAACATATATATATATATACATAGATTTAATAGAGCACAATTCTATCTTAAAAGAATCCCTCAAAGTGTCTCTCAAGCCTATATTAAAATTATTAAAGATACCCTTTACTTTTTTTTAATCCCTTTTTGCAGAATGCCTCAATTCTATCTGGTCTCCTGAGAAAGAATCCCCTAGATTTCAGTCAGGCCAAATGCTTTTCATGTTATTTATAAAGCCACCATTCATTGAGGATGTAACAAAGATAACTTTGTATTAGGTTCCTTTTGATTGTGAATATTAAGTGAGACATAAAAAGAAGTTATATTCCCACTTTCATAGAAGGTGTCTAGTAGAAAGTCCAGGTAGAAGAGGGATTCCTTATAGAAGATGATTACCTTCAGATACTCCTATTTGCAAATGTATTGTGTTGACTGCATCCTGCCAGTTTGGCATGACTATACATGCAAGAAAAAAATAGTGTATGAAGAAAGCATATGAAGAAAGAAACCAATGATATGCATTTGCATGAAAAACTCCTAGATATTGATGAAAAAGGAGGTAGAACTGTCATGAAGTGACAGAAAGAAGGAAATGATGGACAGTCTGCCTGCTATACTGGAATTCATGAAATACCAAAAGGTTCAAGGGAAGGTCCCAGAATGTTGGGTGGACCACCTGTGAGAATTTACATGACTATGTAGGTACACAGACAAAAGGTCTTCCAAGATGCAAAGGCATGGATGATAGTGATTATATCTTAGAGGGAGTAAATAAAGTACACATATGGATGAAATTACAGATTCATTGAAGAGTAAGTGTGCTCTTTTTAAAAATCAATACTTTAAACAAAAAGCAAGATACGTTTCTACAATTTTATGTTAAAATGCTTCATTCTGCTAAGCATTTTTAAAAGGATGTTTTGTTTCTATTATGTTGTTTCTCTTATTTTGTGAGTGATTTGATTCTCTCTTGATCCCCAAGATAGAAGGCCATCATATATTCCTAAGGTAGGGAAAATGCTTTTCCTATGATTTATTAGGTTCAGTTATTATTATTGTGGATAATGCCCTGGATTGTATATGTGTGTGTGTGTGTGTGTGACATTTACACTTATTACATATAAAAATTTTTGTGGCATCTACCTGATTACCCAAAATGAGAAAAGCTATGGCAAAAACATTGCAAGAATAATACTGTTAGGAGAGAAAATCAGCCAATCTGACCATATACTACCATATCTATCTCTAATGGAGAATTGGTTTTGTTTCCAAGGACATAGAACAACCTCATACATATATCTTGGCTACATTTAAAACTATGAAAGTATTTGTAAAGGATAATTTTTGAATCCTGAATCAAAAGGACAAAATGGGAGATTCCAAGGAAAATGATGGATCCTAAACTGAGATATCAGCTTGTGAACTTGTACCTTTTAGGATTATAAGAATTTAAATAATTGCATAAATACTCAAAAAAGAAAAGAAAAAATTCTTAATGTGAATAAATTATGGGTACTCAGAGATATATTATCATGAAAGATAGGTGTCTGGGTGTGCATAGAGACAAAGGGTCAATATGAATATGAAATTCAGAGCTTAAAAGTTTTAAATTTATATTGATTTAGAAGTGAACAGCTGTGTAATATGAGTGGATATCTTATAGAAAAGCAAGTGAGAAGGAGATAAAAATGTTGCATTACACATCTTCCTTGCATAATTGTCAGGGCTTTTAAAAGCTTCAAATCTTCTGAGCTATTTCAGAGTTAACAAATCTATTTTGGAAAAAAAAATGTAGCACAGAGTTATATAATCCTCTGCAGAGGCAAAAAGGATCCTTTTCAAATAAATCTCTTCTTATTAGTGTGTCAGCAGCTTCTTCTTTTGCCAAGTTAATCATTTAGCCATCTGAAACCTGGTTGGTTTGTTTGTTTCCTTTTTTTTTTTTAGCCTTGTCAGCGCCAGAGCAAGCAAAAATGATTTTCTCCAGAAAAATTTATTTCCTGCCTTTCACCTTAGTTAATACAAATAAAAAATACTATATTTTGCCTTTCCTGGGAGAGTTCTTTTTTCAGTTAGTCTGATATAGAGAGTATTTAATTCCTTAAGTACCCCCAAACAATACCCCTTTTTTTTTTAGCCTTCACATTCCTTCCTCTTTCTTTGTGCTAATTGGACCCAAGGCAAACTTTCGGAGTGGGTGAATTTTATTCTCCCATTTGGCACCCCACTTTCTGGTCTTCAAACACCTGATAAGTATATACTACCTTCACATTACCTAAAGCTTCTCTTATAGTCTTAACTCAGGTCTACACTTCCTCTAATTCAATTGAAATGAAGGTAAAAATGTAAGTCCCTAGAATATGCAAGGCACTGTATGTGTACAAGAGTTAAATACAAAGGCAATGACTAAAACCATCTCTGTCCTCAAAGAGTTTATAGTCTACTGGGGGAAGATACAATTACAGTCATAACCAGGAATTATGGCATCTGAAGCAAATTCTGTTGGGGGAGGGTGAAAAACTCTTTCCCCTCTGAATGCCTGTTATTCAGATATTTGTGTTACCTAGGCAAGAAGTCATTTCCCTGCTACCCGTAACACTCGCTTACTGTCAGTTAACTCTCCCTTAACATTCAGAACACTCAGATTGTTCTGTCTGCTCTTTACATTGTGCCTTATGTAAACCCATGCAATTATTAATTAAATTTCCTTTGTCTTATGTTTCTTCCTCCCTTGTTTCTCTTTTTCTTGCTCTTATGAAAATATGGCTTCTCCTAGAAGTCTCTGTATCCCTGGTTCCTGGTTCTCTTTCCATTGTTAGATGTACCTTATTTCTCTCTCACACTACAACCCTGTCACCACCACTAATGCACTGGACTAGGAAGAAGACACATATTCCCGCCTAAACCCTCCACCTACAGTACCATCATTCAGCAGTTTTCCCTTTTGATCTCTCCTCATCAAACTAAATATCACCTCTTCTATGTGGTAATTAATTACATTTATATAGCATCTTAAGATATGGAAAATGCTTTATACATGTTATCTTATTAGAACTTCATGACACCCCTGTGAGATAAATGCTATTAATATTTCCATTTTGTAGATGAGGGAATTGAGAGTGAGAAATTAAGTGACTTGCACATAGTTACTTGACCAGTTTCTGAGGTGATAATGATGGGGTTGGGATCTAGACCCCAGAAAGGAAAAACTCTGGACTTTCCCACTTGGCCAAATCTCTGGCATTTGCCTGAGGCTATAAACCCATCAACTGGCCTTTCATTGTGGCTACACCCAATCTCCCAATTCTGTTACCTTTAACCTAACCTGGCCTTCCTTTGTTTTATCTCCCTATGTATGGCCCCTGGCCATTTCCCACCCTTAATCCTAGCTAGGCTCCATTTTCCCTTGACTGAGGTCCAGGTCCCAGGAGTTCTGTTCACCCCAGTTTACTGGCCACTCCTAGGTCCCTCCCACAGTCTATATAAGGTCCACCTCGTCTCCATTAAGATGCTTAGATTCTTATAATCTAGCCACTGCTGGGATTCTTATAATCTAGTCAATAAGCCAATAGCCCACTAATGTTTAGACTCCTTAAGAGTATGCCCAATATGACAGATGTTCTAATAAACCTTGTCTTTGACTGAAAGAAGACTTGGGTCGAATTCTTTCTGGCAGAACCCGTGTGTTGTGATTTTGGGGTCCCAGGACCCCTGAACCCCTAAACTACATCAGTATTTCAACCCAATTCTTTCTGATTCCAAAACTCACCTCTATTTCAAAGAGTGACTGGCTCTGTGTTTCTCACCATCCTTATAGTTGGGGATTTCAGTAGATACATTGAGGTCTTCTCCTGAATTTTCTCCACCCTCAAAAAACTTGTTATATTTCCATCTAAACCTTTGAGCCTCCTTCCTCTTTCCCACTCTTGGTTTCTTCAGGAAGATTTTAGAAGCTTGGCAGATCAAAACTGAGGGTAAAAAATGATTCCCTGTATAAGGGAGGGTATAGCCTCTATAGGCAGATATAGCCTCAACAGCTGTCTCTTCT
Source organism: Vombatus ursinus (assembly GCF_900497805.2). Lineage (NCBI taxonomy): Eukaryota > Metazoa > Chordata > Mammalia > Diprotodontia > Vombatidae > Vombatus > Vombatus ursinus. The sequence goes on from NW_020954596.1 coordinate 52,304,034, forward strand.
CCCCTCCTCCCTTGCACCACCCATCTAAGCCTCCTTATCTGTAGACCTATTGCTCTCCAACCCCACTTCTTGTCCTTGAGCTGATACCACTGCTACCTAGTGGTTGCATGACCTTTCTCTTTGGGTAGTACCTGGCCAAGAGAAGCCCTTTCTTAAGTCTAAAAAAATCTAGATGGCAGCTGAGCACTCTGGCTTTTCTTCTGCTATCCCTCACTCTCACCATATGGCTGGCCTGCCTCCTCTCCCTGTCATACATTTGTTCAACTATTTCCCTTAAAATACATCTCCAGTGTATAACAGAAATAAGCTGTGGCCTATTTGAGCCCACCATGCTGCTCTCCATTGTCTTTTTTGGGTCACCTGCAGCTATGACTCCTTGGAGATTGTAGTCTTCCAAGATTAATGACCAAACAATATTGCAGAACATTTAAGTTGCAAATATGATTCTCTGTGCTAGGGGTGGGGAAAGGGTTGTAGTTTGGGATTCTACTGTGCAGTCTAACCTGATCTTTCACCTGTTCAGTTCTGGAACCAACTCATTGTTCTTCTGTAGTGCTTGTCCCAGAGAAAGATTTAACTGAGTGTACTGATTATATAGCATCTCATAGCCTGGGCAATAAGCACTGTTTTAATCCATTTAATATTCTAGTATGTGTTATTATGCTATTTTCTTTGTTAATAATCAAATATATAAAACCATTTTTACTCAAATTAATTTTGATTATTTTAAAATTTCACTCTTGTGTAAAATTTTTCACAAGGGTGGAAATATTTTTAAAAAGAGTATGGTTTGAGAGGGGGGTTATAGGGAAATAAATATTCTACATGTTTAAAAATACCATGAATATTCTTGTTTTTACTCTTCCATGTTATGACAACCATCATGGGGCACCAGTAGATAGGATGAGATGTTGGCCTTAGCTACAAAACATCAGAAAAACAGCTCTAGACTAACTCTGCAAAACAAGTCATCAGTATTTGGATTCTTTCTTTGAAGTACATTAATGTACTTTATATCATGTTCTTTACACATTTGTGTTTTGAATGTAACTTTTTACAAGTTTTATTTAAAAGTTAAAATTTATCATCACTAAAACCAAATAAATTTGCTAAAGCATCTACAGTATTTAAAAAGGTTTTTTTTTTTTTTTTTAGTGAATTCTCACCAAATTTTTTATTTCCTTATTTATTTTGGGAGGAAATATAATGTCAGGAGCAACTTCTAAATATTCCATGATGAGAAGCCATTTTCTTTCATTGAGGGGTTTACACAGGGATTACATAGTTGCAAGATAATAAGTTGCAAAATAATAATAATAAAAAGACTGCCTTTCAGTCATCATGTTGACTCCCTTGCCTATAATCAATGAAACAATGACAAAGCTAAAAAAGTCAAATAATTATCTGAGGATAGTTAACACATTAAAGCATAACAGGAAAGCTTCCTTTTGTTAATTCAGTATGAAAACATATTAAACATAATAGACAAGTACCACCAACAGGGAATTTGAAAATAACACATTTCTCTCCCCTTTAAATTCTAAAACTTTGGCTTGGAATATTTGCCATTTCTCCTTTAATTTCTCTACCAAAGACTAATTAGGTTAAACAAATGATTGTGCTTTCCATTTTTGAGAAACCTACATGAAAATAAAGCTATTTATTTAGCAACTATAAAGTTAAATATTTAGCAACTATTCACACAGCAAAAATGGTAATTCTTGTTATCATCTACCCTTTTGTATACTATTAGTTGATTTGCAGTGACATGAAATTTAAACATGGGGTGATCTCATTACAAGTGTTTTTGAAAAGATCATTTGCTAGGGCCAGTGCACAACTTGTATGATGATGTTGATTGATTCTATAAAAAAAAATGTTAGATGAAATAATGCTGGAGAGTGTAGAGCAGAAAAATGTTATAAATATGAGATATAATGCTGGTCAAAGAGAAGGGAAAGGAGAGCTCAGAGTACTTTATAAAGTTGGTTTGGTATATGCTGATTTGGTATATGCTGATTCCAAAGGACCAATAAGGTTTCACCAAAGTTTCCAAACACAAAGGTAGAATTTGATAATGATATATTCATAAAATAAATGAAAAATCAAATTGTCTGTAGAAACATTATATGGTATGTCTATTACTAATACAGCAAATGATCAAGCCTAACAACAACTACCATTTGTAAAATGGAATGAGGCCGAGGATTTTTGGCAGCTTAACTTTTGTTCTCTATGTATTAATATAGAGAATGTTGGTCTAATAGGTGATTTTTACTAATTAGGCTTCTCCATCTATTGTAAAAGGCAATCTTTCTAAAATTTCAGTCATATCCTTTGAACAGTTTTCTTTACATAAGAAAACACACACATGCCTGCCCTAGTTCCAATTCAACCTCAAATATTTACTAGCTGTGTGATGGTAGGTATTTCACTTAGCCGCTGTCTGCCTCAGTTTCCTTATTTGAAAATGAGAATTATAATGGCACCTATCTCCTGGGTTTGTTGTGAGGATAAAATGAGATGATATTTGTAAAGTGCTTTGTAAACCTTAAAGCACTATATTAATAATATTATTGTTATTAATAGTATTATCTGAAATGCTGTGATTTTATATGTAATTCCATTTCTAATTTAATGAGATTTATTACTGATGAGACTAGGAGAACCCTAACATTGTATCACATATACCTATGGTGACCAAATTTTTTCCAAGTCAAAATATTTAGGCCAGAAATTCTGTCAAAGAATATTCCTTCTGCAAAGCATCTCTTTCATTTCTTGAAATTAGAACTAACATAGAAAAACCTTTGGTTGCTGATCAGCATACCCAAACCAAAGTTCACCAGTATGATCTCCCACAGCTACATAAATAAGCAAAGTTCCTAGTAGTATTTTAAAACCTTTACAGAATTCTCTGCTTTAAAAGCTCAAAAAAAATTGTAGTTACAAAATAAATTATGCTTCGGTGCTTCATAGATGAAGATAGAATCAAGGGTCCCCTTAAGAACTCTCTAGGCCTATGATCACTGAGTTCTCAGATGTTTCTTCTACAATTTTCAGCTCTAGTTGAATTTCTCTTTTCCCTCAAGGCTGTCTCTAGGCTACAGTTAATTGATCTACCTGTGTATTCTTTAAGGGTGTAGCACTATCAGTGAATATTAATTTACTCTAAAAGGGCCTTAGCTCATCTAAGAATCTTAAGTTTTGTCTAGAAACATTTTAATTGCTTCATACTTCTTTTCATTTTTGAGTTTTTTTTAGTATTGTCCTCCCTCTCTTTCTACCCCTTCACCCCACCCACAGGTTCCTTTTCTCTTCATATTTTCCAAGGCGTCTACTTTTTTCTAAAAAGGTCAACCATATTCTTCTCAAGAGCTGTATTTGTAATATAATATCATGATTTTGGTCACTTGTTTCTCTCCTGGGACAATGTCTTCATAAGTCATGACTTTCATTTAGACTGTAGGGGTATGGGGTAGGTGTGAAATCCATCTCCCTGGCACTTATTGAAACTGAATTGTAAATACCCATACTGGTCAGGAACTATTAACCTGTTGATTTCATTCGATTTTGAGTCAGAATGGCTTATCAGAGATTGTGTCATGACCTCATCATCTCCCTCAATGTTTCAATCTAGTCCTTTTCTTCAGACAGCAGGTACTCATTTGCCACTCTCTCCCTATCACAATCTTTTCATTCACCAAAGTCCCCATTGATCTCTCTGCAGCTAGGAATGGACCAAAGTATTGGACATTCACTATAAATTCTACCCTTCTTGACTCCATAAACATCTTTTGGATTAAACTTTGTATGCAGATACAGGTACGGCAGTCACAAGACATCTTGTGACTGTGTAGAGAATAAGCAAAGATTTTATATTATTCCATAAGTTTGATACAGAGAACAACAATGTTTTGTGTCACTCTGAAAATGTAGTATACTGAAATCTACCATGGAAACAGTTATTAAATAGACTAATAATCTCAGTTTTAAGTAAATGTACTGTTTGCTTGGCAGCTCATTCCTACATTAAATGTCCCCAGGTTATCTATCTAAACATCTCCAATAACTCAGCTCTAATTTTATGATTCTGTCCAGGTTAATTTTCTCCCCATTCCCACCATATGTCATGCTATTTGTTTTTTTTTTTTTTCTTTTAAGACCCAATCTTAAGGGTCTTTCCTTCTCCCCTCCACATTTTTTGAATTTTACCTATATTTCAAGATTCTGCTCACCTCTAACCCCTTCTTTGAAGCTTTCCCTAGTTACGAAAATATCCAGTGATATCTCTTATTTCTGAATGGACAGATATAGAATTATATTACATGTTTAGAAACCTTTTTCTTCTCCATACTCTTGCTCTGAGGCCTTCAGTGTCCTCATTGATAACTGCCTCGTGTGGCCCATTTTATCTATGCCAGCTCCAGCCATGTTTCACTTTGTACCCTGTCCATCTTCTCACAGTTGCGTATACTATCTTCCCACTCTAACTCCTGCCTACTTTCCGGTTCTGGAAATGTAATCAAATTAATACAGCCATTAATATGAGAAAGAGTGTTATCTCCAGTTAGCATCCCTATAACTTTCTAACCTGTAATATCCCTTGCTGGCAACCACTCCTCTATAAATTTTGTCTCCCTCTTCGGAATATAAAGGCCTTTGAGTATAGGAGGCATCTTTGCTTTTGTTTTTTTTATAGGGCTTAGAACACTGCTTGGCACTTATAAAGGCCCTCAAAATCACATCATCATAGGAGATTAAAGAAACTAGTTGAAGGGATGTTTTTAGTTTGAAGAGAAGATTTCGGAGGTGCATATTAATAATATTCAAGTGTTTGAAGGGCTGTCATGTGGAAGAGTCATTATGTTTGTTATTTCTATTCTCAGAAGGCAGAAATAAATGCAAAGAATGAACATATTTAATAAACGCTTTTTATTCATTCATAGAGGAAGAAATGGACTTAAGAGATAGATGACTCCATTCTCTTTATTGTACAGAGGTTGAAGCTGAGCCTCATAGGAGAATGAAATGACTTGACCAAAGACGATACACAGAGACGGATCTAGGAGAAAAACAAAACAAAACAAAACAAAAACAAACAAACAAACAAAAAAACAGGTCCCACTACAATCCTACATTCTTTCCTCTGTGCCATATAAGTATATTTCTGATCAGATATTTTAATTGTAACATTCAGTCATAGAATCACAGAATCTCAGATTTGGACAGGACTTCAAAGATCTTCTAGATCAGGACAACCCATACCTGAACAAAAATCCCTGCTACAATATTCTCAAGAAATGGTATCCAGCTTGTATTTGAAGACCTTTAGTGGGTAAGTGGGAATTTACTGCCTCCATTCCATTTTTGGAGACGTCTAATTGTTAGAGAGTTTTTCTTTTGGTGTTGTTCAATTGTTTCAGTCGTATCTGATTCTTCATGACCCAATTTGGGGTTTTCTTGCCAAAGATACTGGAGTGCTTTGCTATTTCCCTCTCCAGCTCATTTTATAGATGAGGAAACTGAGGTAAACAGAGTTAAGTGACTTGTCCAGGGTCATATGGCTAGCATCTGGGGTCATATTTAAACTCAGGTCTTCCTTACTCCATGTCTGACACTCTTTCCACTGTATTACCCAGCTGCCTAGATCTACCTTACTTCATCTCTGCCATTTTCTCCTAGTTCTGCATTCTGAGAATAAGCAAAATATAATATCTCTTCCATATGATAGCCCTTCTAATACTTGAACACATTTAACATATAATCCCTACATCTTCTCTTCTTTAGACTAAATTTCCTTTCAACCAATTTCTTCACCCTCGTATGATGTGACTTCAATGGCCTTGTCTTTATTGTGGACACTGTTGAGTTAATGAATATGGTACCCAAAGATGAACATGGTTCTCCAAGTGTATGACTTGACCGTAGTATAGTGGGTTGTTATCTCTAGAACTATGATTTAGGATAGAGATTGGACCTGGGATTTTATTGGTATAAGGGATTCTCAGGTGAGGAAACTCCCTCTACTAGTGCAGATCAACTTCTTTTTAGCATCTATAATTTTAGAGGGCTGCCTAGACAGAGATGTCAAACACACAGTTATCAGGCCACATGCAGCCAACCATGTTGCCAAGTGCTACCTGAACCAGATTAATTAATTAATTAAACATTTAAATGTTTAATAAAATAAATAAAAATGTGATAAAACATAGATCATATAAAAATTTAAAACCAAGTTAATATGTGCCCTGTAGGGATCCAGTTTCTGAGTATGATACCACTGGCTTAGAGCACTGAGGGGTTAAATTTCTTGCCCAGAATCATGCATATATCCTGTGTCAGAGGATGGACTTAATCTCTATCTTCCTGGTTTCAAGGCCTATTCTCTCTCTCCTACTCAAACTATCTCTCACGATGGCTGTCTACAAATTAATCAGTGTTTATATCACACTATTTACTCATAGTGATCTTGCAAGCTATTAAAGCAGACACACTTAACCTTTGTTATTCATTATTATTATTATCATTATTATTTGCCATAGAATCCTGTTAGTAGTCTGGTGAATCTTGTGGACCCCTTCTCAGAAAAAAAAAAGTTTTTCAATGCATAAATAAAATACATATGATTGCAAAGGAAACCAATTGTATAGAAATATAATTATCAAAATTTGTATTTTTAAAAGTTCCTTAACTTCAGTTTAAGAATCTCTGTACAAGAGCATCTAAACCTTTTTTAGCTGAATTACTGTCTAGATATGTCTCCTCAGTCTTTTACTTTTGAAATTGATCTTTTAAAAAACATTTTTCCCCAATCCAAGTGTAAGTCATTTAATTTATCCTTATGCATCTTTGGCCCATTGTTCCAGTTTGTCTAAGACCTTTTTGAATCCTGATTATCATTCAACTTGTTGGCTGTCTCTCTTGCCTTTTTGAATATCCAAATTTAAATATCAAACCATCTCTTCCTTCATCTAAGTCACTGATAAACAGCACAGGGCCAAGTATCATCTCCCAGACACCTTTGTGGAGATTCACATCAAACCATTTACAATTACTTTTTGGATCTAGCCATTCAATCAACCAATTCTAAATGCACTCAACTCTAAATTGGTATAACCCCTATTTCATCTTTGTTATATTTAGTCCTGGATATCACATAAAGCCTGACAAACAAATGTCCTTAGAGTTGAGCAACTAGAATTCCAAAGTGACTAGAGAGTTTATTTGATGAGATTGAATGAATTTGGTAGGTCTAGCTTGGAATAGGATTAACATAAAGAGAAAAACAAACAAATCAGACTCTACTTTCAAGGAGTTGAGAGTCTACTATACATAAATAAGAAAATAGAAGACTTAAAGTAAGAAAATATATACAAAACACCTGCTTAGATTTTAGTGCATTTGGTCAAAACAAATAGAATCTGGAAAGAGGCTACAGTACTACAGTGGAAATATAGGAGTGACTATCCACTACTTGAAGGTGTGTTGTCTTGTAAAGAGGAATTAACTTGTTCTGTATGCCCCCAAATGGTTAAAATAGAAATGATAGGTGCATGGCTTCCCTAATTATGGCTTCCCTAACTTGGAATGGGCTACCTTAAGATGTAGTGGATTTCGGGGCCACGAGGTGGCGCCAGTGAATACAGCACTGGCCCTGGATTCAGGAGGACCTGAGTTCCAATCTGGCCTCAGACACCTAACACTTACTAGCTGTGTGACCCTGGTCAAGTCGCTTAACCCCATTGCCTAGCCCACCCCCCCCCCCAAAAAAAAGATGTAGTAGATTTCCCATCACCATGGCCTAGCTACTAGTGGAGTTTCTCAGACATAATAAGTAAATAGTAGTAGTAGTAGTAGTAGTAGTAGTAGTAGTAGTAGTAGCAACAATAAATTTTATATGGTGCTTACTATGTAACTTTTTCCTTCAACTATGCTACCTCAAGGCAGTTAAGAGACAGAGCATTAGACTTGCAATCAGAAGACCTGTGTTCGAATTGTCCTTCAGAGCTTTGTGACACTGGGCAAGTCACTTAGCCCCTATTTGTTTCAGCTTCCTCATTTGTAAAATAAGGATAAAAAATACCACCTGTCTCCCAGAGTTGTTGTGAAGATAAATATTTGTAAAGCACTTTTCAAACCTTAAAGTGCTATAGAAATGCAAGCTATCATCATTATCATGAACATCACTCCTTCCCTAGTCACTTGGATTTCTATCTTGTTTAGCATATGACTGTAATTTCCAAATTGTTTTCCCCAGAGTCTTTGCATTCTCCAATTCATCTTTTTCACAGGGGAGAAAATTTACTTCCTAATGCATAGGTCTGATCATCTTAGTTTGGAAATTACAGAATCCATCTGGTTCAACTGGAACTTGACTAATTTTCCAATCCACAATATAGCTTTGAATTCAATTCAGCATTTACTAAGTGCCTCTCTATGGGTACAAGTTACCATGTACTTCGTTGCTGGGAACATAAAGAGTAAAACAAACAAATTCTCTCTGCCCTCAAAGAGTTCAGAGTCTAATATAAACAGATAAGAAAACAGAAGGCTTAAAGTAAGAAACATCATAGTCTGACTAATCATGAATAGGGAAAAAAAAGCCTGCTCAGATTTTAGAGCATTTGATCAAAACAAATATAATCTGGCAAGAGGCTACAGTAGTACAGTAGAAAGGATTTGAAGTTCAAGTAACTGGATTCAGCTCCAGGTTATGCCACTTCCTGTCAATGTGGCCTTGGGCAAGTCATTCAGCCTTCAGTTTTCTCATCTGTAAAACCATGGGGTTGAACTAGCTGGCTGGTAAATTTTCCAGCTCTAAATCTATGACCTGTAGGGAAACATGAACAGGGTATGCTATCCCGATGGCATTCTCCAGATAATCAGTAAAGCATAGGACATACTCACAAATATGGAAAGGAAAATAGGCTCTCATTACAACAAGTATCCTACAATACTAGATCCTTTTATCTCTTCCTTCTTTATACTCAACAGCTTTGAAGTCACTAAATATTGGACAATCTAAGGAGGTAACATCCTCATTTGATTGCTTCCTTTGGCCTAAGTGACATTGGGTCACCTAGACCAAGTTTAAGCCCTAGTGGTCTTGTGTAATTTTTTTTTTTGGCCTCAGTGGAGACTCTCTCCCCCCTCCATTCCCCAACAGCAGTGGAAAAGAGAATAAGGAAGAAAAGAAGGAAACAAGTATTTATTAAGTACTTACCATGTGTCGGATTCTGAGCTAAGTGTTTTACAAATATTATCTTACATGATCCTCACAACAACCCTCAATTTTACAGTTGAGGAAATTGAGGCAGATAGAGGTTCAATGGCTTGCTCAGGGTCACACAGCTAGTAAGTGTCTGAAGCTGAATTTGAACCAACTCCAGGCCCAGCATTATATCAACTGATTCACCTAGCTTCCTCTAGACGAGAGGAAAAGAGAGGAGTGAAGTGGAGAGGGGAGAAAAGAGAGGATCTCCCACAGAGGACCTAAAATCTTTACAGGAGGATTGTGTTGATGTTAAAAAAAAATTTCAAATGTGCCTTGCTGGTATACATATGAAATATTGCATAGGAAAAGAAAACATTCATTGTTAAAGAACATAAGATATGACTACACTTTCATACTCTTAAAGCAAAGAAACAAATGTTCTTTATATATGGTTGAAAGGACCCAGAAATGCTTGCTTCACAGCATGCATTCACAAGTTGTTATTCAGAATTGTGTATATATACATGGATATATATATATATATACATATATTTATGTGTGTGTGTATGAATTATATTCTATTCTTAATATACAATTAGAAGTTATTTAGTTGATTAGAATCTGTGTGGACTGATAATAGAATTTTATATGTCATTATTTTCTTTGAAATTCACAACTTTTCGAATGGATGTCAAAAAATAATCAACAAATAATGATATAACTGAGAAAAAACAAAGATATATGTACCTGTTCCAAATTGCCAGTTCCTCGTAATTTGTAGCATCCCCACCTCCTCCATCCCTATTGGCTCCCAAAGCCATTGTATACAGTAAAATTCCTAGCCTTAATTTGGCTTATTGTATTGACACTTTTAAGGAGCCATACATAAACATGAATTGTATGTAGCAAAACTACTAAAACTTAGGCGGGGGTGGGGGGGAAGAGAGGGTTTTTTTAGAGAAAGGATTAATGGAACAAGCTGTGGTTTCATAAGTGTCAATTTCTACCCAGCCACCCCTGGACTACAGTAAAAGGAAAAGGCCTCTTCATCTGTTTAATCAGTTTTATTAATGAAGGATTCATAGACTTATGAATTTCACAGTTATATACAACCTTAAGGATCATCTAGCCTAGCTCCCTCAATTTACTAACCATGAAAACTTGGTCAAGGTCATCCCATTTAAATTCTACTTTATGACAGTAGTCCTGGTTCCTCAGAATTTAAATTTGATTAGTTGACATTATTCTTGTCAAGATAAGTCAAATAAATGATCTTTTTAAATATCTTAACTAGGTGAAAAGTGAATTATGGAATATGAGGAAGAGTAGGTATTTATTTGACTTAACTGAGGAAGAAAAAATGTAGGCACAAGAGATTCATACTATATGTAAAAAAAGGCTTGATAATGGAACTATTCATCATGCTTTTTTTTTTTGTCCTAGATTTTAAAAAATGTGGCAGAAAGTCAGTGGTTAGTGAAAATCATCCCTGACCTGCTCTAAGAGCTCAGAACATAACCAGATGATTTGTTGAGGTTATCTTCCATCTATAATCTTATTAATTTTAAAATGTTGCTACTTAATCTATTTGGTTCACTTTCACTGTTTGACATTAAACACTGCAATATACGTACAAAAACTTCACAAAAATAATGGAGCTTGTTTAATAGGCTAGGAGAATAATGTCACTATGTCAATGGTTTTTGTTGATGTTGTTCCTCTTTATTTAGGATGGCAACATTTAGTCAAATAAACACCATCAATTCAATGCTATGAAACTTCAGGAAAAAAGTATAAAATGTGGCCTTAATGATCAAGTCAAGACAGCTAGGTGGTATAACGCTAAGCCTGGAGTCAGAAAGACCTGAGTTCAAATCCAGCCTCAAACATTGTGTGGTTTTGAGCAAGTCACTTAACCTGGTTTACCTCAGTTTCCCCACCTGTAAAATGAGCTGGAGAAGGAAATGTCAAAGCACTCTAGTTTCTTTGCCAAGAAAATCCCAAATGGGGTCAGAAGAGTCAGACACAGCTGAAACAACTGTATAACAACAAGGATCAAATCATGTAGGAAATGTTTTCACATTCATTGATCCCATAAAATCTTTTTCAAATTGTGTTTTCACAGTTATTGTTGCAATATTTCATGAGGTTTTCCTAGAAGTCACTGGTGCCTTACTAACCTTTTTCACAGAAGCCAGATTGATGCTCTTCTTAATGCTGCGACACATGTCATGTTTAGTTCTAGGCTCACTTTCTAGAAAAATGAAGAGATCACTTCTAATGGACAACACTGGGAGAAAGAATCAAATTGAATAAGTAATTGCAGTGAAGAAATATTGATGAAATCCTCAGTTACCTAGTTTAAGCATTCTTCTTTTTGAAGTATAATTTTTTCTCATCTAGAAGAAACCCCATTCTTATTCGAAGAGTACAAAGTCAATTTATAAAATGTGACCCTAAATAAAAGTCCCCACTCCCTAGTGGGGCATTGTCAGTAGTTTTAACTGAATGAGACAAGGGAAATTAAGAGGTCATTTCTTATATCAAACCTACACTTACGAGGTAACTTTTAGAAAATACACTTCAGGCTATTTTTTTTCTTCCGATTTAGCACCTGATCCTATCATTTTAACACTGAGACTTGGCTTTCCTCAGAGAAAAATAATGAATAATTCAGTTTAAAAAAAGTCAGAAGTGGAAATTTGGTTATTGGCCCTCTTCCCTCATTATATAACCTTTTGGCATTCATCAGAATTATCCTTCTCTACAATTACATTAGTGAAAGTTAGTCCATGGTTTTGGTGACAGCCCAAGGACTAGAGACTTAGAGTCAAGGAATTGTTTTAACACCATTATAATATAGTTGAAGCTATTGATGTGTGCTCATCTAGGAGAAAGGAGAAAATTTTCATTGACTTTTTTGGGCCAGCGATGATATGTTTGCAAAGCCAACTGTACCAAGTGTACATGATGTTCATTAACTTGCATATTTAGTGACACAGGTCCTTGTGGAATTCCTGTCAAAACAATAGCCATTTCTGAGAAGGTATACTATGATATATCTCATGGCTTAAGAGAAAGGCATATCAACATATTTGTAGAATATACATAACTAGCACACATTAGAGTTGGATTTAACATGGAATACCTACAGCTTTATTTCAGGTGATAGCTTTTGAGGGGTACCCCCCCCATCTAGCAAAATTCTGGATGCTCAGTCCAGTTCCATTTCCTGTCCACTGGGATGCCACATTCAGGGTTATACCAGAATAATATCCTTCTCCTGGGACTACTTTTCTGAGGAGGCAGACCTTTCCCATCATATCAACTGACTTAAGGCATAGAAAGTCTGGAATTAGTGGCAGGTATCTACACTGGTGGCATTATAGCTGATGACTACAAGCTCTCATATATTCCTGAGTTCAGGAATAATTTCTTTTTATGTCTATATTTTCTTAACAAAAATGTGAAATATTGTATTTTCAGTTCATGTGACCAACATGATGGAAGACAAAACATTTTATTTTTTTCTTTTTTCTTTTTATATTAATTTATTTTGATTTATCAATAATCACTTCCATATGTTTTTGAGTTTAAAATTTTTCTCCCCCTTCCTCCCCACCACCTTCCCCAAGACAGCACATAATGTGATATAGGCTATACATTTACATTCATATTAAACATATTTTCGCATTAGTGATGTTGTAAGTAAAAATTAAAACCAATAGGAGGAACCGTCAGAAAGAGGAAACAAAACTCAACAGAAGAGAAAAAAAAATATCAATTCAACTTCCATAGTTCTTTCTTTGGACGTGGATAGCATTTTCCATCACAAGGCCTGTGGAAATGTCTTAGATCCTTGTATTGCTAGGAAGGGTTAAGTTTATCAATATAAGACATCACACAACGTGGCTGTTATTGTGTACAATGTTCTCTTGGTTCTGCTCATTTCACTCAGCATCAGACCATACAAATCTTTCCAGGTTTTTCTGAAGTCAGCCTGTTCAACATTTCTTATAGCACAATAGTATTCCATCACATTCATATACCAAAACTTGCTCAGCCATTCCTCAATTGATGGGCTTCCTCTCAATTTCCAATTCTTTGCCACCACAAAAAGAGCTGCTGTGAATATTTTTGTACATGTGGGTCCTTTTCCCATTTGTATGATCTCTTTGGGATATAGCCCTAGAAGTGCTATTGCTGGGTCAAAGGATATGCACGTTTTGATAGCCCTTTGGGCATAGTTCCAAATTGCTCTCCAAAATGATTGGATTATTTCACAACTCCACCAACAATGCAGTAGTGTTCCTATTTTCCCACATCTTCTCCAACATTTATCATTTTCCTGTTTTGTCATGTTGGCCAATCTGATAGGTGTGATGTGTTATCTCAGAGTTATTTTGATTTGCATTTCTCTAATCAATAGTGATTTAGAGCATTTTTTCATATGACTATAGATGGCTTTAATTTCTTCATCTGTGAAGTGTCTGTTCATATCCTTTGACCATTTATTAATTGGGGAATGGCTTGTATTCTTATAAATTTGACTTAATTCTCTATATATTTTAGAAATGAGGCCCTTATCAGAGAGACTGGTTGTAAAACTTCTTTCCCAATTTTCTACCTTCCTTCTAATCTTAGTTGCATTGGTTTTGTTTGTGCAAAAAACTTTTTCAATTTAATGTAATCAAAATTATCCATTTTGCTTTTCGTAATGTTCTCTATCTCCTGTTTGGTCATGAATTCTTCTGTTCTCCATAGATCTGATAGGTAAACTATTCCTTGCTCTCCCAGTTTGCTTATAGTATCAGTCTTTATATCTAAATCATGAACCCATTTTGACTTTATTTTGGTATATGGTGTGAGATTTTGATCTATGCCTAGTTTCTGCCATACTTTTTTCCAGTTTTCCCAGCAGTTTTTTTCAAAGAGTGGGTTCTTATCCCAGAAGCTGGGGTCTTTGGGTTTATGAAATAATAGATTATTATAGTCATTGACTATGTGTCTTGCATATTTAACCTATTCCACTGATCCACCATTCTATTTCTTAGCCAATACCAAGCAGTTTTGATGATTGCTACTTTATAATGCAATTTAAGATCTGGAATGGCTAGGACACCTTCCCCTGCATTTCTTTTCATTAGTTACTTTGATATTCTGGATTTTTGTTCTTCCAAATGAATCTTGTTATTATTTTTTCTAACTCTATAAAATAATTATTTGGTAGTTTGATTGGTATGGCACTGAATAAGTAAATTAGCTTAGGTAGAATTGGCATTTTTATTATATTAGCTTGGCCTACCCATGAGCAACTAATGTTTTTCCAATTATTTAGATCTGACTTTATTTGTGTGAAAAATGTTTTGGAATTGTGTTCATAGAGTTCCTAGGTTTGTTTCGGGGGGTAGACTCCTAAATATTTTATAATGTCTACAGTAAGTTTAAGTGGAATTTCTCTTTCTATCTCTTGCTTTTGGGCTTTGTTGGTAATATATAGAAATGCTGATGATTTATGTGGGTTTATTTTATAGCCTGCAACTTTGATAAACTTGTTTATTATTTCAAGTAGTTTTTTACTTGGTTCTCTAGGATTCTCTAAGTATATCATCATGTCATCTGCAAAGAGTGATAGTTTTGTTTCTTCTTTGCCTATTCTAATACCTTCAATTTCATTGTCTTCTCTTATTGCTAAAGCTAATGTTTCTAGTATGATATTGAATAACAAGTGGTAATAATGGACATCCTTGTTTCACCCCCAAGACAAAACATTTTCTCCAATTTCCATTATCAAACTGCTCTCCCTTCAAATCGAAGGAAAAATTGTTTGTCAAATATAGAGTAATTTGAGCCCTATTCACAGGACAAGAAAGCAAGAAACCCAATAAAGCAAAAGTTTTATAAATTTACAACGGAAAATGCTACGCCATAATGAACATTCTCAGAAATCCTATACCTCAAGCTTACAAACTCCAGTGGGGCTCCCGGCCTAATCCCTGACATTGTGCTTTGGGACTCACTCAGGGATTTTTCTTCTGATGCAGAGTCTCTGCCAGCATGCCCCCACACTCCTACCTTCCTCTTCCCTCATTATCCTGTTATAACATGTAGAACACATAGAATCTGTCCAGGTGTCTAACAAAGAGGGGAAAAATATACATCAAGGCAGTGGGTGTGAGGTGAGGTTTTCTATTGTCCCTGAAGATCCCAAGTTATAGAACTCCAAGGCTGAAGATGCTTTGCTAGGAACATCAAATCTTCATTGTCCTTCAATCATGCAAAACACAAAACAAAACAAAACAAAATAGCAGATGTTGATTCAGCAGCAAGATAACTAAAGAACTGAGGTCACTAGGGCAGAAGGCATGTCCCTGGCTTCATCAAATGTTAAGGAGAAAAGACTGGAATCTACCTGGAAAAGGTCCTGTCTCCCCAGAATCTACCTGCAACATAGATGGAAGTCAGTCTAATGTAAATTACCAAATTTAGAGGAAGGCTAAGTAAGTTTTGTGGTCTAGATGTGAGCAAACCCTCCATCAAAGGGAGAACCAGGGAACAAAGGAAATATAAGGGTAAAAATAACTAAAACTACCAATGATTTCAAGAGGATCAAAATTCAATCAAATAAAGCATAAACAGATAAATTTAATAATGAAGATACTAAAAGTAGAAGAGAGGATGGGGCCTGAAACATACAAAAAGATTATAGACCTCTGAAAGTAAATGTTTGAAGAAAAATGAAGAAATGATAAAATACAGAACACTGTGAATTTCACTGAGTGTGAAATCACAGCAGGAGATCCTAGATTAGTTCAAAAGAGATCTTTGTATCTTGAGACAATTTAGAAGAGGCAAATGGCAGAATTTATGTTCTGTAAAGTGGAAATATTTAGTAGTTTCAAGAAAACTTGAATCCATAATGGCAAATCTCTCAAAAGAAATAAACAAGAGAACAACAGGTTGGGAATACAAATACACTGAAGTGAAGGACTGAAATGAAATGAAATAAGAAGAAGAAAATCAGAAAGCAAAAAAATTAAAAGAAAGAGCTCTATCCAAGCAAAACCCATTGATCTTCTGACAGGACATAGAGACAATTTAAAAGTTGGAAGATGAATTAGAACCGCAGAACAAAATGACAAATAAAAAAGAAATCTGGACTCGATAATGCAAGAAATATGCAAGCAAACGAGCCAGAACTTCTGAATACAGAAAACAAAGCTCCCCCTGAAAAATTCTACAGATTACCTTTTGGAGATGATGTGGTGGGTAAGGACTGTATTATATATACTGCCATACACATCATGGCTGAATTAAATAATTCTAGTGACAAACAATAAATTCTGCAAGCAACCAAGAAAGACATTTTCAAATACAATGGAAAGGAAATTTTGGGGGAAAAAAGACTATCCTACACTATAAACTGCAAAAGAGAATGGAATAATATATTCTGAAAAGCAAAGAAGCTCAAAATGCCACATAGTGATATAACCTGAAAACCTGAACCTACTTATCAACAAAAAAGAATGGTTATTCCATAAAAGAGAGCTGCTTGACACATCACTAGAAAACAAAAAAAAAAAACAAGACAAAACCAAAATTAGAAATGAATAGATGATTTGACTTGCAAACACTTCATCCAACAGAAACATGGGAAAAACAATTAACACCCAAGAAAATAACAAGTAATGAAATAAATTACTAAATATCTAGAGGCAATTTAAAAAATCATCTATTGGGTTAAAACAACAATAATCACAACCGAGATCAGGATATTTTTTTTTAAGCACATAAGGTGATAATGATTAAATTAGAATTTAAGGAAAAAGCTGAAGTAATTGTGAGTAACAGATCTGAAACACCATAACCTAAGTCTCACAACTCTCTTCTGTAAGGGCTATTGATGTCTTTCATGAGATCAGATTGCATAACTGTATAAAAAGGAAAAGGGTGAAGTGCACTAATAAAACCTGTAGATGAATAATGAAGGAAGGATGACTTCTGTAGTCTATTAGCAAGAAGAAGGGCTACAGGGGACTGGAAAAAAAGGTAAGGAGATTTAAATGTGGACGGTGAAGAAATAGGAAGGTTTCAAACTCATGGGGTAAGAGGTACAATGAAAAGTATTCGCATGGGGGAAAAGGCATATTTTGTAAGGGGAATGTGGGTTTCACGATGGATATCATCTTAGGGATTTGGTACAAAGGATGACCACTTGCTCTGAGAGAATATTTTCCTTCTATGGATAATATCCTGACTCTGAAGAGAAATTTGAGTTCTTAGGGGCAACTTGTACCCCAAAGGTTATAAGGTCAAATATCCTGAGAAAAGATTGCAAGACATATGTGAAAGTGAAAGATCATGAAGTAATCAGAGAGTAAAATTGGAATGCATAATTGATGACATGAGAAAATTTGTCGTGGGACAATGCCTCTGTTCTCGTTACTAACTCCATAAATTAATCATCTTAAGAATGAGGCACAAAAGAAAAAAATGTTGAGGGTCATAAGACCTACAGAGATAAGGACGACAATAGCATCAACCACAAGCACCATGTCAAGAATGAAATGGCTAAAAGAGGTACTCAGACGTGGAACTTTAGAAGTTTTAATTCCACGAGGAACAAAAAAAACACCAAAGAAGGAATAAGTAGGCATAAGGACAATGAATAAAATAATAAAAGTTCAGAATAGGTAGAAAAGGAATAGAATGAAGAGTATGGGGTAAAAAGAACTTTTTTAGGAAAGAGGGAAGAAAAAGGGAAAAAATGTTAGAAGGGAAGAGAGATGGGAATATTTCAAATTAACTACTTAACTAAGAAGAAAGAAAAGAAGTGGGAAAAGGGGGGAGGAATAGAGAGAAAAGTAAAACTCCTAGACTAGAGAAATGGTTGACAAATGGGGGACGGAGGTTGAGGAGTTGCGGGGGGGACATGCCTGTGAAAATAGGGTTGCAAAAATAGATTAAATAAAATGAATTATGAGAAGAAGGACAGTACAAACTTAGAAGGGAACCAATAAAAAAATCTAATTTAGGGAGGGAAAAATGCTATAGATATAAGTAAAGGAAAACATAAATCTAACTTTAAAAATTTTAAATAAGAATATATTAAACAATCCAATAAAACCAAAGAGAGTGACAGATTGGATAAGAAAACAAAATCTCATAGTATGTTACTTAAAAGAACAATAAATAGAAAGCAAGGACATACATAAAATAAAAATGAGAGTTTAAAATAAAATCTACTATGTATCATGTAAATTCAAAAAGCAGGAGTTGTAATCATGTTATCAGACAAAGCAAAAATAAAAAGTTCACTACATAAACGTCAATAAACAAAGAAATTGCATTTTACTTCAGGAATCATAAATAATAAACTAATATAAATATTAATCTATATGCTGCAAATTTCAGTGCATCTAAATTCATAAAGAAAAAAATAAGCTCATAAAGCTCAATGACATATGATACCTTCAGAATGAGACCACTAAAGAATACACATATTTCTCAGACCTGCATGGGACTTTAAAAAAGTAACCATGTAATGGGAAACAAAAGAAATGTAAATAAATATAAAAAGACAAAAAATATTAAGCAAATGATATTAAGGTCATAAAGCAATAAAACTAGTAGTAAATTAAGAAAGTATAAACACAATACAGAGATCTACATAGTTAATAAAATCCTACATAAAGAATAGCTCAAAGAGCTAATCTTAGAAACAATTTGTATTTTCAGAAAGACAGTAATAATGATAAGATAACATTCATCTTTCTAAATCAGGCTTCCGAGGAACAAAATATACCCCTAAAATATATGTGAGCGAAACAGAAGAGGAAAGGAGTAATGAACTAAATTACATGAAAAACACACAAAAATGAAGAAACAAAAAAACCCCACAAAGTCCCTGCTATAACTTGCTGGACAAATAATTTTCCAGATCCCACTTAAAGCTTTCCAATGAATGGAGAAGTGAATAAACATTTGTTAAATGTCTACTACGTGCCAGACCTTGTGTTAAACATTTTACAAATATTCTTTTACTTGAGCCTTACAACAACACTGGGAGGTAGGGTCCCATGATTCTTTTGGATCTTGACTCATCCACTATGTTAACTATCCTCTTCCTCATCCCCAGTTTTGTGCTATCTATAAATTTGATGAAGTTGTCATCTATGGATTTATACAAGTAAATCATTGGTTAAAATAAACAACAAAAAAAGCAAAATGACACAGATACTCACATATACTTCTCGTTCTCCTCTGGAGATCTCCTGCTGCATAGATATTGAACCATTAATAGCTTTTCTATGAGTTGGACCACTTGGCCACTTCTAAATCCACCTGACTTCATTACTGTCTTAGTGAAATACATCCATCTTGTCAGTAAGTATAGTATGAGATGTTTTATCCAAAAGTTTCCTAAAATATAGGTTAACCTCTTATCCAAAGCAGTCCCCTCATCTCTTGGTTTAGTAATTCTGGCATGACCATTTGCTGATGAAGCTATCCTGTCAACCCTGTTTCACATTCTAGTTGTTTTCCAACCATCGCTTTAAAGATTTGTTCAAGAATTTTGCCAGGAATTGAAATAAATTGAAGTCACCAATCTATAGGTTTTAGCCTCTCTTATCTTCCTAATTTTGAAAATTGGGACATTAGCTCTTCTCTAGTATTGTGATGCTGTTCCCATTTTTCAGATATCACTGATAATGACTCAGCAATCATATGTGCTTGTTCTTTCAGGGTCCAGTGATGTAATTCATCTAGGCCAGGTGACTTGAATTTGTGGAGGGAAGCTAATTGCTCTGTTACTATCACTTACTTATTTGGGGCAAAAAGACTGTTCTCTACGAAGAAAACAAGAGTAAAATAATAATTACTCAGCTCTACTTTCTCACTCTTTTCATTTATCATCTTTCCATCTACTCTAAGTAAAGGTCCTTTTCCCTCTTTGATCCCCCCTTTTTTCTCCCAACATAACTTAAAAACAAACTTTTTTTCCCTTTTCTTCTCTTGGTAGGCTCAGCTAATTCTGAGACCTAGCATTCCTGACATTATTTTAATAGTACTGAGCCACCCTCTCGTATTAATACTTCATTACTTTGTCTTACTTCCATCTTGCATACATTTCTTTTTTTCAAATTTAAGGTGTTTGATGAGGTATCTTTGTATCTACATTGATCTCTCCAAACAATTTCCATTTTTAAATCCCTACTGAAATTATTACCCTTTGTGTCTTTGCAACTTTATTCTTGGGCATACTTCAGCTCTCCTGGGCTGATTTCTTCTGAAGTGAAGAGTATCAAAAAGGAAAACAAGGTTTAGTGTTAAATGTGACAGTGAAGCCTGGAAGCCTGGGAAGAAGAGGATAAGACAGAAAAAAAGACCATTGGCTTTGTGGATAAAGGTAGCCTTGATGACATTAGAAAGAAGAGTGATATGGATGGAAGGAAGATTGAAAGGGTTTGGGCATACTACTCTGGGGGAAATTAATAGTCAGGGACATAGGAGCTTGTGATTGTGGTAGAGTCAAGGGAAACTTTTTTGTTCATTTGTTTGTTTTTTATGTATGGGAAAATTGGTGAAGAACTCAGGATGCAGATGGTGTGATAAGATAAAGCAGTTAGCTTTTTAGAAATGCTATTTTATTGACATTATTTTTTTTAAATTACCATCTTTATCATATATCTCTAGGAATGATATTATTGGATAAAACAGTATGGTTGTTTTCTAGTATTTTGGTATGGTATTTTAGTATAATTCCAAATTAGTTTGCAGAATGATCACAACAGTTTACAGCTCTACCAGTAGTATGTGGTTGTTTTTCTTTTCCCATAGTTCCCAATATTTACTGTTTTGAACTTGCACAACATTGACGAGGTTGAAGTGAAACTGTGAGTTGTTTTGATTGGTACTTATTTCTTTATTAGGAGGCAGCTAGGTGGCTCATTGAATAAATTGCTGGGCCTAGAGTCAGGAAGATTTGAATTCAAATCTGGCCTCAGACACTAGCTGTGTGACTCTAGGCAAGTCACTTAACCTTTATTTGCCTTAACCCACTGGAGAAGGAAATGGCAGATGACTCTAGCATCCTTGCCAAGAAAACCCCATGGACATTATGGTGCACAGGGTCACACAGTCAGGAATGACTGAACGACATTATTAGTCACTACAACCACTTCTTGCATCTTGGTGATAGTTTACTTTACTTCCTTTAAAATTGCCCATTAAAATATCCTTTAATATTGGGCAGCTAGATGGTGCAGTGGAAAGAGTACTGGGCCTGGAGTCAGGAAGACTCATCTTCATAAGTTCAAATCCAGTCTCATATACCTACTAGCTGTGTGACCCTGGACAAATCACTTAATCTTGTTTGCCTCAGTTTACTCACCTGTAAAATAAGCTGGAGAAGGAAATAGCAAACCACTTCAGTATCTTTGCCAAGAAAACCCCAAATGGGGTCACAGAGAGTCAGACAAGACCATAAAAGAACAACAAACTTTTTAGAGTTTGTGTATTGGGGAGTAGTCACCAGTTGTGATAGGCTTTGAATGCCAAAGGATGCCACTTAGGGCAATGCTACAATAGAAGGGATCTCACTAAAAAGAAGTTAGTGTGACACTATGAATATGGCTCAGTGAGCAGCCGTGGAGTGCCTTACCTTTATGAGGCATTTAAATTTACAGAGAAAAGATTAGGCATGGTTCCTGCTCCCAGATTGTTTACAACTTAATGGGGGAAAAAAGAAGCAAAGAGATAATTGCTGGGAATTATGTCAAAGATAAAGACTGCAATTACAAGAGTAGCCAAGGGATGATGCAGGTGGTTTTATAATAGGTAGAACTCATCAGAGAAGGCTTCGTGGAGGTAGGAATGTTATTTGGAAAGCAATGAAGGGCTTGTGTGCATGTAGGACAGCACAGGCAAAGACCTGGAAACAAAAGGAATTTCAACTCTAGGGTGAAGCAAGAGGCCTACTAATACTCTGCTCCTCTAGGACCTGACTCACTATTCTGGAGTGACATTAGGCACTTGGGACCATGTGACTCATTCTTAATAGCAGTAGTAATATTATTAGGAGGCCATAATTCTTTCTTGTAATCTACTCTACATAATATGCTCCAGAACAATTCAATAGGAATTATTTCCCCATAGGATATTTGTAGTCTCAGGGTACAGCCTGCCACCACAGCTATCAGAAATGCTTACCTGGTGTTTGGAATAATTTGAGTAGGCAAAAAAAGAAGAAAAGTTTTGTTAAGTAATTGAAAAATATAAGTCTATATATAAATCTAACCCTTTTCACAAGGTGCATGGATGGGGAGAAGGAGCCTGTGTCCTATTTAGTAGAGAATTTACTGCCCCCTCCTTTTTTATTTTTGACCTTGATTCTAGGTGTTAGTATTCTTTTGATGGCATTTAAATCCATTAGGTCGTAAGCTCCTTGAGGACAGGGACTGTCTTTTGTCTTTTTTGTATCCTTAGCACTTAGCACAGTGTCTGGCACATAGTAGCTACTTAATAAATATGTATTGATTTATTGATGACCCAAGAGGCAGGTTGTCATTCCTCTTTTCCAAACAGAGTTCACAAAGTATCTAAGGAGTCTTCTAGAGTCTAATTCATGTGCTCTTTCCTTTATGCTACTTAACTGCCCAAGGTTTTTAGGACATCTACAAACTAACGTAATTACTAGTATTATAAATGTTGATCTTGGATCAATTGCCAGTGGGTTAATACACTACTGAAGGAGACTAACTACATCCACATTCTTATAAATATTATTGCAAGAAATAAAATGAAAAGATAGGAAGAAATTGGAGCTAAACTCAAGGGACAATAATGGAGTCTCTTTTATCCTACGGGGGAGGGTTGGGGAAAGATGATATATTAGTGGATACTGGGTAATCTGGCCTTGAGCTCCTGATGAGGGTAAAAGGACTACCAGGAAGATAATTTTGCAGTTTATATGCTAACATTTTTTGCGGAGAATGAAAAACTAGACTCATTCCATGAAGAAATTTATAGTATCCTCCAAATTAAGGTAAATAGTACTTTGACTTTAGTGAGAGGCTATGTACTGGGCAGGATGGACAAAAATAAATTAGAAAACGTAAATCAAGATTTAAAAAATAAAACCTGCTTAAGGCTTGCAAACTGCCTAAAAAGCTTCACATCTATATGTTATAACTTGACTTCTTAGCTCTGTTACCCGGGACAAGTAATTTAACCTCTCTCTGCCTCCGTTTCTTCTACTATAAAATAGACGCAATCATAGTAGCACTTACTTCCCGAGGTTGTTGTGAGGATCACACGAAATAATATTTATAAAGTACTTAGCATAGTGTGTGGCATATTGTAGGCACTTAATAAATGTCTTGTTTTGTTGTGTTATATTTTTGCCACCTGACTAAGTAGATCACTTATACTCTCTGAGCCTCAATTTACTCATCTATCAATTTGGGATAATAATAGTACCTAAACTGTATAGTTGTTGTGAGGATCAAATAAGATAACATATGTAAAACATTTTGTAAATTTTAAAGTAGTATATAAATGTTATTATTATTAGGAGTAATAGTAGTAGTAGTTTCTACAATAAATTTCTTTCAGACAAAAAGAAGATTTTCCAGTTAATGGCCAATTTTTTAGATGGCCCTATTGTAGATGATATTGCTTTGATTGCTTCCAGCCCCAGAACACTATTGGGCTTTCTCAGTAAAATTAATAGTAACTCAAAAGACAGGCCCAGAAAGCTACCCAGGAAAAAAAAGAAATCAAGACTACATACTATCTCAGATTACAACATGTGACTGGATAAACAGACTAATTACGCTAGTTCATCAGTGTATAGATCTTGCATTACATATGGAATGGACCCAGACTTTTACAGGAGAAAGAGACTAGGCTGGATCACTTTTGGCAAATGGTACAGGGCTTTCCATTGATCTCAAGCTGTTCTCTTTCATAAAAATTACCTTTTAACACCAGTATTCTTCCAGTGATTCTATGACTGTCAATCATTAAATACCACTATTTCTGTAAAATCAAAAAATATCATTTGCCTTAAAAGGGTAATAGAAAGATGCATTGTTGGTATATTGAGACCACAGCATATTTCCAGTGATAATCTATATTCTGTATTCTGATAGGAATAAAAAAAACATTTGGGGAAGAATAAGGGAAGGGCCATACCTGTTAGCACCTTGGGGACTGGATGAGGTAAGAGGGAGAGAAAGCCTCAGTGAAGTTCTATATTTCTGGAAGAAGGTACCTTTCAGCTATGTTGTATTCTATGAGCCTGTTCCCTATAGCTATTGTCTTGGGTCAATAACCATGTGAGTCGATAATACTCAAGAATAATTCAGGACTCCCCTAAAGTATTCTAGGATGACAGAATGGAGGGATATACAGGAGGCAACTCTAGGGAAAGCTATGCTCATAGGTATATTCCCACTTATCAAAGTTTATGAAGGGAAGAAGGGAGGGAGGAAGGAAGGAAGGGAGGAAGGAAGGAAGGAAGAGAGGAAGGAAGGGAGGGAGGGAGGAAGGAAGGAAGGAAGGAAAAAATAAACCAACATTCATTAAGTGCCTCTTATGTGCCAAGGACTATTCTAAGTGATAGAGATGCAAAAAATAAGTAAGCAAGCAAGTCCTTTCTTCAAGTAGCTGACTGTTAAGGGGTTGGGAGAGTGGCAAGAGAAAACACATAAAGGAGAACTAAGAAGTGAATATGTCTGAGAGAAGGGTGATTGTGTGCTGTTTGCGCATGTCTGGGAAATGACATAGAGGTCTAGTTCTGGCAAGATAGGGCAAGAGCTCATCTATCTGAGTTCAGGATTTTAGGGAGAGTATGTAGGTTTCAGCAGGAGTAGGTTAAGGAGGAGGATGACCACAGAGTGTTGGTGGTCAGATTTGCAAATGATCCAGAAATGGTGCCCAGAATGAAACACCTTACTTCAGATGAAGTCTGACAAGTGCAGGACTGTCTCATCCATCCTGCAGGCTTATTGTTAGTATTATTTGGTTCAGGCTTGTGATTTTGTCAGCTTATGGCACTTCTGGGTAGGAAAGTCCCTCCATCAATGCAGATTAACAACTATTCTGAAACTTTCTGCCTTTAAGTAGCTTGTCCTATTCATACAGACAGTATTTGTCAGTGGCAGCACTTGAACCCAGATCATCTTGATGCTCGCCAATGTGCCCTCCTGCCTTGGCCAGAGGCCTCCTTATTAGTTCAGTCTAAGGCTGCATGACTTTTTATTGACTGCCCTGGTGCATGCTGAGTTTATAGTCTGCCAGAGCTGGAACTAGGAATTTTTGAACCTGGAGCAGGGGTGGGGAGATAGGGACCTGTGTTTGTGAGGCAGAGACCCAAGATATCATTATGAAAGGAAGGTTCATCTAGTAGTTTACTATGCTCACTGTTCATGATACTTCTCTCCTGCAGGCAGTTTAGCTTCTCTTTTGTGTCCTTTTCTGAATTATCATTCAAGTCTTGTCCCCACCTATAGGTGCCCTGTTAGGGTATTCTCTGGTCCCTCTTCACTTTATGAATCTTTTTGTCCTAGTGACATCAGTAACTCTCCTGATTCCAATTATTCTTTCTATGCAAATGACTTCCCATTCTATAAATCTAGTTTTAACTTCTCTCCTATTGTTGTTGTGTTTTTTGAAAGGCATTTGGGGTTAAGTGACTTGCCCAGGTTCACACAGCTAGTAAGTGTCTGAGGTCAAATTTGAACTCAGGTCCCCTTGGCTCCAAGGCCAGTGCTCTATCCACTGAGTTACCTGGCTGCCCCTCCTAAATGCTAGTTCTAAATCAACAACTGCCTGATGGACATTTTAAATTTAATATATCAAAAAAAAAGAACCAAACCTCGTAGAACCTTAGATTTAGAACTGGAATGGAATTTACAGATCATTTAAGCCAACCCTTTCATTTTATAGATGAGGAAACTAAGCATCATAGAAATTGAGTGACTTGCCTAAGATTACCTAGGTAGCAAGTATTATAGCTAGGATCAGAACCAAGGTCCTCCCCTCCATTCTTCAAACTTTCTTATTTTTCTGAAGGGCAGCACCATTTCCTATTCACCCAGTATCATGAACTTAGAGATTTCTGATTTCTATCCATAATCTCGTGTGGCCAATCAGTTGCTTCTGTATTGTTGATTTTACATCTGCACTGTATCTTCTTTCCATTTGCATGGGCAACCCTCTAATTCAGATCCTTATCAACCTTTTTTTCCTGAATTCTAGAAACATTCCTATCTGGGCTCCCAGTTACCAGAGTAATCCCACTCAAACGTAATCTCCACGCAGCTTCCATAATAATCTTCATAAAACACAGATTTGATCATTTCCCTTCCTCTCTCAAGAAGCTTGAGTGCCTCCCAATTGTCTCTAGGATAAAATGCAAACTTAGTTTGACATTTAAAGAACTTTGTGATATTATACAGTATAATCACACTTATTTGGAGATATATAAATACACACACACACACACAGTACCTCTCTTCTAGTAGAATATAATCTCCTAGAAGACTTTCATTTGACTTTGTACCCCAGCATATATAATAGTGCTTTGACCATAGTAGGTACCTAATAAATACATTTTGGCCTTCTTGGTTTTGCTTAATTATTCTTGACAAATAGGTTCTAGTTAATCCTGATGTGGCCAGCCCAGGGGTTCTGAGATGAGTTGGGGTGATCCAACCCCCCTTGACTGATTATCCACCTCTCCCTACCATTGTAAGGCTTATCTTAGGCACTGGTATGTCCTTCATGATGGTGATATATGAAGCCTGTTCCCAGGAAGGAGGTGACAAAGGACAGATCCTTAACTAACTCCCCATACTGGGAGAGGGAGAACTAGTCTGTAGTCTATATCTAGTCTATAGATATAAACTTAGGAGAGGGGGTGACTAAAAGGAATATATTTTGACTAGACCTGTATGCTGGTGTAGGGGCCTTTACCACTCACTTTACCTAATGACCCCTCACTCTATTCTTAGGCACTTCAGACACCTGCCTGTCTCTTGCTTTCACAGAGTCCAATTCAAGGTAGGGGAAAGACTAAGACCTTCTGAAGCTGGAAACACACAGGCAAGTGGGCTATCAATGATGATCTTCATTCCATGCTTCAAATGGTCAAGAGTTGGGTGCTAAAGTTCCAAGTGGTCTCTGTACCCTCTCTCTATGACCATTGCCCTATCTCAGCCTTCATCAGAGAGTTAGAGATTAGGAGCCATCCCCTTGTTCCCCTCCCCCTTCCACTGGAAGGTATCCAGTATCAGAGCTGCCACAGCTGGTAGGAATACAACTTCTCTAGCCCTTGGTAGAGGGGAAGTGGTAGCCACTGACCATAACTGGGTTGTCAGACAGGGGTATTGTAGAAACAAGAAGTGTTGATTGGATCCATAGCTTTTCCAATGTCAACACCCTCAAACCAACTTAGAGCTCTCTAAAATTGGTAGTACCTCCATTCCCTTGCTCCACACCCCATCACCCCCACCCCTACTCCAGTTGTAGCTTTATAGACCAATTATGATCTCTTCCACAAGAGGTAAGGAGATAGTCAGGACTCTTTCAACCCCATTGTAATTTGTCAGATACTTATTCTTTGGTCTTTTGGTCTTTTGGCAAATAAAAGTATGTTTCAGTTCAGTTCCGTCATTTTTCGGTTGTATCTGACTCTTTATGAACACATTTGGGGTTTTCTTGGCAAAGATACTGGAGTGGATTGTCATTTCCTTCTCCAGATCATTTTATGATGATGAAATTGAGGTGAACATGGTTAAGTGACTAGCCCAGGGTCACACAGCTAGTAAGTGTTTGAGGCTGGATTTAAATTCAGGAAGATGAGTCTTCCTGATTCCAGGCCCTGTGCACTATCCACTGTACTATCTAGCTGCTTTTGTTAAAACTAACAAATATTTGAGATATTGGGCTGAATCTGAAACTTGGAGGTTAAAAAAAATAAAGAAGCTCATGGAGATTTATTATGTTATATATTTTAAGAAATTGGCAAAATTTCCCCCTGGCTTGATGCACTCAAAAGGGAATAAATTATTTAGGAACCTTG
The DNA here is from genome assembly GCF_900497805.2 of Vombatus ursinus. Lineage (NCBI taxonomy): Eukaryota > Metazoa > Chordata > Mammalia > Diprotodontia > Vombatidae > Vombatus > Vombatus ursinus. Next base: position 52,332,341 of record NW_020954596.1, read on the forward strand.
ATTTCTGATGGTAATTTTTCAAAATCTAATCTATTCAATTTAGCTAGAAAATTAATTTTTATGCAGTTCACCAATTAAAAATTCTAGTTATTTAATTTTATATTCTTTCTAATACTCTGTCAGTATCTGATCAATTACATGTCTATGCTTCTGGTACAACAACACTCTATTTCTTAATCATCTAAAATTTTTTCTCTTGATTCTCTAGCAAGATGGCATTAAAGAGTTGTGGAAAGAATGAATGTAACAGGGACATGGGATTCTTTCTGTGGAAGAAAATATTTGTCCTATGGGAAAAAAATTTTTGCATCACAATAGTACTAAGATAATACTAAAAGTGGTGTGTTTTAGGAAGTGGAAGGCTGGTTTTGGAGTCAGGAGGATGAATGAATGGATGATTTTATTAAGAACTTATGTGCAAAACACTGTGCTAAGTACTGGGGATGAAAAGAGAAAAGCAAGATTTACGGCTCTCAAGGAGCTAACGTTCTAATGGGGGAGGCAACATGTATGAAAAATTTCAGCTGCGAGTCGAAAGGAAGGGTCTCATGGCCCTTAGGGTGTATTGTCAACACAGATGGTAATGCCTTTTCTTCAGTGAGTTTCTGATGTTGAACCATTTGACAATGCCAACTACTGGTTCTCTTCCAGTTCTTCAGTATCTTTATAGCGCCTTCAGGAAGAGTTGACAGGGTTCATCTAGACGGGGTTTGCTTCCCCGCATAACGACTTTGGGACCTGTGCTAGAATCGGCGCTGTTCCCTAGACTTTTAGGCTCCAGGTCTTGAGTTGTCTGCGATCTGAAGAGAGATGGTAGTCAAGGTGATGGCGGTGGTGATTTGACTTGCTTAGCGTGTTATTTCCAGATTTCTTCAGGATGCCTTATTGCTTCAGCTGCTTTGTCTGATTTGTGGATGGCAGTTTAATTTGGGGCAGCCAGGTGGCCCAGTGGATAGAGTGCTAGTACTAGAGCAGAAAGACCTGAGTTCAAATCTAGCCTCAGACACTTATTAGCTGTGTGACTGGGCAAGTCATTTACATTTGGTTTGCTTCAGTCTTCCCAACTGTAAAATGGAGATAACTGTAGCCCCTACCTCCCAAGGTTAATGTGAGGAAAAAATGAGAGAATAATTGTGAAGTCCTTAGCCCAGTGCCTGACATATAAATTATATAAATGCAAGCTATTATTATTATTTCTGCCTCTGACACATACTGACTGTGTGCCTTGGGCAAGTCACTTCACTCACCAGTGATCTATAAAGCTCTCTAAGACTCTTAGTTGCACAATGGTTCCCTATCTGCATTGATATCTCCGTGATAGATGGAGTCAATTTCCTAACAGGGAATCTTTGCACCAATTAAGTCACAGGGTCAGCCTCCTGACTCTCACAGCCCTGCTTTCCCACCCACTCCCAAAATTTATCGAAAATAGCACCAAAACAAGAGTGATATTCCCTGACTCCAATTTCTTGTATCTTCTGTTGACATTATGTATGTCTTTAAATCTTATGAAATGCAGGAAACTCCTCACCAATGATTTATTCTTATCTCTAACATTTTATTTTAGATTCAAGGGTAATGAAAAGCCTGCTCACATCCTTGAATGTACCACTGCTCTTTCTGAGCCCACCCCCCATCCCTATATGCTTAGGTACTACTCCTGTCTCTTTATTACTATTCCTTTCCCGAAGCCTTATCTTTTAAGCTATTGCTCCTAGACTCCTTTCACACTTGTAGCATTAACAGTTAAATATTCAGTTTAATTTTATAGCATACTGCATTTTTGAGAAGAAAATTTGGAAGAAAGATGCTATGGAAACCTAGCAAATGCCTTTGAATAATCATTGGTTAGGCTTCTTTCAAAGGAATTGCTAGCACAGGTTTAATATCACATGTGTTAGCTAATAAAATGTACCAAAAATATCAGTAGCTATCAGCAGTGCTATGCTTATGTAGCACCCCTCTGGGTATGTTTGGTCCCCTGAGGATAGCTGTTACCTGGGATTCTGTAGAAACTCAGTGAGTCTGCACTGATAACACTATAATTCACAAGCTTCCTATTACAATCAGTCAGTAGACACAATTATCTCTTAGCCAAGGCATTTACTAAGATATCATGTTAAGTATTTTTATTGTTGTTTAGTCATTTCAGTCATGTCTGACTCTTTATGACCCCATTTAGGATTTTCTTGGCAAATTGGAGTGGTTTGTCATTTCCTTCTCCACCTTATTTTATGGATGACGAACTGAGGTGATCAGGGCTAAGTGACTTGTCCAAGGTCACATAGCGTCTGAGGCCAGATCTGAACTCATGAAGATGAGTCTTCCTAACTCTAGGCTTGGCACTCTATCCACTGTACCACCTAGCTGCCCCATAGGTTAATTATAGTAGATAACATTCTCTTCCCCAATCTTCCTCTGAATGATCAAATCTCTGCACAAGAAAAAAATATACTCTGCCCACCCACTCTAAAACTCAAACGTTCTCCAGCAAACAGATTATATACCAGCAGCTTTCCTAGTCTCTGGCACCTGTAATCACCCCAGCAGAAATGCTAGCATTATCAACTACTATTCATATAACAGTGGAGGTAACTTGCTGTGTTGGGTCTCACCAGAAAAATGGCACTTATGCCCAGAGCCCTCTATTTTTGGCCTTTCAGTCTTCTAATCTCCTAACAAGAGATGTTTCAGGTGTGCTTCAGTTAAACAGCAATGCATTGCAAAAACTGGGTTCCTCTTTGTCCATTTCTGAAAAAAAGTTGGGGGGTAGGAGGGAATGTGGAAACTTATCAAAATCTTAACCAACTGATTAAGAGTGTAATGGTGAAAGCCTAAAGCACCGAGATCCAAAGAAGGGTGGCTGTAGAGTACTCCACTGAATTATTGAATTGCTCTAAAATGCCACCAAAATGTCAGCTGGGTTATTAGAGCAGATTGTAAAGCAAATGCTCTGTTTCTCTCCCTGATCAACCTCCCTCACCCTTCCTTAAGGGACACATGGCTTAAGTACCTGAGTTATTCCGTCTTATGCTATCTGAAGCTTTGGGGTAGTGTTATGAATAGAGTGGAACAAGCTTCTTAGAAATTATGAATATGGAAAAGTGATTAATTAAATCTGTTTTATTTGTGTTTTTCCTGATTTTATTTTTGGTAGTCTAAATTATATCAGTATTAATCCAGAAAAACTCTTAGAAACCTTTAGTGTAGTTTTTGGGGTCTTGTGCACAGTACTGATCTTCAAAGTCATAATAAGTTATATTCTAACTGATCAATGCAATGTAGTAATAGCTAATGTTTACATAGCACTTACTATGTGTCAGGCACTGTGTCAAGCACTTTATAATTATTATCTCATTTGATCCTCACAATAATCCTGGAAGGCATTTGCTAGTATTATCCTTATTTTACAGATGAGGAAACTGAGGCAAGTAGTAGTTAAGTGACTTCCCTAGAGTCACACAGCAAATAAGTATCTGAGGCTGGATCTGAATTCAGGTCTTTCCAACTTCAGGCTTGGCTCTCTATCCACTGTGCTACCTAGCACACACACACACACACACACACACAAACACACACAAACACACACAAATTAGTGAGAATTTAATATTTATTGATAATAGTTTTTATGATCTTGATCAGTGATCTCAAAGTGAAATAAAAAGGTAGGACCGTTAAACCATTCATAAGGATGCTTGTGGGCTGCATATTAACTTAGAAAAACACACGTTTATTCAGTTTTTTATTATTAATATATCAACACATTAAAATCAGATTAGGAACTAATTACATTTTAATCTGGTTCAGACTACATTCAGGAATGTTGAGGGCTGTGTTGGGCCACATGTTTAACACTTCTGGTCTAGGCTTTCCCTGCTGTGATTTCATCAGGATGATAAACTCCTTCCATAGATTCAGATTGGCAGCTTCTCTACCACTTATATTCTCAGAGCGTGCCCTGGGTAATGAGAGAGGGGTTTGCTCGAGGTCACACAAGCAGGAGGTATCAGAAGCAAAGTCTGACATCAAGGCTGGCCCACTACATCTTTCTGCCTCTTAGATACATGAGTTAAGAATGTTTTCAATTAGTATTTAATATATAAATGTGGTTAATAAAGACTTATTAGCCCATAAAGTTGGGAAGAGACCTTACCCCTTGAAGAACTTACATAGAGGCTGTTCTTCAAGGACTTTGGGAAAGTATGAGGATGTGATGGTTCACAGTAATCCTTGTAGCAGGATTCTGTAGCAGCTTCATGATAACCCTTGACCACTTCTAGAAAAATGTATCAAGATCAGAACTGAAAGAGGCAGCCTGGAGGCCTGGGCGTTACTACCACTTCTGACACTTGTAAACTGTGTAACCATGACCAGTGACTACTTCAAGCTCCTTGTGACGCATTCTCCCCAATTGTATAGAAGATAATTATAGTTGTACTATCTATCTCACAGGGTTATTGTGAGAAAAATATTTGCATAATTTAAAGTCTTATAAGATACTAATTATTATTACATATGAAGAGCATGGAGGAATACCCTCTCTATCAAGGGGGAAGAACATTGCCTCCAAAGCTAGAGAATGTGGGTTCAGAGCCCATTAGAAGCCCCCAGCCTCTCCCCTTCCCCATGATAAACATGAAGAATTAAAATAAGTGTAAAAAAGAAAAGAGAGTGAGAGGGACAAATGTTAAAGAGTATGTGGAAAAATTGGAACACTAATTCATTGCTGGTGGAATTGTGAACTGATCCAACCATTTTGGAAAGCAATCTGTAATTATTCCTAAAGAGTTATTAAACTGCCTATATCCCTTGACCCAGCAATACCACTATTAGGTTTATTTCCAAAAATGATTAGGGAAAAAGGAAAAGTATCTGGGTGTGCAAAAATATTTGTAGCAGATCTCCCTGTGGTGGCAAAGAATTGGAAATTATGGGGATATTCATCAATTGGGGAATGGCTAAACATGTTGTGATATATGATTGCAATGCAATACTACTGTGATGTAAGAAATGATGAGCTCAATGATCTTAGAAAAATATGGATGAACTTGCATAAAATAATGAATAGTGAAATGAACAAAACCAAGAGAACATTGTATGCAATAACAGCAATATTGTTTTAAGAACAACTTTGAGCAAGTAAGTCATTTTGACTCTTACTAATAGCCAAGTTAACTACAAAGGAGATATAAAGGAAGACACAATTTGCATCCAGAGAAAGAACGGATACATAGAAGTCTGTATAGAATGATTATGATTTTGCATTTATACATATTTGTATCTAATGTTAGCCATCTCCAGGTCAATGGGTAAAGAGAAGGAAGAAAAAAATGAAAAAAATTACATAATAACTTTATTATATATATATATTTAAAAAGAATACCAAGTTGTACATGATAGATTTATGATTTAATATGCAATAATTTTTAAAATTATATTGTGTCATGGAAATGCTTGTTTTATTCCCTGAATTAAAAATAAATAAAAATTAAAAAATAAGAAATATAACCACAGACCCCATGGACTCCACATTAGGAAATCTTGTCTAATTTCCTCTTTGTGATATAATAGAAAGAATGCTAAAGAGTTGCTGATTTTAAATCCTGTCTTACATTTGCTTAGTTATGACACCGTGGAAAGGTCACTGTGTCAAAAAGGGTCAACACCTATACCATCTATCTCCCAGGATTGTTTTAGGTTCCAATTAAATAATGTCTAACAAAGGAAAAATAATAATAAAAAGAAAAGAAGGGCATGTAGGTGGTACAATGGACAGAACATTTGCCTTGGAATCATAAAGACATCTTTATGGATTCAAATCTGGCCCCAGACACTTAGTAGCTTTATGACCCTAGGCAGGACAGTTAAGCTAACCCTGTTTGCCTCAGTTCCTCAATCTACAAAATGAGCTAGGAAAGAAAATGGCAAACACTCCACTTTCTTTGCCAAGAAAACCCCAAATGAGGTCAGGAAGAGTCTGACACAACTGAAATGACTGAACAACAAAAGCAACAAAGAAAAGGGTTTTTTCTTGTCACCCATCTAAGTAGCTACAGTTGGATACCCTTGGGCTGTGGGAGGGTCAGAGAAACTGTGGGCAGAGCCTAAAAAGGTTATGTTCCTATTTTACCATGAACATAGGCCAGGACAAAGAAAAAGAAGGGAAGGCAATTTTCTGCTTTAGTTCCAACAATAGAAATTAGATAATCCCAGTAATTCTTTTGTTTCAGAATCTTGATGCTCAAAAAGGCCACAGCTATAAAATAACTAAAAGTGAACTAAGACTTAATTTATTCTGATAATGGAGCAATTTTTTTAAACTTTAAAATCTCCAGTTTCTTTGTTCTAAATGTAACATTGGTGGCATCAGATCCAAGAAAGTTCAATTCTTAGATGTTTGTAATTTCTGTTAATAATTTTGAAATGTTTTATAGCTATATACGTGCATATTAGCATGCTATAGTAATCTTATATGCTTGAAGGTGACTTATTTTTAGATGATTATTATTTTAGGTTTTATAATGTATAGTTGCATTTGTCATAGAGCTTTGTATACTTTTAATGAAAGCATTTTTTTTTTTTTTTGCTGTTGTTTCAGTTTATGACCCCATTTGGGGTTTTCTTGGCAAAGATACTGGAATGGTTTGCCATTTCCTTCTGTGCTTCATTTTATGAGGAAATTGAGGCAAATGAGGTTAAGTGACTTGCCCAGGGTCATACAGCCAGTAAATATCTGAGGCCAGCTTTGAACTCAAGAAGATGAGTCTTCCTGACTCCTGGCCTGCCAGTCTATCCATTGTGCCACCTAGTTGTTCCATGAAAATATGAGGGATGCTTTCTCCAAGCCCTTGAGCCTTCTATAATATGTGATTGGTTGAAAATAGGGATCAGCTGCTTTCTTGGGAAACATAAACCCAAATTCCCTCTGGTAATGATTCTTTTTATTCTTTCATTTATTGATTTATTGATTTATGCATTTATTTTTAGATTCCATTTCTTTATTAACAATTTATTAATTTATTATTATTAGTTTATTGTTTATTATACACAATGATTAATTTATCATTAATAATCATTTTTTTGTTAATTTTTAACATTTCTTAAAATTTTATTTTGAGTTAAACATTCTCTTTCCCCTAGACCCCCCCTACCAATTAGGAAGGCAAGAAACATGATACCCATCATATACGTGGAGTCATGCAAAACATATTTCTGTCATGATTCTCCCTCCCTCACAAAAAACAATGAAAATAAAATGAAAAAATATGCTTCAATCTTGAGTTTATTACTTTTTCCTCTGGAGATGGATAGCATTTTTGGCAATGGTCCTTTAAGAGTTAAAGTTCCATTTGCAACTCTGAGTAGAATTTTGCAGTTGGGACTGCACCAGAATTTTGAATGCCATTTCCTGATAAAGAACAGTTAATGCAGTTTTAGGCTCGATTTATTTATCAGCCACAACTCCCTGGGAAAATAATCCCTTTCATAATGTAATGAATATACATAGTACTTACGGCAAGCCTTAGAAGCTTAGGAAAAAAATAATAAATATGTTTAAAGAGACGCCTCCCAAAAGACAGGGAGTTTAGACAGACATTAGCTCTGTGTTTCTTTTTATAGATGGAAGAACATTGGAGGTGGAAAGGTTGCTCTTTTTCCTCTATCGGCATTCTGCATTTCTACACCTGGCAATTTATGACATACTTTTTTACTGACATGAATGGTAAATTCCACAGAGCGATAGAGAGGTCATTACTATTCAGCCTTGGATACAAGTATTAGCTCAGACAAAAGTCTTTAAATTCAATATGTTGACCTCAATTTGGCTTAGATTTGTTGGTATTTTGCAAGATAAATGCTTACATATCATCATGAGGAGTTTACTGAAATGGTTGTGGATTGAAATCTATTTGTGGATGAAAGTAGATTGTTGAGTACAGAGGAAAAATGTACTATTAATGCCATCATCATCTTTCTCCAGTTGTAATATAGCTAAAGGTGGAAAGGTACCCACCTTACCAGCCCCCATTTTCAGGTTCAAATAGCATTAACTGGATGGCTTTCATTTTTCATCTGGACTTTCATCTCTAAATATCTCTCATATATAGAAAGATAAAATATTAAACAATGATAGGCACACCTGAGAAATTTGTGTTCAGAGGAATGACTGAGTACCTTTTAAAAATACAACAGAATAGAAAGAACGTTATTAATTAAGAGGAATGTATAATTTAATATCACAATTGTATTCAGAGGTTCAGACAGAAAACCAAGTATCTTTCTGGGTAGTACAGAGAAAACTGGTGAAACCCAGAGAAAATTAAGCAAGTTTAATTAAACATTCTTATTATGAACAGTTAACTAAACAAATAAGCAACAGCTAAACCTCAGATACTATCTAAGATATTTAAAATATCTCTAGCAAAATACCCAGTTTACCTAACCATTAACCTCATAGATAGTGTTTATTCAGCTCCTTCCCACTCTTCCATGAAGAAAAGCAACTAACCATATGGCCTGAACCATTTTTAAGCTCTATCTCCTTACTCCCAAGTATCTTGATTGGCTGAAGTCCGATGATTCTGCTGATTATAATGAATTTCTTCCTCCCATAATGCCTTACCATCAAGGGCTCCTGGACTTTGAAGTTCACAGGCTATTTTGTCACCTTCTTTTATTGGATGGATTCTTAATTGAAAAGGGGATAAAAATTCACTTAGGATGTTGTCAAATAAGCAACTAGCCTATATGAATATGATCTGAGAGGTACTATAAGGCCCTGCTACTCCCAAATATCACCCTACCTGCCAATGGTACCACAACTGCTTCTTGGGTCAACCTTATCCCCACAACAGATTATTCTTTGATTAGACTACAGAGTGGACAGAGTTGTTAAAACACAGGTATTACTGAGAAGGAAAAGGAAGACTATGGAGAAAAAAAAATCTCTTCTAGCCCTTTTTAGTAACACATATAATAATGGTTAAATGATCAGATTAGGTAGTTTTATAATGAAATGGGTTTGCCTGGTGTCAACTTGAGAAGTGACCTGTGCATCTGAATTACTTATTTGTAAAAGTAGGGACTGATTAAATTTTGTTTTTATATCCCTGGCGGCTAAGTGCCTTACTAATAGTACTTTCATAATATTTGTTGATTTATTGATTGAAAATAGAAACACTGGTAGTTTACATGTATGCATTTCCTTGTTTATTCCTTGTTTGGGGAGAGCAGTTAATTAGGGAAGTGATTGTCATATGATTAAAGTGCCACAAGCCTGACATGTTATCAAAAAACTCCCTGATTCAGTAAGGGCAAATTAGGGGCTGTAGAATGGAAGAATGAGTTCAGGTGGCATGCCTAGGTAGATGAATGCTCCTTCTACAGCATAGATGATTATTGAGTGAGGCTAAAAGGAACCTGAATGTACCCAGCAGAGAAAAAATCACAATGGATCAAGCTAAACTCATAGAGTTGTAGCAGGATAGAACAGGTTAGGAAATAAAGGATAAGCTTCTCTGGGACTGGGCAGACTTATTTTATATACACTTAAAATTGTCTTATTCTGGGGTTTTATTTTGACTTTACCTTTTCTCTGTTCCCTTATTGTAAATCTAGAAAATATAATTCCTGTGTCCTGGGATGTGTTGAGATTGGCAGTAGAAGGGAAAATAGAGAAGTTAGTATGAGAAATGAATACCAAGAGAGTGTCAGAGATAGAGAAGGATGAAGGGAGAAAGGGAGCAGAAGAAAAGAAGGGGAAGAAGGAGGAGAAGTAAGAGAAAAAGGAGATGGAGAATAGATGATGTCGATGATGATGATGATGATGATGATGATGATGATGATGATGATGATGA